>NC_090653.1:24715065-25052987 GCF_040937935.1 Hyperolius riggenbachi | reverse complement strand
AAAACGCCGGAAAAAATCTCTGGCGTTTTGCGTTTCTAAGTGTGAATGGGGCCTTAAACTGACTTTATGCGGCTAACAAATATCGCATGTAACATCTGATGTGGGGTTCCCAGAGTGGTAGAAATTCTGGGGAAGCAGGCGAGTTCTTTGCTTTTTCCTGCTCACCATTTTTATCCAGGGGCACCCCACCTCCAGAGTTCCCAGAGCAGCTGCTGGGCATCCTTCTACACCGCATGCAGAGAAGCGCACTGGAAGAGTAATAAAAATACCTGCTCCAACGCAAAAAGGTCTCCAGTGCGGCTGCCCTTGTCACTAGTTTCTGCCTTGGTCTTTTTGAATGTCTGTTCACCTTTTTCAAGTCTTGGGACAACTAGGAAGAATGTTGGTGAGTACCTGTTGGCAGTTGCAAGGAGAAGAAGCAGGACATTGATGGCAGTAGAACAGCTGGTTGTCCACCTGACCACTCATCTCACCTAGTGAGAACTACAGAAGTAGAACTAATGCTAGATACACACCATACATTTTTTCGGCAGATAGCTGGTTCGATAGATAATTTTCGTCATGTCTGATACTATTTTTGATTGTTTTTCTGGTTGATTTCTCATAGAAGTGAATGAAAATGGATAGAAAAGATGAGTGAATTGAGAAGGAAATTAACCGGAAAATTGAATCAAAAATCGATCGGACGGAAAATCGACCAAAAAACTCAGTGTGTTTCTAGCATTAGCAGTTTTTGTTTTCAAAACATTTTATTGGAAGGTATAGCAATTTATGTTATGCAATAAACTGCAGGACACCACCAAACCTTCAATTTTCAACGAAGTATATAACCATCGAACGATAATACAGTGTGCTCTACTCAACCAACTTAGTACAATGATGAGCAGAAAAGCAATTTGGAGCTCCAATTACTTTGTAACAATTTATCGTACCTAATCATAAACCATGTGACGTATAACAGACTAAACCCCCCCCCCCCAAAAAAAAGCCGCAGATCAGCAAAATAGCCACCCAACCTTTGGTGGCGATTGCAGTAGAGAAGTGAGATATTTATCACTATGGTGTGGTGGAGTGATTGTTGTGGTGGCCTGTATGCCGTCACAGCTTGCCTCTATAAACCCTGGTGAAATGTCCTCATTACTTGTACATACTCTGTGCCTCACCTTCCCACTATACTTCCAGCCATAAATATCTGTGTTGCACTGATATAGATAAGATCTCCCCACTATAAGCAGGAAATCATCCTGATACCTCTGCTGCCTGGGCCGCCCCCCCAAGTGTATAAGTACCCCCCCTTATTGTTCTCCGTGTTGAAGGCTCACATCTCTGCTGATGTAGCTCCTGGCCAAGCACGTTGTATCCCTAGCAGGAGTTTGGGCGCAGCCATAGGCCATAATAGGAATTACGGCCGTCAGAAGACAGAGCTGAAGTTACTATTAAAACACTGTAATTCCCCACCATCCATGTGGACCTGGAGGGGGAATAGTAATTAACACCGCAGGGACTTGTGCAGGACCAGGATAAGCCATATATCAGCTGTATCCTGCGCCCAAGTCTCCCGGCGGCGATTTCATACGTACTCGCTCCTGGCCGCTTCTGGTGTTGGGGAGTCATCCGCGAGCCCCTGTACCATGTGACCCAGCGCATAGTGATGTCACAACATGCGCGTGTCACGTGGGACATCTGCTTACGGGCACACCAGTAGAGGCCAGGAGTCGCGCTGGTGTATACAGGAGCCTTTAACACTGCACACGGGAATGGTGGGGAGAACACTTCTACACTTGAAGGGTAACATCCGGTGGTCTATCAGTGGTTGCGATAGTGAAAGCAGTTACCACCGTGCATCTGATCGAGCCCTTGTGACTAAGATTTTCTGCCATTCCTGATTGTTCCATTCGACTACAAATCCATTGAACATTAAATTAGGCAGCCATGTTGTGGCACTGTCTGTCTTCTGGTTCTATAAAATTATCGAATCGGAAGGCCGATTGGCTTACAATATCGAGTAATGTATGGGCCACCCTCATATCTTAGTGCGACAGGCCTGTGCATGTCTGGTAGGTGTGGTGCACCATCAGATATGGCGGGGGACATAGCGTGGCATTGACCACCATGGTTTGAAGGGGACCAGGTTGGGTTTGTCTCCAGAAATTGATGTCTGTGATGCGTCCAACCCGCTTTCTCAGACACTGAATGTTGGCAGTACTTGTTAGGGGAAGAAGAGTAAAGCCTGGTACACACCTTCAATTTTGATTGCCCAATCACTGACTAATTTTGCCAGCTCCATGTAGTATGACTGTTTACCTACACAGTCTGCTCATAGTATTTAAAATCTGTTGGCTCTCCTACTATACGGAGGTGATAAAATTGATGTGTTCCAGGCATTATGGTTGCTACTAATGAATGACCTTGTAGGGGTCCAAGTTGAGCCCATTCAAGCTTATATTGCGGGTGCCCAATCCTCCTGTGGTTCACCGCTCCACAACGAGACAGATCAATGGATGCAAAGGAGGCAATCAACGGGCTTTTTTTTAAACTTGTGTTTATCAAATCTCAGCAATACACAACATGTTTCTGGGTGACCTCCTTCATCAGATGATTCACAAACTATTTTCCCATTAAAACACATTTAGAATAAAATAATTCTTGGCATAATGTCCCACCTAAAGAAAGCCTAATTGGTGGCGAAAAAAACAAGATATAGTTTATTTCATTGTGATAAGTAATGATAAAGTTATAGACGAATGAATGGAAGGAGCGCTGAAAGGTGAAAATTGCTCTGGTGCTCAGGGGGTGAAGTGGTTAAATCCCAAGCTGGGAGCTTGGGGCTGGAGGAAGCCCCGGGTAAGTAGCACTTATTTTCTCCTCATAACTCCTTTAAAGGACAACTGTAGTGAGAGTGAGGTATATGGAGGCTGCCATATTTAATTCCTTTTAAGTAATACAAGTTGCCTGGCAGCCCTGCTGATCTATTTGGCTGCAGTAGTGTCTGAATCATACCAGAGACAAGCATGCAGCTAATCTTGTCAGATTTGACAAAAATGTCAGAAACCCCATATCTGCTGCATGCTTGTTCAGGGGCTCTAATAAGTATTAGAGACAAAGGATCAGCAGGATAGCCAGGTAACTGGTATTGCTTATGGCAGCCTCCATATCCCTCTCACTACAGTTTTCCTTTAAAGGAGGTTGTTGAACACCTTTTGGGGCAGAGCCACTGCAGATATCAGTGCTATATACATACATACATAATATGGTAGGACATTAGACTATGACTATGGTAGGATTAGAGTGTGAGCCCCTCTGAGGACAGTCAGTGACATGACTCTGTACTCTGTAAAATGCTGCAGAAGATGTCATTGCTATATAAATACATAATAATAATATAGTAGGATATCGCACTATGATTATGGAAGGGATTAGATTGTGGGCTCCTCTGAGAACAATCAGTGACATGACTATGTACTCTGTAAAGTGCTGCAGAAGATGTCAATGTTGTATAAATACATAATAATAATAATATGGTAGGAAATTAGGTGATGACTATGGTAGGGATTAGATTGTGAGCTCCTCTGAGGACAGTCAGTGACACGACTATGTATTCTGTAATGTGCTGCAGAAGATGTTAATGCTGTATAAATACATAATAATAATATAGCAGGACATTAGGCTGTGACTATGGTGGGGATTAGATTGTGAGCTCAGCTGAAGACAGCCAGTGACATGACTATGTACTCTGTAAAGTGCTGCAGAAGATGTCAATGTTGTATTAATACATAATAATAATAATAATATGGTAGGAAATTAGGCGATGACTATGGTAGAGATTCGATTGTGAGCTCCTCTGAGGACAGTCAGTGACACGACTATGTATTCTGTAATGTTTTGCAGAAGATGTTAATGCTGTATCTATATATATATATATATATATATATATATATATATATATATATATATATATATATATATATATATATCTATATATATATATATATATATATAAATAAAATCGTGTGTGTGTGTGTGTGTGTGCGTGTGCGTGTGCGTGTGCGCCGCGATCACTCAAACGGCTTGACCGATTTGAACGAAACTTGGTACACAGATCCCTTACTACCTGGGATGATATGTTCTGGGGGTCTCGCGGCCCCCCTGCACACCCGGGCGGAGCTACAAACAGCAAATCAGATTTCATCCATTCAAGTCAATGGAAAAAATGTAAAAGGCTGCCATTCTCACAGTAATCAAGCCAGAGTCCCCACACTTGGCACAGTTGGTCACTTGGTTACAAATCCAGGAAAAGTGGGCGGGGCATAAAACAGCCAATCAAATTTCAGCCGTTCATTTTAAAGGGGAAAATGTAAACTGCAGCCATTCTTACACTGTTAATCGCAGGGTTCTCAAACTTGGCACATTTGGTCACTGGGTGAATGCGATTAAGATTCAAGAAAATGGGTGGAGCCTACAACAGCCAATCAAAATTCACCTATTGATTTTCAAGGGGAATATTTAAACTGCTGCTATTCTTACACTTTTAATGGCAGAGGCTTCAAACTTGCTACAGTCGGTCATTGGGTGACTGGGGTCCAAATTCACTAATGGGGCGGGGCCACATACAGCCACTCAGATTTCCTTGGTGGATAAACTGCTTCCATTCACACATTTTTGATGCCAGGAACCTGAAAGCTCACACACTTGGCCATTGAGTGACTGTGTTTCAATGTTACAAAAAGTGGGCGGAGCCAAAACAACTTTTACTGGGAAAATATAAACTGCAGCCATTCTTACACCGTTAATGGCAGGGTTCTCAAACTTTGCACAGTTGGCCATTGGGTGACTGAGATTAAGATTTTGGAAGGTGGGTGGAGCCTACAACAGCCAATAAAAATTCACCTTTTGATTTTCAAAGGGAATATTTCATCTGCTACCATTCTCTTATACTGTTAAAAGCAGACTCCTCAAACCTGGTACAGTTGGTCACTGGGTGATTAGGGTCCAAATTCAGAAAGGGGGCGGAGCCACAAACAGCCAGATTTGTTTATTTTTCAATAGGAATATACAAAGTATTGATACCAAGGACCCCAAAGCTGATAAACTTGATAATTAAATGACTGTATGTCAAGGTTTGAAAAAGTGGGCGGTGCCAACAACTACATTTTTAACATGGCAGGGTTCCCAAACTTTACACAATTGGCCACTGGGTGACTGGGATGAATATTCAGAAATGTGGGTTGAGCCTACAACAGCCAATCAAAATGTACCTATTGATTTTCAAGGGGAATATTCACACTGCTACCATTTTTACACTGTTAGTGTCAGAGGCCTCAAACCTGATACAGTCAGTCACTGGGTAACTGGGGTCCAAATTCACTAAAGGGGTGGAGCCACAAACAGCCAATCAGATTTGTTAGATTGATTTCAGCCATTCTGTTATTGGCAGGGTTCTCAAACGTGACACAGTTGGCCACTGGGTGACTGGGACTAATATTCAGAAAAGTGGGTGGAGCCTACAGCAGCCAATGAAAATTCACCTTTTGATTTTCAAGGGGAATATTTATATTGCTGCCATTCATGCACTCTTAATGGCAGAGGCCTAAAATCTGCTACAGTCAGTCACTGGGAGACTGGGGTTTAAATTCTGAAGGAAGCGGGCCAAAAACAGCCAATCAGATTTGTTTAATTTCAGTGGTAAAATGCAACTTATTGATGCCAAGGACACCAAAGCTCATAAAGTTGGTCATTAAGTGACTGTATGTCAAGATTAGAAATAGTGGGCGGAGCCAAAAACAACTAACTTTTTACATGGGAAAATGTAAACTGCAGCTTTTCTTACACTGTTAAAGAGAGTCTGAAGCGAGAATAGATCTCGCTTCAGACCTCATATATAGCAGGGGCACGTGTGCCCCTGCTAAAACGCCGTTATCCCGAGGCTTAACGGGGGTCCCTGTCCCCCCAAATCCCCTCCGTAATGCGGGGGAGCGCTTCCGCATGGGGGCAGGGCTAACCGCCGCAGCCCTGCCCCACGCGCGTCTGTCAGCACGTATCTCCGCCTCTCCCCCGCCCCTCTGTCTTCCTTCACTGAGAGGGGCGGGGGAGAGGCGGCGATGCGCGTCTGATAGACGCGCTGGGAGGCAGGGCTGCAGCCGTTAGCCCTTGCCTCCAGGAAGCAAAATCAGCGACCAAGTCTGCGACCAAGGTTTGCGGGGGGTGGGTTTGGGGGTCAGGGACCCTCGTTCAGCCGCGGGATAGCGGCGTTTTAGCAGGGGCACACATGCATACATACATGCATACATAATAATAATGTGGCAGGACATTAGGCTGTGACTGTGGTGGGGATTAGATTGTGAGCTCATCTGAGGACAGTCAGTGACATGACTCTGTACTCTGTAAAGTACTGCAGAAGTTGTCAGAGCTATATAAATACATAATAAATATATGGTAGGACATTATTGTGATCTCCTCTGAGAACAGTCAGCAACGTGACTATGTACTCTGTAAACTGCTGCAGAAGATGTCAGAGCTATATAAATACATAATAATAATATGGTAGGACCTTAGACTATGCGCATGGTAGAATTCGATTGTAAGCTCCTCTGAGGACTGTCAGAGACATGACTATGTACTCTGTAAAGTGCTGCAGAAGAGGTCACTGCTATATTCAGTGGTTTGCAAAAGTATTCGGCCCCCTTGAAGTTTTCCACATTTTGTCATATTACTGCTACAAACATGAATCAATTTTATTGGAATTCCACGTGAACGACCAATACAAAGTGGTGTACACGTGAGAAGTGGAATGAAAATCATACATCATTCCAAACATTTTTTTACAAATCAATAACTGCAAAGTGGAGTTTGCGTACTTATTCAGCCCCCTTTGGCCTGAGTGCAGTCAGTTGCCCATAGACATTGCCTGATGAGTGCTAATGACTAAACAGAGTGCGCCTGTGTGTAATCTAATGTCAGTACAAATACAGCTACTCTGTGACGGCCTCAGAGGTTGTCTAAGAGAATATTGGGAGCAACAACGCCATGAAGTCCAAAGAACACACCAGACAAGTCAGGGATAAAGTTATTGAGACATTTAAAGAAGGCTTAGGCTACAAAAAGATTTCCAAAGCCTTGAACATCCCACGGAGCACTGTTCAAGCGATCATTCAGAAATGGAAGGAGTATGGCACAACTGTAAACCTACCAAGACAAGGCCGTCCACCTAAACTCACAGGCCGAACAAGGAGAGTGCTGATCAGATATGCAGTCAAGAGGCCCATGGTGACTCTGGATGAGCTGCAGAGATCTACAGCTCAGGTGGGGCAATCTGTCCATAGCACAACTATTAGTTGTGCACTGCACAAAGTTGGCCTTTATGGAAGAGTGGCAAGAAGAAAGCCATTGTTAACAGAAAAGCATAAGAAGTCCAGTTTGCAGTTTGCCACAAGCCATGTGGGGGACACAGCAAACACGTAGAAGGTACTCTGGTCAGATAAGACCAAAATTGAACTTTTTGGCCAAAATGCAAAACGCTATGTGTGGCGGAAAACGAACACTGCACATCACTCTGAACACACTATCCCCACTGTCAAATATAGTGGTGGCAGCATCATGCTCTGGGGGTGCTTCTCTTCAGCAGGGACAGGGAAACTGGTCAGAGTTGATGGGAAGATGGATGGAGCCAAATACAGGGCAATCTTGGAAGAAAACCTCTTGCAGACTGCAAAAGACTTGAGACTGGGGTGGATGTTCACCTTCCAGCAGGATAACGACCCTAAACAAAAAGCCAGGGCAACAATGGAATGGTTTAAAACAAAACATATCCATGTGTTAGAATGGTCCAGTTCAAAGTCCAGATCTAAATCCAATCGAGAATCTGTGGCAAGATCTGAAAACTGCTGTTCACAAACGCTGTCCATCTAATCTGACTGAGCTGGAGCTGTTTTGCAAAGAATGGGCAAGGATTTCAGTCTCTAGATGTGCAAAGCTGGTAGAAACATACCCTAAAAGACTGGCAGCTGTAATTGCAGCAAAAGGTGGTTAAAGTATTGACTCAGGGGGCCGAATAATTACGCACACCCCACTTTGCAGTTATTTATTTGTAAAAAATGTTTGGAATCATGTATGATTTTCGTTCCACTTCTCACGTGTACACCACTTTGTATTGGTCTTTCACGTGGAATTCCAATAAAATTGATTCATGTTTGTGGCAGTAATATGATAAAATGTGGAAAACTTCAAGGGGGCCGAATACTTTAGCAAACCACAGTAAATACATAATAATATGGTAGGACATTAGACTATGACTTCATTAGATTGTGAGCTCCTCTGAGGACAGTCAGTGACATGACTATGTACTATGTAAAGTGCTACAGAAGATATCAGTGCTATATAAATACATAATAATAATATAGTAGGACATTAGTCTATGTCAATGGTAGGATTAGATTGTGAGTTCCTCTGAGGACAGTCAGTGACATGACTATGTACTCTGTACAGTGCTGCAGAAGATGTCAGTGCTATATATAAATACATAATAATAATAATATGGTAGGTAGGACATTAGACTATGGTAGGATTAGAGTGTGAGCTCCTCTGAGGACAGTCAGTGACATGACTATGTACTATGTAAAGTGCTGCAGAAGATATCAGTGCTATATAAATACATAATAATAATATAGTAGGACATTAGTCTATGTCAATGGTAGGATTAGATTGTGAGTTCCTCTGAGGACAGTCAGTGACATGACTATGTACTCTGTACAGTGCTCTAGAATCAGAATCATCTTTATTGTCGCCAAGCCCACCGGTTGGTGAGCCCGGAATTGCTTGTGGTTCACATGGCAATGGCAGTTCAGGAACATATATAGCATATTACACCAGGCAGAAATATAACACCCGGCAAACATAAGCAAGGCAAAGCAAAACATACACGCAGATATATAGAGCAACACAGTTAGAGGCTTGGGAAGGTCAGAATTTACAGCTGTGGGGGAGGGTTGCCCTGGTGGCTAGAGTGTCCCAGTGGTGGTGGTGGTGTGTGTGTGTGTGTGTGTGGGGGGGGGGGGGGGGGGGTCTTTAGTTTAGTGAGTTCAACAGGTGGACTGCTTGGGGGAAGAAGGTGTTCATGTGTCTAGTGGTTTTGGTGGGGATGGATCTGAACCGGCGACCCAGTGGAAGGGTCTCAAAGTAGCGTCTGCCCGGGTGGGAGGGGTCGAGTAGGATCTTGGAGGCCCTTGTCTTCATTCTCATGGAGTAGAGGAGATCTAGCGAGGGCAGGTGGGCGCCTATGATCTTTTCTGCTGCGTTTATCACTCTGTGGAGTTTGTATTTATCCTTAGCAGTTGCACCGGCATACCAGACGATGATGGAGCCGCAGAGGATGGATTCGATGGTCGAGGTGTAAAAGCTGGTAAGCAGTTCCCGTGACATGCCGAATTTCTTCAATTGGCGCAGGAAGAATAGCCTTTGCTGTGCTTTCTTCTGAGTTTTAGTAGTGTTCTGCTCCCATTTGAGGTCGCTTGTTAAGGTTGTGCCGAGGAACCGTACACTTTGAACTCTGGAGACCTCAGACCCGTCAATGAACATAGGGAGGGGGGCAGGGGGGAGTTTCCGGAAGTCCACGATCAGTTCCACGGTCTTTGCCGTGTTGAGAATGAGATTGTTGTCCTTGCACCAACTACAGATCTTCGCAATTTCATTTCGATAGGGGTCCTCCCCGTTGCTGTCGATGAGGCCGATAAGCGTGGTATCGTCTGCGAATTTAATAACTTTGACGGAGTCGGAGGTCGAGGTGCATTTGTTGGTATACAGGGAGAACAGGAGTGGAGACAGCACGCAGCCTTGCGGTGCACCAACATTAGTGGTTCTCTCGCTGGAGATGTGACTGCCAAGCTTGACCCGTTGGGTTCTGTTGGAGAGAAAGTCCTTAACCCACATGCAGAGGAGGGGATCTACCCCGAGATGCGCAAGATTGTTGATCAGAATGTCAGGGCAGATGGTATTAAAAGCCGAGCTGAAGTCCAGGAAAAGGACCCTAGCATAGGCCCCTGGTCTGTCAAGGTGTTCCAAGATGTATGCTAGGCTGACATTGATGGCATCGTCAACTGATCGGTTTTCCCTGTAGGCAAACTGGTGTGGTTCGAGGAGGGTGCTGGTGGAGTGCTTCAGGTGGGCCAGCACCAGCCTCTCAAAAACTGAAAGCCGCAAAGAGGGCCTACTCTAACAAGGTTGGCCTCAGCCTCCAGTCCAACAACTCACGGGAAGTATGGAAGGGTCTCAGGGCAGCCACGAACTTTAAGCCCACCCCTCAACACGCAGCCCCCAGCTCCCAACTGGTAGAGGAACTCAATGAGTTCTACTGCAGATTCGATCTACAACCCAAGCAGCCCGCGGCCCCAGCATCCCAGCCAGCACTCACATCCGCGAAAAAGGACACCCGGGCCCTCCCAGTGGCCCAGGGCCTTCCAGTGGCCAGTGGCACCCCCGCTCTGACCACAGTGCAAGAGGAGGATGTGCTACAACACCTTCGCAGACTCAATCCCAGGAAAGCCTCAGGCCCGGATGGGGTGTCCTCACACTGCCTGAGAACCTGTGCAAACCAACTAGCTCCCATCCTCACCTCTCTCTTTAACAGATCACTATCAGAGGGGGGGGGGGGGGGGGTCCCCTCCTGCTTCAAAAGGTCCACGATCATACCAGTCCCCAAAAAACCAGGGAACATGGAGCTCAACAACTTCAGACCCGTAGCCCTGACCCCCGTCATCATGAAAGTATTTGAGAGGAGATGTCAGTGCTATATATAAATACATAATAATAATAATATGGTAGGTAGGACATTAGACTATGGTAGGATTAGAGTGTGAGCTCCTCTGAGCGGAGCAGTGCTTTTCAGCGCTGCTAGCTTTGGGCGCAGCCAGCGCCGCCATAGACTGTAATGGGAATCAGTCTATAGCGGCGCTCAGTGAGGAAGGTCGGCTCCGTCAGAAGACGGAGCCGAAGTTGTTTAAAAAACACAATAATTCGGCCTCCAGCAATCGCTGGAAGCCGAATTATTTCATTCCCCCACTATCCATGTCGGCCTGGAGGGGGAATAGTAATTAAAACGCCCCGGACTTGTGCAGAAGCAGGACCAGCCATTTAACAGCTGGATCCTGCGCCCAAGTCTACCAGAGCCGTATTCAAATGTACGCCCTCTGAGGACAGTCAGTGACATGACTATGTACTCTGTAAAGTGCTGCAGAAGATGTCAGTGCTATATAAATACATAATAATCCTCATCAGTTCAGATAGGGATTTTACATTGATTGATGTTGGACTGTGATGGTCATGTTGTGTACAGGGATACTGGGTATGGGAGGTTGGAGGCTATGCTGCAGTATGACCTCGGTGATTTGCCGAGAAGAATCGCATTATATATATTACGGTATGTTAGCTCTTCAAGCTCGCATTCTTTCTTTACGAATACACGCTTGTGTGAGGCAATCACGTGATGCGGCGCTCCGGGTCACGTGTGAGAAGTATGAGCCTCGGAATGAATGAGCGGGTCGCCATTTTCCCGGAGCCCTGCGCCTCTAGCGCTCAAGCGCTGGTCTTTTGTTCTCCGGGAGATCACGTGACGCAGGCGCGGCTTGTGGTTGGCGGCGCGCGGCTGAGGCGTCACGTGGCCATAGTGACAGCTGCAAGGAGCCAATGGCGGAGGGGTATAGGATAGGGGCGTGGCCTGGGAGAGGACAGCCACCATGAAGTAAGCACAGTGTGGCGTGTTGTGTAAATAGTGTGAAAAATATACATAGATACATCTTATCATAATGATATCTGGATTTATGGGGGAGGGGCCGTGTGTTGTGCACGTATATACCCTATACAGAGGCTGTGCATTGTGGTGTGGGGGGCTGAGAGCTGTATGTATAGTGCTGTGTATTCTATACTGTGCTGTGTACACTGCTGGTACTATGGGGGAAAGATCTATCTATCTATCTATCTATCTATCTATCTATCTATCTATCTATCTATCAGTTATTTAGTACTGGTGCTGTGTTTCAACATTATTGCAGTATCTACTCCTTTCAAAGGACAACTGAAGTGAGAAGACTATAGAAGCTCCCATGTTTATTTCCTTTTATACAATACCAGTTGCCTGGCAGCCCTGCTGATCTATTTGGCTGCAGTATTGTCTGAATAACACCAGAACCAACCATGCAGCTAATTTGTCAGATCTGACAATGTCAGATACACCTGATCTGCTGCATGCTTGTTCAGGGTCTATGGCTAAAAGTATTATAGGCAGAGGATCCGTAGGGTAGCCAGTTAACTGGTATTGCTAGAACGGAAATAAATATGGCAGCCTCCACATCCCTCTCGCTTCATTTGTCCTTTAAAATGGTAGGGCAGCACCTCCTATTGTGGCGAATATCACTGCAAAAACCTGGAATTGGATGAGCGTAACAGGCTATAAGGTGCCCATTGACGGTACAATATTTTCCTCAGATGCAATTTTTTGGTCGCTAGTCTACTTTAGGGACCCAGCAGGAAACCTCGTAGGGAAATTTGGCTAATGGGTGGACGGAACCCTCTCAAAGGGAACCTAAACTGAGAAGGATCTGGATTTTTCCTTTTAAAATAATACCAGTTGCCAGACTCTCTTGCTGATCCTGTGTGTGTCTCTTATGCTGGGCATACACGAGTCGACCGGTGGCTCGATTAGCCGCCGGATCAACTTCCGCCGCGGCCGCCCAGATCGATTCCCAGTTGTCCCCGCGGGCGCTCCTTATCTTCCGCTCGATTCCCTGCTATTGTCCGCCCGCAGGGATCGAGCGGGAAATCTATGTGGCGGGTCATCGCACACAGAATTCGGCCAGTCACAATGCTTTGTGCTGTAAAAGGATACTGTGATTGGAGAACTGTTCCCTATGAGGTTCTCTGCTGGGTCCACTAAAGTAGACTAGTGCCATTTTTTGATTGGATTTTTACGATCAAATTGTACCGTAAACTATGCTATATGTGGAGGAAATCGGTGCAAAATGATTCTATGGTCGGCTGGAATAGAATATTTAGTCAAATGGAATGTTGGATTTTACGATCCTATTTGGAGAGGGAAAGTCCGGTTTATGCGAACAACCAATAATTACCTTCCGATCCTGCAAATCTAATCGAATTATTGCATCAGAGGAAAATGTTGTTATTGGGCACCTTAAAAGATAACTGAACTGAGTAGAATATGGAAGCTTCCATACTTATTTTCTTTTAAACAATACCAGTTGCATGGCAGCCATGCTGATCTATGTGGCTGCAGTAGTGTTTGAATCACACCAGAAACAAGCATGCAGCTAATCTTGTCGGATCTGGCAATGTCAAAAACACCTGATCTGCTGCATGCTTGTTCAGGGGCTATGGCTGAAAGTGTTAGAGGCAGAGGTTCAGCAGGACTGCCAGGCAACTGGTATTGCTTATAAGGAAATAAATATGGCAGCCTCTATATCCCTCTTGTTACATTTGTTTTTTAAACTTATTTACAACAGACAAAGAGAAAACCAAAACTGCAAATTGCAAGCATTGTACAATAGCAGGTAAAGATTGTACAGCTCTTGCAATAGCAGATGAAAACACTGAAAATTGCACACAAAAACTGTTAAAAACACAATGCTAAGTGCTTGCCCTGCAACTGCTGCTCTCAGTGAGCCCCTGGTGTAAAAGCCTTCCTGTGTATTGCCCCCCACAAGTGTATTGCCATACGGACAGTATCATACCTGCATAGTGATCTTAGTTCTCTACCTTTCCAGGCTGAATATAGATGGGCTGTTGGTACACTTCCCATATGAGTACATCTACCCCGAGCAATACTCCTACATGCTGGAGCTGAAGAGGACTCTGGATGCCAAGGTGAGCGCCTCCTGTCTGCATAATGTGTGATGAAAGACATTCCTCTATATCACCTGTAGGGGGCAGTGAGATGCAAATAATGCCACATTGGGCTCTATTTAACCTCCCTGGCGGTACAATAAATCCGCCAGGGGGGCAGCGCAGCACTTTTTTTTTTATTTTTATTTTTTTAAAGCGTGTAACTAGCCTAGCGCTAGCTACATGCTTCCCCCCCTCCCTTCGCTATCTCTCCCACCCCTCCGATCGCCGCCGGCGCTTTTACCCTGCAGGGAATCCCGTTCTGAACGGGATTCCCTGTATGGGCTTCCCCATTGCCATGGCGACGATCGCGATGACGTCATCAATGCCGCAACATCAGCGGGTGTTCCGATCCACCCCTCAGCGCTGCCTGGTACTGATTGGCCAGGCAGCATAAGGGGTCTGGGGGGGGGGGGGGGTTGGCGCGGCGAATAGGCGGGTAGCGGCGGCGATCATTATGCACCCGAAGCTAGCAAAGTGCTAGCTGCGTGTAGCAAAGAAAAAATTATGTAAATCGGCCCAGCAGGGCCTGAGCGGCACCCTCCGGCGGCTTACCCCGTGTCCAGCACGGGGTTACCGCTAAGGAGGTTAACTATCATTTTTCCCATGTGGAAAAGCAATTGTGGTAAATTGCCGCCTGAAATAAGACCATCTTTTCCGGCATGCGTAAAAATTGCCGCCTGAAATAAGTCCATCTTGACATTCACAAAATTTTACGCATGTTTTGCCGCATGCGTAAAATTGTACACATGGTTTTCTGGCATGTGTAAAAACTGCTGTAACAGTTTGCAAAAAAAATGTCTGCAAAAGGCATTAATTTCCGCAAAAATTCACAAAGAAAAAGGGGAGCATAGTTTCTGACTGAACTACCGAATTTATATTGCCTACAAGTACTTGGAGATATATTGACTTAAATGGATGGTGGCGGCTTGTGCGCTGTTTTTGCTGGACTTTGATTTGTGTTTTGACTATTTTTTTTTAGGCAAATTTTTTTCTGCATTGTTTCCGCAATTTTTTTTACACATTGTTTCCGCTTGCAGAAAACATGCGGAAATTTTTTAGTGAATGTGGAAAAAATGCGGAAATTATCACTACCGATAATATAGCAGTAAAAAATCCATTACCACACGTGTGATTTATTTTTTTTTATTCAAGTATTTATATAGGGCTGACATATTACGCAGCGCTGTACAGAGGTTATTGTCTTGTCACTAACTGTCCCTCAGAGGGGCTCACAATCTAATCCCTCCCATAGTCATATGTCTATGTGTGTATTGTGTGGTGTATGTAGTCTAGGACCAATTTTAGGGGAAGCCAATTAACTTATCTGTATGTTTTTGGGATGTTGGAGGAAACATGAGTGCCCAGAGGAAACCCACGCAGACATACAAACTCCTTGCAGATGTTGACCTGGCTGGAATTCGAACTGGGGACCCAGCGCTGCAAGGCGAGAGCGCTAACCACTACGCCACCGTGTGCGATTGTGAATGGAGCCCATCGGATGCAGTATTATGCAAAAGTATGCAGCTTGAAAATAGACCAATCAAAGCCCATCTCTGGTTCATTCTATTGGTTCATTTTGAAACTGCATATAATAATAATTTTGATGTATTATTCATCTCATTTACCTGTAAGGGCTCGTTTTCACCACGTTTCCGCGCACTCGATTTTGGATGGGTAATTGCAGCATATTGAAATCAATCGGCTGCTTCTGAATTTGCATGCAGGGAAAACAACATAGTGCATCAAGCATTTAATTGCACATTGCATCTGAATCCGCATAGCCTTGCATGGCACGGCTGAAGGGGTTCACAAGCATATATTCTCATCCGCGCAAATGCTGGAGTCCGCCTCCAAAACTGACGCTGCATAAGTGGAAACTAGGGATAGCTGGATTATACACTATACATATAAATAAATGATGCGTTATAAATACAAAGGGGCGCAACATATATACATTTGCCTGTCCGCAAGGGGTAGTCCCGTAGGATAACAGCTGTCTCCATCAGATATTGCTAATAATGATTGTTGCATGTTGCAGGGCCATGGCGTGTTGGAGATGCCGTCAGGGACAGGGAAGACTGTCTCGCTGTTGTCCCTCATTGTGGCCTATCAAAGAGTAAGTGTGTCACTGTGCTCTGCACTGCTGGTCCCCACTTTCTCTCAGCATCAGTGTGACAGTGTCTGGTAATGCTATCTCACTAATATCTGTGCACCATTGCTCATGTCCCGGTAATGTCAGTGTGACAGTGCAGTGGTGCTTGTGTCCTGGTAATGTCAGGGTGCGATGACAATGCAGTGGTGCTTGTGTCCCGGTAATGTCAGTGTGATGGTGACAGTGCAGTGGTGCTTGTGTCCCGGTAATGTCAGTGTGATGGTGACAATGCAGTGGTGCTTGTGTCCCGGTAATGTCAGTGTGATGGTGACAGTGCAGTGGTGCTTGTGTCCTGGTAATGTCAGTGTGATGGGGACAGTGCAGTGGTGCTTGTGTCCCGGTAATGTCAGTGTGATGGTGACAGTGCAGTGGTGCTTGCGTCCCGGTAATGTCAGTGTGATGGTGACAGTGCAGTGGTGCTTGTGTCCCGGTAATGTCAGTGTGATGGTGACAGTGCAGTGGTGCTTGTGTCCCGGTAATGTCAGTGTGATGGTGACAATGCAGTGGTGCTTGTGTCCCGGTAATGTCAGTGTGATGGTGACAGTGCAGTGGTGCTTGTGTCCCGGTAATGTCAGTGTGACAGTGTAGTGGTGCTTGTGTCACGGTAATGTCAGTGTGTGATGACAATGCAGTGGTGCTTGTGTCCCGGTAATGTCAGTGTGATGGTGACAGTGCAGTGGTGCTTGTGTCCCGGTAATGTCAGTGTGATGGTGACAGTGCAGTGGTGCTTGTGTCCCGCTAATGTCAGTGTGATGGTGACAGTGCAGTGGTGCTTGTGTCCCGGTAATGTCAGTGTGATGGGGACAGTGCAGTGGTGCTTCTGTCCCGGTAATGTCAGTGTGAGGATGACAATGCAGTGGTTCTTGTGTCCCGGTAATGTCAGTGTGATGGTGACAGTGCAGTGGTGCTTGTGTCCCGGTAATGTCAGTGTGATGGTGACAGTGCAGTGGTGCTTGTGTCCCGGTAATGTCAGTGTGATGGTGACAGTGCAGTGGTGCTTGTGTCCCGGTAATGTCAGTGTGATGGTGACAATGCAGTGGTGCTTGTGTCCCGGTAATGTCAGTGTGATGGTGACAGTGCAGTGGTGCTTGTGTCCTGGTAATGTCAGTGTGATGGGGACAGTGCAGTGGTGCTTGTGTCCCGGTAATGTCAGTGTGATGGTGACAGTGCAGTGGTGCTTGCGTCCCGGTAATGTCAGTGTGATGGTGACAGTGCAGTGGTGCTTGTGTCCCGGTAATGTCAGTGTGATGGTGACAGTGCAGTGGTGCTTGTGTCCCGGTAATGTCAGTGTGATGGTGACAATGCAGTGGTGCTTGTGTCCCGGTAATGTCAGTGTGATGGTGACAGTGCAGTGGTGCTTGTGTCCCGGTAATGTCAGTGTGACAGTGTAGTGGTGCTTGTGTCACGGTAATGTCAGTGTGTGATGACAATGCAGTGGTGCTTGTGTCCCGGTAATGTCAGTGTGATGGTGACAGTGCAGTGGTGCTTGTGTCCCGGTAATGTCAGTGTGATGGTGACAGTGCAGTGGTGCTTGTGTCCCGCTAATGTCAGTGTGATGGTGACAGTGCAGTGGTGCTTGTGTCCCGGTAATGTCAGTGTGATGGGGACAGTGCAGTGGTGCTTCTGTCCCGGTAATGTCAGTGTGAGGATGACAATGCAGTGGTTCTTGTGTCCCGGTAATGTCAGTGTGATGGTGACAGTGCAGTGGTGCTTGTGTCCCGGTAATGTCAGTGTGATGGTGACAGTGCAGTGGTGCTTGTGTCCCGGTAATGTCAGTGTGATGGTGACAGTGCAGTGGTGCTTGTGTCCCGCTAATTCAGTGTGATGGTGACAGTGCAGTGGTGCTTGTGTCCCGGTAATGTCAGTGTGATGGGGACAGTGCAGTGGTGCTTGTGTCCTGGTAATGTCAGTGTGATGGGGACAGTGCAGTGGTGCTTGTGTCCCGGTAATGTCAGTGTGATGATGACAATGCAGTGGTGCTTGCGTCCCGGTAATGTCAGTGTGATGGTGACAGTGCAGTGGTGCTTGCGTCCCGGTAATGTCAGTGTGATGGTGACAGTGCAGTGGTGCTTGTGTCCCGGTAATGTCAGTGTGATGGTGACAGTGCAGTGGTGCTTGTGTCCCGGTAATGTCAGTGTGATGGTGACAGTGCAGTGGTGCTTGTGTCCCGGTAATGTAGGTGTGATGGTGACAGTGCAGTGGTGCTTGTGTCCCGGTACTGTCAGTGTAGTAGAGGTGGTTGTGTCCCGGTAATGTCAGTGTGATGGTGACAGTGCAGTGGCGTTTGTGTGACAATGACAGTGCGTTGATAATGGTGTCACTTGTGTTTTGCAGACATATCCTCTGGAAGTGACGAAGCTGATTTACTGCTCCAGGACAGTCCCAGAATTGGAGAAGGTGGGGTTTGGTTGCGCAGTCATGTGACTGAGTCCGTTGGTTGCCATGGTTGCTTAGTGATGTTGTTTTCACAGGTGGTGGAGGAGCTGAGGAAACTGATTGAGTACATCCAGAACCAGACTGGGGAGAAGCTGAACTTTCTGGCCTTGGCACTTAGCTCTCGACGCAACCTGTGTGTCAACCCTGAGGTGAGCTGCTTGTCGCGTTCCTATTATGGCACCGCCGGCTGGGTGCAGGGTGAGCAGATTGATGGCTCTTCCTGCTGCTGCTGCTGCACCCTCCTGTGACCCCCTAGAGGTACGTGCACCCTCCTGTGACCCCCTAGAGGTGCGTGCACCCTCCTGTGACCCCCCCCCCCTAGAGGTGCGTGCACCCTCCTGCGACCCCCCCCCCCCCCAGAGGTACGTGCACACGCCTGTGACCCCTAGAGGTACGTGCACACTCCTGTGACCCCCTAGAGGTGCGTGCACCCTCCTGTGACCCCCCCTAGAGGTACGTGCACCCTCCTGTGACCCCCTAGAGGTACGTGCACCCTCCTGTGACCCCCCCTAGAGGTACGTGCACCCTCCTGTGACCCCCAAGAGGTAAGTGCACCCTCCTGTGACCCCCTAGAGGTACGTGCACACTCCTGTGACCCCCTAGAGGTACGTGCACCCTCCTGTGACCCCCTAGAGGTACGTGCACCCTCCTGTGACCGTACGTGCACCCTCCTGTAACCCCCTAGAGGTACGTGCACCCTCCTGTGACCTCCTAGAGGTACGTGCACTCTCCTGTGACCCCCTAGAGGTGTGTGTACTCTCCTGTGACCCCCTAGAGGTGTGTGTACCCTCCTGTGACCCCCTAGAGGTGTGTGTACCCTCCTGTGACCCCCTAGAGGTACGTGCACCCTCCTGGGACCCCCTTGAGGTACGTGCACCCTCCTGGGACCCCCTTGAGGTACGTGCACCCTCCTGGGACCCCCTTGAGGTACGTGCACCCTCCTGTGACCCCCTTGAGGTACGTGCACCCTCCTGTGACCCCCTTGAGGTACGTGCACACTCCTGGGACCCCCTAGAGGGGGTCCTGAGTCTAATCTCTTAGTCTAATAGCAATCAGTGTGTGACGGCTGGGGTGGGAGGGATGGAGGGGCACACTTTGGTGTCTCAGCCATGGGTGCTGGAGGACTGTGTCCCAGCACTGGGTACGTGCACCCTCCTGTGACCCCCTAAATGTGCGTGCACCCTCCTGTGACCCCCTAGAGGTGCCTGTGACCCCCTAGAGGTGCCTGTGACCCCCTAGAGGTGCCTGTATCCCCCTAGAGGTGCCTGTGACCTCCTAGAGGTGAGTGCACCCTTCGCTGACCCCCTGCCTGTGGCCCTCCTAGGAGAAGTTGACCTGTCTTAAGTCAGAAGGGTTCAGTCCTAGGGGTAAGCACATTACTTCCTATCTCTTTTAAATGTCTGGGTTTTGAGGCTGCAGCTCTGAGAGTCCTTATAGCATGTTTCCTCCTACAGGTCAGCGCACTACGTTTTGGCAAAGAGGTGGACGGCCGATGTCACAGTCTCACCGCGTCCTTCGTCCGAACTCAGAGGCAAAGGGACCCCAGCATCCCCTCCTGCTGCTTCTACGAGGTAAGAGATCTCTCCGGAGGGGGTGTCCGGCAGTGTAGTGTGTGTGGTGTGAGATGTCCCTGCAGGGCTTTGCACAGTATCCTAGCATCTCTGGGAAGATTCTTGGTAAAACAAACAAATAGTAAACATTCAGCTGGGTGTGTCTTTGTGCTCTATAAAACATGTCGCCGCTAATGGTAGAAAATTCTTCAATTCAGATAAAGTCAGAAAGAAATATCCAGACACTTATGTGTACAGATAATCCACTAACAGATAGTTTGGCTAACTGACACTTATTATGCATATGTCTGTTTTTTAAAAGGAAAACTGAAGTGAGAGGGATATGGAGGCTGCCATATTTATTTCCTTTTACACAATGCCAGTTGTCCTGCACACACATTACACAGCATTGTGAGATAAATTGGTGAAGAGAGCCCTAGCCAAAAGAACTTAGATTCACATTACAAAATATGAACCAAGCGGGTCCGGTGAGCGGATCGCGTCTCCGCTTCACTGGATCCGGATGGCTCTGTGCACATTGGCAAACGGGTTGTGAAAACTGATCTGATCACCGAAGGATTGGATCGGTTTTCATTCCGTTTGCAGCAAATACATACCTAATGGCAGCAGCTTCCTCTTCTTGCACTGTGATTACACAGCGCGTCATGTGACTAGTCACAATTCAGTAACCTTTCGCACACTCGCATACAAATGTTCAAACAAATGCATTCCCAGATTCACTCATCCAGGCACAACTGTTATCCCTACAGCTAAGTTAAGAGCCGGGGTCTTAGTTCACAGAAGAATGCATTCTTATGCTTAGTCACCTATACTGCGCAGAAGTACCCAGGTAAACATAGGTGTCCTAACTCTAGCCCTGTAACATGCATAGTGCAGCCATGCAAACATTCATTGCAACAAACCTATCAATGGATTAGGAGCACACATCCTGACGTTCTCTCCTGGGACAGATAGTGCATCTTACCAATCGCACAAGGGAGCTAACGTTATGTGTCCATGCGCACCATGCACATACACCAGCATAAGCTGTCTGCATGCTGACAAAAAACACAAACGGGAAGGAGGGAGTGCACTGGATTAAAACTCTGGCCACAAGGGTCCGTAACAAGAAAAACACATAAATCCAGGCACATCGCCTCCAGTTAGGACATTTAAATAAGTAATTCATTTAAGGAAAGGGGGGTGTGGCCAGAAAAATAGCAAAAATCAGTAACCAGAGGCGAAGTGCCTGGATTTATGTGTTTTTTTTTTATGTGACTAGTCACATGAAGACTGAAGCCTCTACCGCCGGCCTTTAGGTATGTATTTAAAGGGAAGGTTCAGGGACTATCCCAAAAAAATGAAAATCCCCATCCACTTACCTGGGGCTTCCTCCAGCCCGTGGCAGGCAGGAGGTGCCCTCGGCGCAGCTCCGCAGGCTCCCGGTGGTCTCCGGTGGCTCGCCCGACCTGGCCAGGCCGGCGGCCAGGTCGGGCTTCTTGTGCGCTCCAAAATGCGCCTCACGGCGGCACGCTGACGTCATCGGACGTCCTCCGGGCTATACTGCGCAGGCTCAGTAGTTCTCCAGAGACCACCGGATAGTCCCTGAACCTTCCCTTTAAGGCCCGGTTACCCTCACTCACCCACCCCCCCGGCTGCTGCACCCTCCTGCCGCTCAGGTTAGCATCCCCCTATCCCCTATGGAACGGTCCGTTTCATGTGAAGAAACGTTCCATTTCCATTGCCCCAATGCAGCAGCATTTTTTGTTCAGTTCCATTCCGCTGGGCAGAACGGTCCGAAAAATTGGGGCCTGCTCCTTTTTTTTTTTGGTCCGGGGAACGGAACGTTCAGAACGTATCCGTATCAACGGACGCACGTGAACGGTCCAATAGGTTAAATTTGGATACGTTCCGTTTATACAGTATACGTTCAGGTTACGTTCCATAAAAAAACCGCTGTTGTGAACCAGGCCTTATAGTATAAGGGGTAGGACAGTAGGTAAAGGAAAGCTGTGTATGAGGTGGTAGAAATGGTGGTCAGTGGCTGAAGTGTCCTGTGTGGGAGAGTATGCTTGCCTGAAGAGGTGAGTTTTAAGATTGTATCTAAAAAAGTGTGGGTGAGTGGCAGATGTGTTGGGGAGGGTGTTCTAGTGGAGGGGAGAGGTTCAAGAGAAGTCTTGTAAGCGGGAGTGGGAAGAGGAGATCAGGGAAGAAGACAGAAGGATATTGTTAGCAGAGCGGAGATTGCGTGTAGGATGGTATCTGGAAATAAGTTGATTTAGATAGGAAAGAGCTAGATTGTGGAGAGCCTTTGTAGGCGAGAGTAAGGATTTTAAATTGAATGCTTTGTGGGGTTCCCTGGAATTTTGCAGCATCTGGGACCTGTTCAGTATTACGGTAGAAACAAATGTCTGTCTTGGTAGGAGTTTGATGCTATTGGCCGAGAGACCCCCCTCGCTGCGGGCGTGTATAACCTGGATGATTTGCGCACGCTGGGACGTCAGAAGGGCTGGTGTCCATATTACCTTGCCCGCCATGCTGTGAGTAGTCGATATACGGGACGATTGTATGGTTTGTGAGTCTGATGGGTGGGGATGACATCTTCGTCTTGTCTCTGTTGTACAGCTTTCGCAGTGTAATGTCATCATCTACAGCTACCACTACCTGCTGGACCCCAAGATCGCCGACCTGGTGTCCCGCGAGCTGGCCAAGAAATCGGTCGTCGTCTTTGATGAAGCTCATAACATTGGTAAGGCCTGCAAGCCCCTCCTGTAGTATCTCTGTGTTGCAGAGTACTCAGCAAGCTCATGGTTAACCAGAACTCGCAGGAGTAAGGGGCTGAAAGAGACCAAAAAGCCTCTTTACTGAAATACACAGCAGGGGTAAATAGGTGCCCAGATAGAATAAAAATAGGTTAAAAACCAATAAAATGTAAATAAATGAGGTGGATTACACGTAATACTCTTGGCTAATACTACTCAGGCACTTGGCCTGAGGAAGTGGGCTTGCAGCCGTGAAACAGGTTGCATGTGCATAATAAGCCTTTTTTGTCGCATACGACTGTCGTTATTAAGGAACAAGCGACACCCATGCTAACCTAGAAATAAAAAACACATATATAAGTAGATAAATACTACTTCTACTTACATAACAGATGTATTGTGCTATCCACTAATGATTCCTGTGAATTTTATAAAGGAAAAGCAGAAAATCCTATTCTAGGCAGTGGCCATCTTGCCAAGCTAATGCTGACATCATATCCTCCCAGACTCTTGTCCCCCCCCCCCCCCCTTCTCTTGCTCATTGTGTATTTATTAGCTGCCCTCCTCCCAGAGTCTTCAGACACTCCCACTGAGGTGTATACTAACAACTGCACTGTCTATTTTTTTATTTACACATCCAATCACTGAGTCACCTCAGCCTTGCTTGCAAACACAAGTAATCAGAGGTTGTTTCTGATAAGCAGCTAGGCAGGGAAATGGAAGAGGAGGAATATATTATAGATAAAAAGAACTCACAGCATTCAACTTTTTGGCACTGTTTGGCACTAGGACCAGTGCAAGTATGTGATAACTACAAACCATAACAGCAGAAAAAGTTTTGCAAGTTTTGAATGCAGGATTAGCATCTTTATCACTTAATACACTTAGACCTGTTGCTGTTGAAATTTGATTTTTATAATGACAATACCGCTTTAAGGTAAGCCACCTTGTTTATTTACATTTTATTGGTTTTTATTTACATTTGATTGGTTTTCAACCTAATTTTATTCTATCTGGACGTCTCTTTACTCCTGTGTGTTTGATACCCACCCACCCCACCCCTTTCGAGAGGGTTCTGGTTAAAGGTTCTGGGGAGCAGAGCGCCCACTGACAGTCCCACTCTGTTATCGTAGCACTCTTATTCTTCTAGACCCCTTCAGCTCTCCACGTGACACGGTCATGATGTCTCCACAGATAACGTCTGCATCGACTCCATGAGCGTCACCATCACGAGGCGGACGCTGGAACGTTCTCAGAACAATATCGAGACCCTGCATAATGCCATCCAGAAGTGAGTCATATTATATAAGGCAAGAGAGAATTCAGAGGGGGAGGGGAAGTATGGTGATGGGTGGATCAAGGGATAGATGGGGAAGGGAGCAGTATTTAGTGGATGACGTTTGAGAGGTAGGAGGAGTTCATTAGACCTGGGCTCATTGGAGGGGGAGAGGAAAGGACAACGGAGATTCATGGGAATGGACTGAAGGGTATTTGGTGAATTGCATCAAGGGAATGGGACATATACGGCAGAGTTCCCCAACCCTGTCCTCAAGGCCCACCAACAGTACATGCTTTGTAGGAAACCACAAGCATGCACAGGTGGAGTAATTAGTGTCTCAGCAGAGCTAATCAACAACCTCTGCGGATTTCCACAAAACATGTACTGTTGTTGGGCCCTGAGGACAGGGTTGGCGCACACTGATATATGGGACATGTATCACACGTAGGATGGGGGGAGGGTGTTGATCTTGGGATTCATAAGCCAAGTGATTTATCAGGCGAATACTAGAAATGCCTCTTCACAGGCAGAGGCAGTACCTCTGGGCCAACTCCGATGGCTTTGAAGGAGGGGAATCTGATTGATCAGGGGATGGGTGTGTATTGGGGAAAAGATGAAGAGGCAGTATATTGAAGAAAGGGAGGATGATAGAGCTAGGGGTGATATATTGGGCTAAGGACATGGGCTATATTAGATGATAGAAATAATTGGTTTGAGTCAAGGATGTTGTATATTAAAGTGAACCAGAGGTGAAAATAAACTGGTGAGATAAACAATTGTATTTATGCTCCTACTCCTCAAAATGACTTACTTTTAGATACCCTTATGGCTTTATTTTATATTTACACATTTACAAATTAGATTGACTGTTTTGTTGCCTCTGCTCAGTGGCAGCCTATTGAGTGTCCCAGAGTTAGAAAAAGGTCAGTAGTTCATGTATTTTATCTCTCCCTTCCCTCAGAGGTTGTATTCTGCCAGGAAAACTTTTATGGATGTAATTTGCTTATCGGTGATGGTTACTATATTCCTGAAAAGCTACCGACAAGACAGAAGCTGTCACTTCCATGCATATAAATAAACTCTTGCAGGCAGCAGAATAAAAGAAGTAAACAGCCTGGTTATTAATGTTTTTTACTGTACATACACATGTTTATCTCATCATCTCCTCGTGTACACTTTAAAGGGGAACTGAAGAGAGAGCTATATGGAGGCTGTCCTGTTTATTTCCTTTTAATCAATACCAGTTGCCTGGCAGCCCTGCTGGTCTATTTCTCTGCTGTAGTATCTGAATAAAACCAGAAACAAGCATGCAGCTAGTCTTGTCAGATCTGACTTTAAAGTCTGAACAACTGAAACACCTGATCTGCTGCATGCTTGTTCAGGGGCTATGGCTAATAGTATTAGAGGCAGAGGATCAGCAGAGCAGCCAGGCAACTGGTATTGCTTAAAAGGAAATAAACATGACAGCCTCCATATACCTCTATCTTCAGTTCCCCTTTAAGGAAGGATGAGGAAGAGAGTATATACTAGTGGAAGGGTGGACAATAAAGCAGAACGAGGATGGAGAGGTAGTATATGGGTGAAGGAAGAAGTATATTCAGGGAGGGAAGAGTGATGGATCGGAGAAAGGATGAGGGAAAGGGTTCTGGGGTGGAGAGGGTGTTAGAGTAGATGGGGGGGGGGGGGGGGTTATACTGGGGTGATATTGCAGAAGGATGATGGGTAAGGGGTGTATAGACGAAAGGATAGAGTGTGGAGGGAGGAGGTGATCTGTACATATAATGGGGGGGGGGAGTAGTTGGTGCAGGGGATGGAGGAGGCATGTTGGGGGGGGGGGGGGGAGAAGGGGTAACATTGAGGGAACACATGGTGGGGGTCTGATCACAGAAAGGATGATGACCGGTTCTGAATGTCGTTTCTTGGATAACAGACAATACATTTTTCAGCTCTAGTTTGGAGGACCTGTTGTGTAGCGAGGAACCCTCCTGATGTGTATGGAGGATTGTCCCTTAACCACGAGGGGCGGGGCATAGTCGGGTGTGTCCCCCAGAGGCACGTCGCCAACCATGCTGACCAGCCAGACCTCCTCAGACGGATGACTGATGTGATTTATCTCTGTGTATTCAGGATTAAGGAGTCTGATGAGCAGAAGCTGAAGCAGGAGTACGCCCGGCTGGTGGAGGGGCTGCGTGAAGCCAACGTCGCCCGAGAGACAGACGTGTACCTGTCCAATCCCGTTTTACCGGATGAGATCCTGAAAGGTGGGGATTGACTGTCGAGATATTGTATGTGTGTGGGTAGTGTAAGGCGTATGTATTAGTACGCCGCCGGCAAGCTGGGCACAGGGTGAGCCGAGTGACAGCTCACCCTGCTGCCGCTCAAATCCCCGGCGGCGTAAAATACTATTCCTCCTCCGAGTCGTAGCATCTCGGAGGCAGGTGTAATTCGGGGTGCAGCAATCGCCGAAGCCTCGAATTACCCATACGAGCCCCATGCAGTATAACGGTACTACTATGGCGGCGGCTGGTTTTGGCGCTGAGCACCGTAACCACCTGCTTCGAGTGTAAGGGTTGGCAGATAAGATCTTACCCAATCAAACAGCGATGTCATCTGTTCTGTTCTGTGTACGGACTATTGGCTACACTCACTCGGGGTGGGGGGAGTAGCAGGGGAGGAAGGAAGGCGGAGCTGTGACCTTGATGGACTAAACTAACTATACATGTATTTTAGGCTTGGAGTCTGATTGGCTCTTGTGGGACACACTCAGTTTGATATTATATTGTCTGATAGATCTGTAATAAATTGAACAAAAACTATTTCAGAGGTGCATGATGCAATAAAACACTTAAAAACAGTTTAAGAAGGAGAGGTAGTGTTGGTCTCCCGAAGAAAAAGGCCAGTAAGACTGGAATTGTTCATCTTATTTAGCACTGTAATGGACAACGCGTTTCTTGAGACTTCTTCCGCTTCATCAGGTCTGGGCAACAACAGTGCCTTTCAGTGAGGGCCAACAAGTGTGAGCGCCTCTGTACCTCACCTGTACTCACCCTGCCTAATAGGGTCAGTAAGGGCAATAACTCCACTGACTTTAATCTAGCAAGTTGTCCGTGTGTGTAAGTTCTCAAACAGCCGATTGAAGTGAATGATCTCTGCGTTTGTACAGACCTGATAAAGTGGGCAAAGAGAAACGCGTTGTCCATTATAATGCTAAGTACAATATAAGTATATTTTATTACAATATAAGTATGTTTTATTAACAGGCACTTCTGGCCCCAGAAACTCCTTTAGAACATACATGTCAAACTCCGCCCCGCTGGCCAAATTTGGCCCTCAGAGCCATTAAATTTGTCCCTCGAGTTGTTCCCCCACTTTGCATTTGGTTAGACCCATTCTAGACCACCAGGAAAGCGGTGAAGCCCTACAACACCAGGGAGGCCATATGTAGGTAGGGGGAAAGCAATAAACACTAGGGAACTGTATAGGGGTGGCTGGGGGTCTCTAGACACCAGGGAACTGTATAGGGGAGGGAGGACCTATAGACACCAGGGAACTTTTATAAGGGAGGAAAGGGGCCAGTAGACATTGAGGTTGGCCCACGACTAGGCCCCAGTGTACAATTCCGGCCCGCGACTAGGTTCCAGTGTACAACTTCGGCCCACCCTGTATTTGAATTTGACACCCCTGCTGTAGAACCATCCAGTTTCTGCACCGCAGTACCTGGAAATCCCACATGGGGTGTGGGTCCTTCCACGCAACCGGGCACACAGATAGATTGCTGTCAGATTCAACTTGACAGGCATCTGACAGAAATCTATCTGATGGTTGAATTTGCTACCAATCTGTAAGTGTATGGCCACCTCAAGTCAGAGAGCTCAGAGAAGCACTTTTGCATAGATAGCAAGTGAAGTTTCCATTTCTTAACTCTTCCTGTACTGGAAACAATATGAGACTTTTACAAAAGGTAAACAGGGCGCTCTACAGTAAGCGGTTAGGATTATACTCAAACATTACATAAACACAATGATACAAAAGGGTGAACTTGAATAAAAGACTATATGTAAATGTCTCTGATGTTAAAATCAGGTATAAGTCCACAGGGTTCTTCCTCCAAACTTATTCAATACATGGGTGACCTCCAACGGTTCCAGAATATTATAGTAATAGTATACGCTCACCAGATTCCACAGCTGCCCTTCTCAGGATCAGCCAAACACGCTTCTGGACAAGCCAGTATTCACTCGATGTCCCAGCTTTTTTCTCCTCAGCAAGCCGTGCGAACATAAGAGACAAAAAAACTCCAATAGTGTAATACTGTATGGTTCAAATCCACTCCGTAACACCAGTGCTCCCAATATCTGACATCAGCACCCTGTGCTCCACCACCAAATAATCAATAAAGCCTCTCACCACATAGCCTGGCTGACCCAGCACAGACCAGCATTGATCGCTTTGCCGCTTGCATCAAGCTTATACTTTCGTTGACAGCCTTCCTAGAACTCAAACAGGGCCATATATAGTGTAAAATCTTCTTTTATTAAAATAGTAAAAACGTAGTGCACTTACAATGTTATAGAATCAATTGCGCATATAAAATCCTTATGAGCTCTTTCAGCGTCCCTCGCTCCTCAGGCCACGCCCAACTAGTTTCGTCCTATGACTCATCAGGGGCTAGGGCCAGATTAGAATCAGCAGGTTTCAAAATGATTGGCAGGATTATAAGAAAAGGGTGGCCTATAAATGGCAGGTAGAAAACAACAAAAGGAAAAGGAAAGAGGAGGAAGCAAAGAAGGTGAGTATGGATAACCATGAGGTTAGTGATGAAGTACAGAACAGTGGGGGAGAAACACCCAGAATTGAACAAGATAGGATGCAGGACATTGGTGAGGGAAATTGGAGGAGAGGGGGCCCAGGTGCAAGATATGGGAGAGGGGGATACGAATCACCCATGAGAAAAAATTTGAGATTTGAAAGGGAGGATCAATGGGTAATCCCAAGGTATAGCAGAGGTAGAGGACAGAGAGGAAATAGGGGACCCTATGGGGAAGGACCCCGGAACCAACCGCCCATGCCAATCCATAGCCCATACAGGAAGAACCCCGCAAGGGGAAGCTGGGAAGAAAGAGAAAGGAGAAATGAAATGTTACCCACTTATAACAGATATGAACCCCTTGAACGGGAAACAGATGAGGTTGTTCACCATCATTTTTTGGGGGACAGAAGGGGGGGGGGGGGGGGCAAGATCACTGGCAGGAAATAGAATATCAAATACGGAACACAAGGGTGGTGGAGCACAGGGTGCTGATGTCAGATATTGGGAGCACTGGTGTTACAGAGTGGATTTGAACCATACAGTATTACACTATTGGAGTTTTTTGTCTCTTATGTTCGCACGGCTTGCTGAGGAGAAAAAAGCTGGGACATCGAGTGAATACTGGCTTGTCCAGAAGCGTGTTTGGCTGATCCTGAGAAGGGCAGCTGTGGAATCTGGTGAGCGTATACTATTACTATAATATTCTGGAACCGTTGGAGGTCACCCATGTATTGAATAAGTTTGGAGGAAGAACCCTGTGGACTTATATCTGATTTTAACATCAGAGACATTTACATATAGTCTTTTATTCAAGTTCACCCTTTTGTATCATTGTGTTTATGTAATGTTTGAGTATAATCCTAACCGCTTACTGTAGAGCGCCCTGTTTACCTTTTGTACTGCTTATAGAGTGATACACACACTTTTTTTCAGGTGCGATCCATGTGTAGCTGTAATAATTTACTAACAGGTTAATTTGAGGAGCGCACATACAGGTTGTGTTTATTAATATGAGACTTTTATTTGCTACTAATGTACATAATTCATCATTATATCAGAAGTTTATTTTCACTTCAGACTCCCTGTAAGGCTGTGTCTGCCATGTGCAGTCATGCAGAATAGCCTGGAGATACTCCTCAATTATATGTGGAGGTATCTAATGCGATTCTGTGCGGGGAAACCATGTACGATCTTATACAATTCTGCTTACATCCCTCAAGTCTGACCCCTTCCTAAAGAAGCCGCCTACGCTTTACATACTAGTTAACATAAATTCTCAGGAAACACTGAGACGAGTCAGCACAAGATCTGAACCTGCTTTGTCCTCTTAAGCGAAAGCTAAAAAACAAACAAATTCAAAGAACATCATCCGTGAACGCCAGGACTGCGTTTACCCCGATATTTGCCAAAAGGCATTTGTGCAAACCAGATATATTTGCGTTCCACAGATCGTTGCTTATCTGGTGCGTAAACTAGACTGTCCTAATCCTACTGGAGTTATTTACTGAGGCAAAAGTCCAAATAGTGAGGTAAATCGCCACGTTGGCCCCCCTCTTAGAGGAAGCATTTCTCCTTCCACTCCATAGTTCATCCGTCCATCAAGTTCAACCCAAAAAAAAAAAACCACCATCCTCAACCTGCACTTATCCCAGTTGATCCAGGGGAAGGTGAAAGGCCTAGGCCATGGGTTACATGAAATCTGGGTCGGGTTTGGGTACCAATTTTGATTTTAATTGGGTTGGGTGCCGGTACCATATTCACCAGAAAGCGGGTTGCAGGTCGGGTGCGGGTAGCAGGGCTGCGGGTCTGAAAAATTAGACCCGCACAAGCCTCTAGTTTGGATATGTGCACATGGTACAGCTTCTGATGGACGGGTGATCAGACTGGAATCTGCATTGTGTGTTCCCAGCATTAAAGTACTAGACTTCAAACTTGAATTTGTTTGGCGAGTATCCTCCTCCTGACCTTCTCTCTGGAGTCTCATTACCGCTAACAGATATTCTGATCATCTTACAGAGGCGGTCCCCGGGTGTATCCGCAACGCTCAGCACTTCTTAGGATTCCTACGGAGACTGGTGGGCTACATCAAATCACGTTTGCGCTCTGGTCATGTGACGCAAGAGGGGCCGGCTGCATTCCTGAGAGATCTCTTTGAAAAAGTGTGCATTGAGCGCAAGCCGATGAGGTGAGTGTGTGACGCATATAACGGTATTGTGGGGGGAGCGATGGGTTCACAGGACAAAGCATGTGCTGTACAGTTACTTTCACATCATTGTTCTATTCACTGCTCTACACATCACAGCAAGGCTTCCCTTACTGCTCTATACAGCACAACAAGTCCCGCTGGAGGTAAGTGGGTCCTGCCCTCTGAGGGCAGGTGGTCTTGCCCTCTGGAGGTAGTTGGCCCTCCCCGCTGGAGGTAGTGGCTCTTGCCTGCTGAGGTTGTGGGTCTTGCACTCTGAAGGTAAATGGGTCTTGCCCTGTGGAAGTTAGTTGGTCATGCCCTCTGGAGGAAGTGGGTCCTGCACACTGGAGGAGGAAGTTGTCTTGGCACATGAAGAAGGTTGTTCCTGCCTTCTGAAGGTAGTGGGTCTTGCCCTCTGGAGGTAGTGGGTCTTGCCCTGTGGAAGTTAGTAGGCTATGCCCTCTGGAGGAAGTGGGTCTTACACTCTGGAGGTAGTGGGTCCTACCCTCTGGAGGAGGTAGTTGTCTTGGCATCTGAAGAAGGTTGTTCCTGCCTTCTGGAGGTAGTAGGTCTTGCCCTCTGGAGGTTAGTGGCTCTGCCCTCTGGAGGAAGTAAGTCCAACCATCTGGAAGAGATAGTTGGTCTTGGCATATGAAGAAGGTTGTTCCTGCCTTCTGGAGGTAGTGGGTCTTGCCCTCTGGAGGTAGTGGGTCTTGCCCTGTGGAAGTTAGTTGGTCATGCTCTCTGGAGGAAGTGGGTCTTACACTCTGGAGGTAGTGGGTCCTGCCCTCTGGAGGAGTTAGTTGGTCTTGGCATCTGAAGGAGGTTGTTCCTGCCTTCTGGGGGTTGTGGGTCTTGCACTCTGCAGGTAATGGGTCATTCTTTATGGAGGTTAGTGGGTCTTGCCCTGTGCAAGTTAGTTGGCCATGCCCTCTGGAGGAGTTAGTTGGTCTTGGCATCTGAGGAAGGTTGTTCCTGCCTTCTGGGGGTTGTGGGTCTTGCCCTGTGGAAGTTAGTTGGCCATGCTCTCTGGAGGTAGTGGGTTCTGCCCTCTGGAGGAGTTAGTTGGTCTTGGCATCTGAAGAAGGTTGTTCTTGCCTTCTGGGGGTTGTGGGTCTTGCCCTGTGGAAGTTAGTTGGCCATGCCCTCTGGAGGTAGTGGGTTCTGCCCTCTGGAGGAGTTAGTTGGTCTTGGCATCTGAAGAAGGTTGTTCTTGCCTTCTGGGGGTTGTGGGTCTTGCCCTGTGGAAGTTAGTTGGCCATGCCCTCTGGAGGTAGTGGGTTCTGCCCTCTGGAGGAGTTAGTTAGTCTTGGCATCTGAAGAAGGTTGTTCCTGCCTTCTGGGGGTTGTGGGTCTTGCCCTGTGGAAGTTAGTTGGCAATGCCCTTTGGAGGTACTGCCCTCTGGAGGAGTTAGTTGGTCTTGGCATCTGAAGAAGGTTGTTCCTGCCTTCTGGGGGTTGTGGGTCTTGCACTCTGCAGGTAATGGGTCATGCTTTATAGAGGTTAGTGGGTCTTGCCCTGTGGAAGTTAGTTGGCCATGCCCTTTGGAGGTAATGGGTCCTGCCCTCTGAAAGAGAAATATATCGGCTATATCTTCTACTTCGGTTTTTTTAGCCAATGCTCATCCAGGGAGGTAATTGATGGCACCCCACCAATGGAGAAATACCCGGACCTAGATAGCCTACAAATTATTAATCTAACGGGGGAAGCTATTCCTCGGTCATACCTGGATCTGCTGTCGAAGGGGTTGGGATTTTGTCCCACTTATAATGCTGACATTTTTGAGACTGTGGTGGACCTGCACCTATTTGGGCGCAGACTCCTACTACAGTCAATGTTTGGGGATACACCCAAACGATTTATACCGACCCTTGATGACGGACCGTGGTCTGACGAGGACTTGCTGGCCCTCCAATCATTACAGGAATTAGCATCAGAAACCTCATCTATGGAGGGGGGTGATACCGGGCTTGCTGCCTTTGGTTCGGGCCCTTGCTATTTTTTGCCTCAACTGGATGATATAGGCCTGCATAATAAGTCCAAAAAGTTCCCTCCCTTTACATTAAGTCCAAATCTTAGAACCTTTATTAATGTGGTTGAAAAAGAACTAATGAGCTTAAAAAATCAAAAAGTGACTACAGATAATTTAAGCATTCAAGAACGTGAGACTTTACAGGAAATAACTAAGAATAACAGTAGGTGGGTTATTAAACCCTCAGACAAGGGGGGCAACGTGGTTGTCATGTCGGTCGAATTGTACAGAAACATGTGCCTTGATATTCTAAGTAGACGTGATTGTTATAGGAGGGTCCCTGCGTCCATGGCCGCCATGTGCCAACAGAAATTGTTTTCAATAATTGATGATGCCGCGGCGAGATCGGTAATTGATGAGAATACGGTGAAGTTTTTAAAAGTGGTTAAACCCATCATACCAACTTTTTATGCCTTGCCCAAGGTTCATAAAAAACTGGATAAACCTCCCGGTCGTCCGATCGTGTCAGGTTGTGGATCCCTGACCGAAAAAGCCAGCATCTATGTGGATCGGTATCCCCAATCACATGTGCAGGCACTTCCGTCTTATATTCGTGATACATCGCACCTTTTGCAGATTTTGGAGGGGCTAAAATTGCCCCCTGATACACTTCTGGTGGCCATGGACGTGGAGGCTCTCTATTCTAGCATCCCTCATGATGCAGGTATTAAGGCTGTAGGAACTTTTCTCAGCGAGCTGGGGATACAGTACACGGCGCACAGTGGTTTTCTCCTGTCCCTGCTTGAGTTTCTACTCACTCACAATATTTTTGTTTTTGAGGGGTCCCATTACCTCCAGGTGCAGGGAGCGGCGATGGGGACTACTTGTGCCCCGTCGTATGCAAACCTGTACCTGGGGGAGTGGGAGCGTGAATTATTTTCTAGTGATGGCCTCTCGATGTACCTGTGCCACATTTTGGTGTGGCACAGGTACATCGATGACATCATCATCTTTTGGACAGGAGGTCAAGATCTTTTAAATCAGTTTGCTGATATCTTGAATGTAAACTCGAGGAATTTGAAGTTCACTATGCAAAGTAGTCCCCATGCAATTCCCTTTCTTGATATTTGGATATCACTAGGGGAGGGAGGTGCTATATCAACAAGCCTATACAGAAAGGAGACAGCCACTAACTCTTTTGAGAGCAGATAGCTTTCACCCCTCCCATACTGTGAGAGGCATACCGGTGGGGCAGTATCTTCGGGTGAGGCGCAACTGCTCAGATGATGCGACTTTTAGGATAGAAGCCAATAAATTGAAGGGTAAATGTAGAGAAAGGGGTTACCCTGAAGGGACTTTGAGGAGGGCATTTAAGAGGGCGGACGCAAGTAACCGTGCGTCCCTTCTTTCGAACAAATATCGGGGGGCACGGGATGGGAGAGATGCTGTGCGTTTCTGTACGAGATACTCAGCTCAACATCAACAAATCAGTCACATAATCAAGAAACATTGGCACATTCTCACCAATGATGCCAAACTTTGTAGATTTGTTCCGGAAAATCCCCATTTTTCGTACCGACGATCACCATCTCTTCGAGATAGTCTGGTCAGTAGTCACTTCAGAAATCCTCTAACGAACTCTAGGCATTGTAAGGTTTTAGGCACATACACATGTGGCGGTTGTACCATGTGTAGGTATATACATGTCGGTCGAGAAGTTAGGCTACCGGATGGTAGGAACTGGACGCTGGCTCATTTTGTAAATTGCAACACCATATTGGTTGTTTACCTGTTGATATGCCCGTGTGGTGCATTCTACATAGGTAAAACCAAACGTGAGCTACGAGCTAGGATCTCGGATCATGTAACTAGTATAAGGAGCAAGAATACGTCCGGTCTCACCCCGGTGGCCAGGCATTTCAAGACCATGCATGCAGGTAATCCTGCCAAGATGAGATTCATTGGCTTGGATCGCATTCATGCATCTGAGCGAGGTGGAGACATGGATAGACTGTTGCTTCAACGTGAGTCTAGATGGATTTTCAACCTTGGGGCAACTTCACCTCCTGGTTTGAATGAAAATACCAGCTATGCCTCCTTTTTGCCAGTCTAATATGGCATTACATCTTTTTTGCCTTATTAACATCCTCCCTGTGGGGCACCCGTTCTGCCTTTGTTTTGGGGTGGGGTGTCCCTTATCGTAGCTATTGCCAGACACTAGGATAGTATAGCAGTAAGCACTTTTATTGTGGATACGTTTAGCATCTGCATTTTGCAGGGATCTCCGACGGATTTCCCTTGTATGTTATAATTTAGGCTGTATATTTTACTTACCATCAACCATCTGAAATATTAATGTTATTGGGATTATTGTATTTATATAACTTGCTGACCCGTTTTGGGCAGTAGATAATAGATTACTGTGGTGATTTGGGGTTGATACCCGTGTGGTGGTGGTCCTTTCTCCTCTGGTCTGGCGTGCCTCCTGGTCCGGCCTCGCCCGTCCCCTCTGGTGGTGCCGCCTGGTGTGGCTGGGGCTTGGTGGACGCTGTGGTGGGGGGTGGCTCGGTGCTGTTGGGTCCCGGCCGCTCCCCGCTGCTGTGTCCGCCCGCCCTGCCCGCCCCGTGTGCGGCGTTCAGACGGGTGGGCGGGGCTGTGGGGGACGCGCCGGCTGGTTGCCATGGCGGCCGGCCGTCGCGTCTGCCCGCCCCGCCCGCTCGCCCGGCATTGGCCGCTGGTGGGGGTGGGCGGGGCCGGCCCATCTGTGACGTCGGGCTGGCGGAAGCTTAAGATCCCCACACGGAGGACTTTGGATGTGACGCATACCTCCAGTGGAAGCCGGAAGTCCGGCGAAACCGGTCGAGGACGCATGTGCTGCGTCTCGGCCTCCATTACCCTCCTGCACAAGGACCCAGCCTCGCCCTGCATGGTCTCCAGCGATACACAGGCATACCAACGCTCTAGCCAGGACGCTACAAGCATTCAGCTGCTGCTCTGTCCGGATTGCACTTGGAAACACGTAAGCTTACCTTGAGGTATCAACTTGCCTGCCATTTGGTTACTGCTGATCTCTCCTTATGGACAAGGAACTGTTTGATTCCACACACAATGGAACTGTGCTTGTGCTAATTGCTTGCATTTGAACTGCTTGCTTCTGAACTTGCTTTATGTGGCTGCTGTTTACCACTGCCTCTTTACAGTGAAGCAAGGCGTCTGTTTCCATAAAAGCTGGAGTTATGCCTATTTGCAATTGAATGCCTGCTTACTAACTCTGTTACAATGTGCTGGGCTGCATCTTAATCCTATCCTACATGGCTAATGTGCTTTCATGCTGACCTGTTGGCAATATGGATCAATTGTACTGAGATGGATGCTCTGTTCCTGGTCATTTGATATACATTATACAGCTGTTTGGAGACTTTATGATTTAAGCGCTTAGATCTCATTCATGTGGAGGGATTAGTGGTCTCTGTGGCTTCATTGATGCATGCATTCCAACCATTTATATCCTTATTGGGGTATAGGTGCTCCTGATTCATCGGTGGGGATATTGTAGGGTCTGGGGGAGTTGGGCTGTGTGGGTGGGTTTCTTTGGGGGTGCGGGGCGGGCACATTTTTAACTGTGTGTTTTAGTATATACATTTTCTATGATTAATAAAGTATCTTTTGATGAAATTATTTTGTGATTTGTGCATAGTCGGGTCATACCTACTTTTTCTTCCATCTCACATTTCTCTGAAAGAGATAGTTGGTCTTGGCATCTGAAGAAGGTTGTTCCTGCCTTCTGGGGGTTGTGGGTCTTGCCCTGTGGAAGTTAGTTGGTCTTGCCCTCTGGAGGAAGTGGGTCTTCTACTCTGGAGGTTAGTGGCTCTGCCCTCCGGAGGAAGTAAGTCCAACCATCTGGAAGAGATAGTTGGTCTTGGCATCTGAAGGAGGTTGTTCCTGCCTTCTGGAGGTTGTGGGTCTTGAGGGATGAGGGTCCATTGTTTCCTTGAGGTGGGACTAGGGTCCGCCCCTCTGGATGTGCCATGTGCCGTATTCTCACATGGTTAGGTTATGGTTTGTCTCCCTCTCTTTCTCTCTCAGGTTCTGTGCAGAGCGTCTGCGATCTCTGACACGCACTCTAGAGATTGCGGACATCACTGACCTGTCACCCCTCACCCTCATCACCAACTTCGCCACCCTCGTCAGCACCTACACAAAAGGTGAGTCGTAGGCAATTACCAATCAGACTTACGTTTAAACAGGTGTGGAGAGGTATGTGTGGAAATATTGTGATGAAGAATGATCGGTATTCACGATATGGGGTGTAACGAGGACAGACGAGCTGACAGGAAGTTCATGTGGCCACTTCCTAATATTTCATGCCTACAGATCCCGCAAGAAGTGTTCCCCTCCTCATACGTTCTTCTTGGTCATAGAATTCACTGATCTGCAGAAATGTTAATTCTCACTGCCTGTTCTCTTCCGTTCTGTTTGTGGGGACTCTTCCTGTGTGTCTCGGGGACAATATGTGACTGTCTCTCTTTGTCTGCAGGGTTTATGATAATTATTGAGCCATTTGAGGACAGAACTCCAACAATCAGCAATCCGGTGTTACACTTCAGGTGATGCTTCTCTCTTTCTCAGAGTCTGGGAGGCTGAGCTGTGCTAACTGGAAATAGGAAACCCTAGTGCCCCCTACTGTCAGTCACTGCCAGTTAATGTACTTCACTTGTACTTTGAGAATAATGTGTGACACATATATCCAGTCCTCTAATTACTGCTGCTCCTCCTCCTGTCCTCTCATGCCTGCTGCTTCTCCTGTCTCCTCATGCCTGCTGCTCCTCCTTATGTCTCCTCATGCCTGCTGCTCCTGCCAGTGTCTGTGCTGCTCCTCCTCCTCTGGTCTCCTCATGCCTGCTGCACCTACCAGTGTATGTGCTGCTCCTCCTCCTCTGGTCTCCTCATGCCTGCTGCACCTACCAGTGTATGTGCTGCTCCTCCTCTCATCTCCTCATGCCTGCTGCTCCTGCCAGTGTCTGTGCTGCTCCTCCTCCTCTCATCTCCTCATGCCTGCTGCACCTGCCAGTGTCTGTGCTGCTTCTCCTTCTCTCATCTCCTCATGCCTGCTGCTCCTGCCAGTGTCTTTGCTGCTCCTCCTCCTCCGGTCCCCTCATGCCTGCTGCTCCTGCCAGTGTCTGTGCTGCTCCTCCTCCTCTGGTCTCCTCATGCCTGCTGCTCCTGCCAGTGTCTTTGCTGCTCCTCCTCCTCCTGTCCCCTCATGCCTGCTGCACCTGCCAGTGTCTGTGCTGCTCCTCCTCTCATCTCCTCATGCCTGCTGCTCCTGCCAGTGTCTTTGCTGCTCCTCCTCATCTCCTCATGCCTGCTGCTCCTGCCAGTGTCTGTGCTGCTCCTTCTCCTCTCATCTCCTCATGTCTGCTGCTCCTGCCAGTGTCTGCGCTGCTCCTCCTCCTCCTGTCCCCTCATGCCTGCTGCTCCTGCCAGTGTCTGCGCTGCTCCTCCTCCTCCTGTCCCCTCATGCCTGCTGCTCCTGCCAGTGTCTGTTCTGCTCCTTCTCCTCTCATCTCCTCATGTCTGCTGCTCCTGCCAGTGTCTGTGCTGCCCCTCCTCCTCCTGTCCCCTCATGCATGCTGCTCCTGCCAGTGTCTGCGCTGCTCCTCCTCCTCCTGTCCCCTCATGCCTGCTGCTCCTGCCAGTGTCTGTGCTGCTCCTCCTCCTGTCCCCTCATGCCTGCTGCTCCTGCCAGTTTCTGTGCTGCTCCTCCTCCTGTCTCCTCATGCCTGCTGCTTATCCTGCCAGTGTCTGTGCTGCTCCTCCTCCTCTGGTCTCCTCATACCTGCGTCTCCTGCCATGTCTGTGCTGCTTCTCCTCCTCTCATCTCCTCATGCCTGCTGCTCCTGCCAGTGTCTGTGCTGCTCCTCCTCTGGTCTCCTCGTGCCTGCTGCTCCTGCCAGTGTCTGTGCTGCTCCTTCTCCTCTCATCTCCTCATGTCTGCTGCTCCTGCCAGTGTCTGTGCTGCCCCTCCTCCTCCTGTCCCCTCATGCCTGCTGCTCCTGCCAGTGTCTGCGCTGCTCCTCCTCCTCCTGTCCCCTCATGCCTGCTGCTCCTGCCAGTGTCTGTGCTGCTCCTTCTCCTCTCATCTCCTCATGTCTGCTGCTCCTGCCAGTGTCTGTGCTGCCCCTCCTCCTCCTGTCCCCTCATGCCTGCTGCTCCTGCCAGTGTCTGTGCTGCTCCTCCTCCTCTGGTCTCCTCATGCCTGCTGCTCCTGCCAGTGTCTTTGCTGCTCCTCCTCCTCCTGTCCCCTCATGCCTGCTGCACCTGCCAGTGTCTGTGCTGCTCCTCCTCCTCTCATCTCCTCATGCCTGCTGCTCCTACCAGTGTCTGTGCTGCTCCTCCTCCTCTGGTCTCCTCATGCCTGCTGCTCCTGCCAGTGTCTGTGCTGCTCCTTCTCCTCTCATCTCCTCATGTCTGCTGCTCCTGCCAGTGTCTGCGCTGCTCCTCCTCCTCCTGTCCCCTCATGCCTGCTGCTCCTGCCAGTGTCTGTTCTGCTCCTTCTCCTCTCATCTCCTCATGTCTGCTGCTCCTGCCAGTGTCTGTGCTGCCCCTCCTCCTCCTGTCCCCTCATGCATGCTGCTCCTGCCAGTGTCTGCGCTGCTCCTCCTCCTCCTGTCCCCTCATGCCTGCTGCTCCTGCCAGTGTCTGTGCTGCTCCTCCTCCTGTCCCCTCATGCCTGCTGCTCCTGCCAGTTTCTGTGCTGCTCCTCCTCCTGTCTCCTCATGCCTGCTGCTTATCCTGCCAGTGTCTGTGCTGCTCCTCCTCCTCTGGTCTCCTCATACCTGCGTCTCCTGCCATGTCTGTGCTGCTTCTCCTCCTCTCATCTCCTCATGCCTGCTGCTCCTGCCAGTGTCTGTGCTGCTCCTCCTCTGGTCTCCTCATGCCTGCTGCTCCTGCCAGTGTCTGTGCTGCTCCTCCTCCTGTCCCCTCATGCCTGCTGCTCCTGCCAGTTTCTGTGCTGCTCCTCCTCCTGTCTCCTCATGCCTGCTGCTTATCCTGCCAGTGTCTGTGCTGCTCCTCCTCCTCTGGTCTCCTCATACCTGCGTCTCCTGCCATGTCTGTGCTGCTTCTCCTCCTCTCATCTCCTCATGCCTGCTGCTCCTGCCAGTGTCTGTGCTGCTCCTCCTCCTGTCTCCTCATGCCTGCTGCTTATCCTGCCAGTGTCTGTGCTGCTCCTCCTCCTCTGGTCTCCTCATACCTGCGTCTCCTGCCATGTCTGTGCGGCTCCTTCTCCTCTCATCTCCTCATGTCTGCTGCTCCTGCCAGTGTCTGTGCTGCTCCTTCTCCTCTCATCTCCTCATGTCTGCTGCTCCTGCCAGTGTCTGTGCTGCCCCTCCTCCTCCTGTCCCCTCATGCCTGCTGCTCCTGCCAGTGTCTGCGCTGCTCCTCCTCCTCCTGTCCCCTCATGCCTGCTGCTCCTGCCAGTGTCTGTTCTGCTCCTTCTCCTCTCATCTCCTCATGTCTGCTGCTCCTGCCAGTGTCTGTGCTGCCCCTCCTCCTCCTGTCCCCTCATGCCTGCTGCTCCTACCAGTGTCTGTGCTGCTCCTCCTCTTCCTGTCCCCTCATGCCTGCTGCTCCTGCCAGTGTCTGTGCTGCTCCTCCTCCTGTCCCCTCATGCCTGCTGCTCCTGCCAGTGTCTGTGCTGCTGCTCCTCCTCTCATCTCCTCATGCCTGCTGCTCCTGCCAGTGTCTGTGCTGCTCCTCCTCCTCTGGTCCCCTCATGCCTGCTGCTCCTGCCAGTGTCTGTGCTGCTCCTCCTCTCATCTCCTCATGCCTGCTGCTCCTGCCAGTGTCTGTGCTGCTCCTCCTCCTCTGGTCTCCTCATGCCTGCTGCTCCTGCCAGTGTCTGTGCTGCTCTTCCTCCTCCTGACCCCTCATGCCTGCGTCTCCTGCCAGTGTCTGTGCTGCTGCTCCTCCTCCGGTCCCCTCATGCCTGCTGCTCCTGCCAGTGTCTGTGCTGCTCCTCCTCTCATCTCCTCATGCCTGCTGCTCCTGCCAGTGTCTGTGCTGCTCCTCCTCCTCTGGTCTTCCCATGCCTGCTGCTCCTGCCAGTGTCTGTGCTGCTCCTCCTCCTCTCATCTCCTCATGCCTGCTGCTCCTGCCAGTGTCTGTGCTGCTCCTCCTCCTCTCATCTCCTCATGCCTGCTGCTCCTGCCAATGTCTGTGCTGCTCCTCCTCCTCTCATCTCCTCATGCCTGCTGCTCCTGCCAGTGTCTGTGCTGCTTCTCCTCCTCTAATCTCCTCATGCCTGCTGCTCCTGCCAGTGTCTGTGCTGCTCCTCCTCCTCTCATCTCCTCATGCCTGCTGCTCCTGCCAGTGTCTGTGCTGCTCCTCCTCCTCCTGTCCCCTCATGCCTGCTGCTCCTGCCAGTGTCTGTGCTGCTTCTCCTCCTCTCATCTCCTCATGCCTGCTGCTCCTGCCAGTGTCTGTGCTGCTGCTCCTCCTCTCATCTCCTCATGCCTGCTGCTCCTGCCAGTGTCTGTGCTGCTCTTCCTCCTCCTGTCCCCTCATGCCTGCTGCTCCTGCCAGTGTCTGTGCTGCTCCTCCTCCTCTGGTCTCTTCATGCCTGTTTCTCCTGCCAGTGTCTGTGCTGCTCCTCCTCCTCTGGTCTCCTCATGCCTGCCGCTCCTGCCAGTGTCTGTGCTGCTCCTCCTCCTCTCATCTCCTCATGCCTGCTGCTCCTGCCAGTGTCTGTGCTGCTCCTCCTCCTCTCACCTCCTCATGCCTGCTGCACCTGCCAGTGTCTGTGCTGCTGCTCCTCCTCTCATCTCCTCATGCCTGCTGCTCCTGCCAGTGTCTGTGCTGCTGCTGCTCCTCCTCTCATCTCCTCATGCCTGCTGCTCCTGCCAGTGTCTGTGCTGCTCCTCCTCCTCTCATCTCCTCATGTCTGCTGCTCCTGCCGGAGTCTGTGCTGCTCCTCCTCCTCTGGTCTCCTCATGCCTGCTGCACCTGCCAGTGTCTGTGCTGCTCCTCCTCCTCCTGTCCCCTCATGCCTGCTGCTCCTGCCAGTGTCTGTGCTGCTCCTCCTCTTATCTCCTCATGCCTGCTGCTCCTGCCAGTGTCTTTGCTCCTCCTCCTCTCATCTCCTCATGCCTGCTGCTCCTGCCAGAGTCTGTGCTGCTGCTGCTCCTCCTCTGGTCTCCTCATGCCTGCTGCTCCTGCCAGTGTCTGTGCTGCTGCTCCTCCTCCTCTCATCTCCTCATGCCTGCTGCTCCTGCCAGTGTCTGTGCTGCTCCTCCTCCTCTGGTCCCCTCATGCCTGCTGCTCCTGCCAGTGTCTGTGCTGCTGCTCCTCCTCTCATCTCCTCATGCCTGCTGCTCCTGCCAGTGTCTGTGCTGCTGCTCCTCCTCTGGTCCCCTCATGCCTGCTGCTCCTGCCAGTGTCTGTGCTGCTCCTCCTCCTCTCATCTCCTCATGCCTGCTGCTCCTGCCAGTGTCTGTGCTGCTCCTCCTCCTCTCATCTCCTCATGCCTGCTGCTCCTGCCAGTGTCTGTGCTGCTGCTGCTCCTCCTCTCATCTCCTCATGCCTGCTGCTCCTGCCAGTGTCTGTGCTGCTCCTCCTCCTCCTCTCATCTCCTCATGCCTGCTGCTCCTGCCAGTGTCTGTGCTGCTGCTCCTCCTCCTCTCATCTCCTCATGCCTGCTGCTCCTGCCAGTGTCTGTGCTGCTCTTCCTCCTCCTGTCCCCTCATGCCTGCTGCTCCTGCCAGTGTCTGTGCTACTCCTCCTCCTCCTGTCCCCTCATGCCTGCTGCTCCTGCCAGTGTCTGCGCTGCTCCTCCTGCTGGCCACACATGCCTGCTGCTCCTGCCAGTGTCTGTGCTGCTCCTCCTCCTCTGGTCCCCTCATGCCTGCTGCTCCTGCCAGTGTCTGTGCTGCTCCTCCTGCTGCCCACACATGCCTGCTGCAGTGACTGTGCTGTATTGTTCTTTTGTCATTATTACATCCAGAATTATATAAAGTAAGACACAAACAAACATAATGCAAGATTAACCAATTCAGATGTTTGTATAATAAACCATTGTATAGTAGACAGTTGAGGAGAGAGCCCTGCCCAACCACCTGCTACGTAGAACGCCACTTGATATGCCTTCCTTTCCCCTGCAGCTGCCTGGATGCGTCACTCGCGATAAAGCCCGTCTTTCAGCGGTTCCAGTCTGTCATCATCACCTCCGGGGTAAGAGGGGCCATCTTGTAATACGTTCACAGGAAAGAAATATCTGTGTGCCACAAATCTGCCTCCCCTACGGAAATGTTTCTATAAAGGGGCAATGTTTCCTGTAACACGCCCACTATCACCTCTGACACCAGGTCTGGGCTCCTCCCACATGAGGGTGTGTTCCCAGTGGCATAGCTAAGGAGCTGTGGGCCCTGATGCAAGTTTTACAATGGGGCCCCCCAATCACTCTATACATAACAATTGATACGGCGCACCAAAACCTGCCAATGGCAACTACAGTGTCAGAAGTGCAAGAAGGGGATGGGGAACAGCTTGTTAATAATTACCACTATTCAAAGTATCTATAGAAGTGATTATTATGAGCACAGGACCAATAGAGAGCTAATACTGCAGTTGAGGGAGGGCCTTTCGGGGCCCCGATGCGGTCGCAACCTCTATTGCTACGCCCCTGTGTTTTCCACTGCATAGCATGCTGTAAAAAGACCACAAAACATTCCTCATAAAATTACAGTAAAACCTTGGATTGAGAGTAACTTGGTTTAAGAGTGCTTTGCGAGACAAGCAAACATTTTTGTGAAATTTTTTCTTGATCTACAAGCAAAAAAAAAGTATACATGCGTCACGTCATTACAACTGAGCCGATAGTTCTCGGTGTAGAGACTATGCAAAGTTACATTTCCATGACTGTCACTGTATAAGTTCCTTGTTAAAGCCACACACAAAAAAAAGTTGGGGCGAGCCAACAGATGGCGAGGATTCTGGTAGTGATACTGAAAGTCTTGTTTACATTTTTATTTTACTATAACTGTTTCTGGATTGTGGAACAAATCACCTGGGTTTCCATTCATTCTTATGGAGAAATTTGCTTTGATATGAGTGCTTTGGATTAATTTACAAGCATGTTCCCGGAAGGAATTCTGCTCCCAACCAAGACTCCACTGTACTGTAATAGTGACACAGCTACTTTCCTGCGACCAATAAATCCTAGAGGGCCAACCGATAGCATTTATTATATGGTAAACAATATTCAGCTCTACCTGGAGACATTCTGTCACAGATACTATGACAATGCACAATGACTATGCTCTTTATATTGTGTGTGTATTTTTGTTTTCAGTGTGTGTGGTGTGTGTATTTTTGTTTTTAACGTGTGTGTATTTTTGTTTCCAGTGTGTGTGGTGTGTGTATTTTTGTTTTTAGCGTGTGTGTGGTGTGTGTATTTTTGTTTCCAGTGTGTGTGTGTATTTTTGTTTTTAGCGTGTGTGTGGTGTGTGTATTTTTGTTTCCAGTGTGTGTGTGGTGTGTGTATTTTTGTTTGCAGTGTGTGTGTGGTGTGTGTATATTTGTTTCCAGTGTGTGTGTGGTGTGTGTATTTTTGTTTTCAGTGTGTGTGTGTGGTCTGTATATTTTTGTTTTTAGAGTGTGTGTATTTTTGTTTTCAGTTTGTGTGCGCACGCGTGCGTGTGTGTATTTTTTGTTTTTGATGTGTGTTTGTATATTTGTTTTCAGTGTTTGTGGTGTGTGTATTTTTGTTTTCGGTGTGTGTGTGTGTGTGTGTGTGTGTGTGTGTGTGTGTGTGTGTGTGTGTGTGTGTGTGTGTGTGTGTGTGTGTGTGTGTGTGTGTGTGTGTGTGTGTGTGTGTGTGTGTGTGTGTGTGTGTGTGTGTGTGTGTGTGTGTGTGTATACACTATGTGTGCAGTGCTCTATGGGCCTGATGCACTAACTTTAGGTACGGTTGCCGTGCACGGGCAGCATGCATTGGGGTTTTTCTAGTACTAGTCCCAGGGGAGAGGCGCAATTAGTGCAACCCGTGTTACCTAGGCAACATGTACGTTGCTATGGTAAAGCGTATTACGCTACTCACGGAAGAAGCAAATCTTGCCTCACCTTACTATTATTATTATTATTTAGTATTTATATAGCGCCAACATCTTCCTCAGCGCTGTACAGAGTATATAGTCTTGTTGCTAACTGTCCCTCAGAGGGGCTCACAATATAGTCCCTACCATAGTCTGTCTATGTATGTATTGTGTAGTGTATGTATTGTAGTCTAGGGCCAATTTAGGGGGAAGCCAATTAACGTATCTGTTTTTGGGATATGTGAGGAAACCAGAGTGCCCAGGGGAAACCCGCGTAAACACGGGGAGAACATACAAACTCCTTGCAGATATTGACCTGGCTGGGATTCGAACCGGGGGACCCAGCGCTGCAAGATGAGAGCGCTAACTACTACGCCACCGTGCAACTTAACCATTACCCAGGTAATGTGAGTTGCAGTAATTGCTCAGCGGGCATTAATACTAGTAACATTTCGTCCGCTGCCGGCACCCTGCGCTTTTCCTATGTGAAGATGTAGGCGGAAGCGTGGGGCATTTCTATGGTACTCATAGCTCCTATTCTAACATATTATACAGTATATCAAACTTAGGGCAAATATTGTAATAGGTTGCATGACAGCTGACTTATCTCGAGGCAACTCACACCACCCTCTGGCACATTAAAAAGAAACCGTAACTCAGGATTGAACTTCATCCCAATCAGTAGCTGATACCCCCTTTCCCAGGAGAAATCTTTACCTTTTCACAAACGGATCATCAGGGGGCTCTGAATGGCTGATATTGTGGTGAAACTCCTCCCACAGTGTGAGGTCAGGTTGCTGAAGGTATAGTCTCTGCTGGGCTTTCTTTCTGTAGAGGTGGTCTTTTCCCTCCAGCTAAGGTAGTTGGAGATGGTTGTGCCCAGGAGGCGGACGCAGGACACTCTCTCGACCTCAGTGCTGTCAGTGCAGATTGGAGGAGCGGTGGGGACAAGCTGCTTAAGTCAACGATCATCTCAACGGTTCTGGCCGTGTTTAGGGCCAGCCTGTTCCCCTTGCTCCAATGGCATATTCTGTCAACCTGCTGACAGTAGGTCAGCGTATCTTTCCCTGTAATTTTAAATAGTGTACTGTACTCTCCCAGACTACAGTGCACTATAAATTAATTTTTTTTCAGTGTTGCTTTCAATTACAGTATATAGTAAAATGTTGACTGATCTGACTGGTTTTGGACTAGTTCATCTCCTTATAGGAGATTCTCAGTATTGCCTTCATTCTTTGCCGTAGCAATCTCTGGAAAGGATCTATACAAAGATGCCGGCCTCCGTAATCGCTGCAGACTATTCTGTCAGGTGGACTAAGCAACTGTTGTTCAGTTTGTGCATTTGTCAATAAAGAAATATCTGAGAATCCCCTATGAGGAGATGGACCGATCTAAAACCTGTCAGATTTCCACTACTTACTTCTATAAGTGATGGCAACGCAGGAAAAAAATAATTTATAGGGCATTTTCTACAGTACATTTTATATGTGCCGTCATTTACCGCTAATTCTGACTGGCATTTGGGACACGGGTATTATTACTCATTAACCTCTATAAAAAGATACAATTATTTAACTACATATAATTACTCTTACACAACTCAAAGTTGTTGTGATCATTATGTCATTGGGGAAACTTTTTATTTTTATCTTTTTGTAACATGAAGAATGCTGCTAAACGGGCAGCCTCCTTGTAAGTCAGCTGTCATGTTTTGTGTGTTGTAATGTCCTGTTCTGTGTGCTGCACTATTATCTGTCCTGCTTTGGATACAGACGCTGTATTTGAGCAGAATTTGTGGCTGTACAGAGAAGGCTTCATGATGTAACCTCATGACTCACCTGGTATCTGCATTACAATTACAGGCAGCTTTTTGGCAGACCTGATAAATTGGCTGGGATTATCATGACGCAGCATTGTGCACACCCATACTGGTTACTGGGGAGCCAGCAAGTCATGAGTTGCATATGCAGGGGTGGATTCGTACTTTTTACCGCCCAAGACCCACTATCACCAGCTGCCGCCGGGCCAAAAGCATCCTAAAGCTCCCCCCTAACACGGCAGGGATTAGATTGTAAAATCCCCTGAGGACAGTTAGTGACATGATGGCAGGGATTGCATTATAAAATCCTCTGAGGACAGTTAGTGACATAATGGCAGGGATTACATTATTAACTCCTCTGAGGACAGTTAGTGACATGATGGCAGGGATTACATTATAACATCCTCTGAGTACAGTTAGTGACATGATGGCAGGGATTACATTATTAACTCCTCTGAGGACAGTTAGTGACATGATGGCAGGGTTTACATTATAAACTCCTCTGAGGACAGTTAGTGACATGATGGCTGGGATTAGATTATAAACTCCTCTAAGGACAGTTAGTGACATGATAACACGGATTACATTATAAACTCCTCTAAGGACAGTTAGTGACATGATGGCAGGGATTAGATTGTAAAATCCTCTGGGGATAGTTAGTTACATGATGGCAGGGATTACATTATAACTTCCTCTGAGGACAGTTAGTGACATGATGGCAGGGATTACATTATAAACTCCTCTGAGGACAGTTAGTGATGTGATTACAGGAATTACATTAAAACCTCCTCTGAGGACAGTTAGTGACGTGATGGCAGGGATTACATTATAAACTGCTCTGAGGACAGTTAGTGACATGATAGCAGGGATTACATTATAAGATCCTCTGAGGACAGTTAGTGACGTGATGGCAGGGATTACATTATATGCTCCTCTGAGGACAGTTAGTGACATAATGGCAGGGATTACATTATAAAATCCTCTGGGGACAGTTAGTGACATGATTACAGGGATTACATTATATGCTCCTCTGAGGACAGTTAGTGACGTGATGGCATGGATTACATTATAAAATCCTCTGGGGACAGTTAGTGACATGATGGAAGGGATTACACTATAAACTCATCTAATGCCCTGTTCAGACTGTCATCATTTGTAGAACGCGTATAAATTCAAAGAAACGCAAGTTGAAAAACGCATACGTTTTTCTTGCGTTCGAATGCGTTTTCTATTGCGTTTTGCACACACACGTGACTCGGGAAACAAAAAAGAATTATGGGAACCGCAGAGGGAAACATACGCTAAAACGCAATAGTACGCATTTTTGAGAGGCGTCCATGGACTTTCATTGCGTCCATTTCTGTGCGTGACGCACAGAACTGCGTGCAGCAAGGCGGATGTGAAACGTATGCGTCTCATACGCATACATGTGAACGAGGCCATTAGAAAACATTAGTAGCCGTTTCTATGTGTAAAATCTTTCTGTATGCGTTCTGTAAAAACGGCTAGGAACGCACATAGTCTGAACAGGGCTTGAGGACAGCTAGTGATATGGTAAACAAATATTCTGCACAAATCACCTGACAGGACTAACTGTTAAGGGGCCCATACAACTAACGATTTTGCCGCCGATATACAGATTCGATCACTGTGATCTAATCTGCTGTGAAACCGTTGCGCAAACACTGACAGAACGATCGATTTCCATCAGAAATCAATCGTTCCCGTCGATCCGTCCGTGCGGAAGATTATTCTTGATCGCCGGCGGGTCGGGAGTATGTCGATAGCGGCGTTCGAATGCCCGACGACCGACGCAATACAGCTGCAATACATTACCTGATTCGGCCGGCACGTATCCCCCCGGAAGATGTCAGCGCTATATAAATATAGCCTCCCCTCCCCTATATAGTTCCCTGGTGTTTAGTGCTTTCCCCCTCCCTGACCCATACGGTTTCCCTGGTGATCTAGGGCTGCACCTCCAATATAGCTTCCCTGCTGGTCTATAGTGGGCCAAACATAATGCAAAGTGGAGAAACCACTTGAGGGCCAAATTTAATGGCTCTGAGGGCCAGATCTGGCCCACGGCCCGGAGTTCGCATGTATGCTGTGTAGAGGAATACATGTATTATGTTCACAGTCTGCCTTTGTGTTACCCACAGACACTCTCTCCTCTGGACATCTACCCTAAAATTCTGGACTTTCGACCAGTCACCATGGCGACCTTCACAATGACCTTATCCCGGGTGTGTCTGTGTCCTATGGTAAGGCTGCTTCATCGTCGCCATGCAAAGTCGCTGGTGGAAGTGAGAGAATCTGCTGAGTTTATTGAGGGGCAGCTAGGACAGACTGTAGAGGTAGATTCAAGGGGTTTGTTTGAGTAAAAGACCACATTGTTGTTTGGGATGGGGGTGTTACAATTAGTGTTGTGTGAGTATTGGGAGAGTAGATTGGAGGTCATGAATGGTTAATTCTGTATTAAAGTGCACCTGAGGTGAGAGTGATAAGGAGGCTGCCATATTTGTTTTCTTTACAACCATGCCAGTTGCCTGGCTGTCCTGCTGATTTTTGGCTGCAGTGGCATCTGAATCACACCTGAAACAAGCATGCAGCTAATCTTGTCACACTTCAGTCAAAAGCACCTGATCTGCTGCATGCTTGTTCAGGGGCTAAGGCTAAAAGTATTAGAGGCAGAGGATCAGCAGGAAAGCCAGGCAATTGGTATTGTTCAAAAGGAAATAAATATGGCAGCTTCCATATCCTCCTCATTTCAGGGGTCCTTTAATGGGAGATATGAGGAGGTTCTGGCTTTGTATTGTGATGGGAAGTTGGTGGTAGTTATGGTAGACAAGACAAGTAACATTTATATTGCGGTTTTCTCCTGGCAGACTCAAAGCGCTTAGCAGTGCTAGGCAGTCTTGCCCAAGGACTCCTTTACTGAACAGGAAGAGTGGAGATTCAAACCCAGGTCACCTGTGTCAGAGGCAGAGCCCCTTAATCAGTGCACTATCCAGGGTAGATGCTCACTGTATACGGATGCTGATTGGAGGATTACATTGGGGTGTGGCATGGGCTGGATGATTTGGGCTGTTGTAGTCTTGGAGTGTCAGGTGATGTAGACAGGGGGCAGCAGTGAATAAATAGGCTCTTCACATAATGGGAGACTCCTCACAGATGGTTCTTCCATCCTCCCAGGTTATAGGAAGAGGAAATGACCAAGTGGCGATGACCTCCAAGTTTGAGACACGCGAGGACCTGGGTAAGTTTTATCATCAGCATTTCTGGGGCGTGTCCTCCTTCCTGGGTCCCCCTATAATTACGTTTCTGTCCCCTTACAGCTGTCATGCGGAATTATGGGAACCTCCTCCTGGAAATGTCGTCAATCGTGCCCGATGGGATTGTGGGATTTTTCACCAGCTACCAGTATATGGAGAACATTGTGGCCTCCTGGTATGAACAGGTATGTCACCATATCCTCATCATCCACTTCTCACTTCATTGGATGCATGATTACTGGGGGCGTGGCTTTCAGTGTTTTTTTTTTCCCCACAGACTGCAAAAGTGTTGGTGGTGTGGCCTGCAGGGTTTCCAGTTTTCCCACAGGCTGCGTGATTGTTGAGGGTGTGGCCTGCTGTGTCTGCCTGATTGTTGGGGGTGTGGCCTGTAGTGTTTCCTGTTTTATAACTGGCTTCCTGATTGTGTGTGGGGGTGTCCTGTTATATATTTTTTTATGTTTGTTGGGTGGTGTCCTGTTGTATCTTCTTCATCCCTCTGGCTACATGATTGTTGAGGGTGTGGCCTGCAGTGTTTCCTGTTTTCTAATATGCTGCATGAGTGTTGGGGGTGTGTCCTGATGTATCTTCTTTATGATGTGTTTTTTTTGTGGTTCTTTATGTGTCTTTGTGTGTGTTTTTTGTGGTTATTTCCCACTAGGGAATTTTGGAGAATATTCAGAGGAACAAGCTGATCTTTATTGAGACGCAGGATGGCGCAGAGACGAGTGTGGCCCTGGAGAAGTACCAGGAGGTAACGCTATTGCCCCAGGGGCATATGTGGGTGTGGTTATCTGCTCTAAAAACTTCCGGTGACAGAGTGGTGGTCTTGCCACCTGCAGTACTCCTGCTCTGCCACAAGAGGTCACCTGCAATCATAGCTGATGATCAGAGCTTCTCATACACCTGCAACCTAACATATAAAATGATGAATGAGTGAGAAAGGAGGGGGGAAAAGGAGCAGCATGTATTGTTCTATCAAAGGTGGGGGGAGGGAGGGGAGGGAGGGGAGGAGCAGCATGTACTGTGCTATGGAGAGGGGAAGTGGAGGAGCAGCATGCACTGTACTATGGAGAGGGGAGGGGCAGGAGCAGCATGCACTGTACTATGGAGAGGGGAAGGGGAGGAGCAGCATGCACTGTACTATGGAGAGGGGAAGGGCAGGAGCAGCGTGTACTGTTCTATGGAGAGAGGAAGGGCAGGAGCAGCATGTACTGTACTATGGAGAGGGGAAGGGCAGGAGCAGCATGCACTGTACTATGGAGAGGGGAAGGGGAGGAGCAGCATGCACTGTACTATGGAGAGGGGAAGGGCAGGAGCAGCATGCACTGTACTATGGAGAGGGGAAGGCGAGGAGCAGCATGCACTGTACTATGGAGAGGGGAAGGGCAGGAGCAGCATGCACTGTACTATGGAGAGGGGAAGGCGAGGAGCAGCATGTACTGTACTATGGAGAGGGGAAGGAGCAGCATGTACTGAACTATGGAGAGGGGAAGGAGCAGCATGTACTGAACTATGGAGAGGGGAAGGGGAGGAGCAGCATGTACTGTATTATGGAGAGGGAAAGGGCAGGTGCAGCATGCACTGTACTATGGAGAGGGAAAGGGCAGGAGCAGCATGCATTGTACTATAGAGAGGGGAAGGGCAGGAGCAGCATGCATTGTACTATAGAGAGGGGATGGGCAGGAGCAGCATGCACTGTATTATGGAGAGGGGAAGGGGAGGAGCAGCATGCACTGTACTATGGAGAGGGGAAGGGCAGGAGCAGCATGCATTGTACTATAGAGAGGGGAAGGGCAGGAGCAGCATGTACTGTACTATGGAGAGGGGAAGGGCAGGAGCAGCTTGCACTGTACTATATTTGCTGTGATCACACTGATGTTCCTTGCATCACTCTCTTCCTATTGGCAGGCATGTGAGAATGGGCGGGGAGCCATCCTGCTCTCTGTGGCCCGAGGGAAAGTCTCAGAGGGAATTGACTTTGGTGAGTACAAACACTGGGGTGTCATCTTACGGGGAGGGGGGAGGTATTGTTTATTGATTTATAAAGCGCCAGCATATCCCATTCCGCTGTACATGGAGTATATAACAATAACAATAATATTTCTATAGCGCTTTTCTCCCTGGGGACTCAAAGCGCTGTGACCCTGCATTATGCAGTCTCAAAGGCTCGGGAAAAGAGGTGAGTTTTTAGCCGTTTTTTAAAGCCATCCAGAGAAGGAGCCTCTCGTACTGATTGTGGAAGTGAGTTCCATAGAGTAGGGGCTGCGCAGGAAAAGGCCCGAGCACCAAATGTTAAGTGTATCCTGGGAATAACCAGCTTCATCTTGTTGGGAGTATATAGCTAGAGAGATGTATATTTAGTATATTTATTCCCCAGACACAGAGATGTCACGTGGACTGCAGAAGCGGGGCTTGTAATTGAATTATGTATCATTTATAATTATTTATAATTCTGATGTTTGGCATCCTTATGTCTGTATTTGTCATTTCCGTTCCCCTCTCCAGTGCACCACTACGGCCGGGCGGTGATCATGTTTGGGGTCCCCTATGTCTACACCCAGAGCCGTATATTGAAAGTAAGACGCCCCATTATTGCTTTGTGAATTTTAACACTTTTAACTTACTTACTTAACTTATTTTTCCAAAGTTTTCTCATGGGAGATACTTTACCATCTATTTTTAGCATACAGTAAGTGCAGAAGAATTAAAAGCTAGGAAACAGGAGTAATATCAACTATTGTGAAAAAAAAACTTGTCAAATGTAAAATACATACACACAAATTGTTTATTATTTTCCAGAATAAAATGTTCTATAATTTTTTTTTTCCTTTTTCGCTGTAGAGTAGCTATGAAAATCTTACAGATCTGTCAGGTTTTGGATTAGTCCATCTCCTCATGTGGTATTCTCAGTTATTTATTTATTTTTAAAAGCACTTACTGGATGGCAGTTACTCAGATCAACTGCCACAATAGTTTACAAACAAGTAAGGAAGCTGTCTGACATGTTAGCATACATCCTTTCTAGGGAGTGCTTTAGTAAAGAATAGAGGTAATACTGAGAATCCCCCATGCGGACATGGACTAATCCATAACCTGTCAGCAGTGAGACTGCGGACATCTCTCCTGAAAACGAATTAGATATCATAAAACCTTTGTGTGTCTGTGCAAACACTCCAGATCGCAGGACAGTCATGTAATGTTCAGTTTCTGTGTGGGAGCTGGAATACATAGCAGGAGTGTCGCTGTGAGATTATAGCAGGGGGCATCTTTAACCCTTTGGGGACCGGCTGCTTAAGGACCAGGTCATTTTACATGTGGGGGGGGGGGCATTTGGGGGGTCAGGCAGCCGGATCCCTAGTAGGGCTAGCTGGGTATGGTGTCCCCAGGTGTCCCCCCATATTGCCAGCAGCCTTTACTCACCTCCCAGGCTCCAGCGATGAGCAGCTCTAGCCCCCTGCGCTCTGGCCGGCATCCTTGCAACGTACTGCCGTTAAGTTCCAGGTCGCGGCTTGATGACGTCATCATGCCGGGACCTGACACTTCCGTCAGAGTGAGCGGGGATGCCGGCCAGAGCAGAGAATTGCAATGTTCGCCGGGGGAATGTTAGGAAGGTGAGTGGATCCTCTTCTTCTCCTCAGACCGCCGCTTCTCTAATTGTGATCACTATGATCCGCCGGCGAGCGCAGTGATCACGTAATCAGCAGCCATACGCGATGGCTCCTGATCACTGAGGGGAGATGTCAGCTGTCATATGACAGCTTAATCTCCCCTCTCGGGTGCGCACGATTGTGTCGAACGAACGAACACTTGTAAAAAAAAAAAATTACATACTTAAAAAAAAAATACATAAATAGTTACCTTATGAACTTTTTAATATGCTTGTCATGAGGGTATATTACTGTTATTTTTGCAAATAAAGGATTTTAATTATTCATATAGTATTAAAAAATTTCCAGATAAAATACTTTCACCATACATTGTACAAGGGCAGTGATGGCTAACCTAGGCACTCCAGCTGTGACAAAACTACAAATCCCATCATGCTTCTGCCTCCCCGAGTTATGCTTAGAGCTGTTAGAGTATTGCAATGCCTCATGGGACTTGTAGTTCCACCACAGCTGGAGTACCAAGGTTAGCCATCACAGTACTAGGGACACAATTTAAACGTTGTAATAACCAGGACAAATGGGCAAATAAAATGTGTGGGTTTTATTTATCAAAGCACATTTTAATTTAAAACAATAATGGCTGAAAACTGAGAATTAATGATTGTTTTCATGTTTTTCTTATTATTCCCTTTAAAATGCATTTAAAAAAAATAATGCTTAGCAAAGTAGTGGCCATTCCTGAAGGATGTTTCGAGTGCAATACGCTAGATCAGATGGAGTTAATTTAAAAACCTCAGGGGTTAAATGTTATTGAATAAGGCTCCAATCTTATTTCTTCAAACTCTCTCCCCCCCCCCCCCCCCCATTTCTCTATCTTTTCAAACTCTTCCCCAGAACCCTCCACGTTCCCCCCAACCCACTTCTCTCCACTACATTGTTTCACATTCCTCTCTTAATCTTCTCAGGCTCGCCTGCAGTTCTTGCGGGATCAGTTCCACCTGCGTGAGAATGACTTCTTAACGTTTGATGCAATGAGACATGCGGCGCAGTGTGTGGGCCGAGCGATCCGCGGGAAGACAGATTATGGCATCATGCTGTTCGCTGATAAGGTATGAAGAGCATGTCCAGTGATCTCCCAAACCTCCTCCCACCTCAACAGTGACCTCACATACCTTCCACCTCACCAGTGACCTCACACGCCTTCTTCCACCTTACCATTGACCTCACACACCTTCCACCTCACCAGTGATCTCACACGCCGCCTTCCACCTCACCAGTGATCTCACACGCCGCCTTCCACCTCACCAGTGATCTCACACGCCGCCTTCCACCTCACCAGTGACCTCACACACCACCTTCCACCTCACCAGTGACCTCACACACCTTCTTCCACCTCACCAGTGACCTCACACACCTTCTTCCACCTCACCAGTGACCTCACGCCTTCTTCCACCTCACCAGTGACCTCACACACCTCCTCCCACTCACCAGTGACCTCACACACCTCCTCCCACTCACCAGTGATCTCCCAAACCTCCTCCCACCTCACCAGTGACCTCACACACCTTCTTCCACCTCACCAGTGACCTCACATGCCTCCTTCCACCTCACCAGTGACCTCACACGCCTCCTTCCACCTCACCAGTGACCTCACACACCTTCTTCCACCTCACCAGTGACCTCACACACCTTCCACCTCACCAGTGACCTCACGCCTTCTTCCACCTCACCGGTGACCTCACACATCTCCTCCCACTCACCGGTGATCTCCCAAACCTCCTCCCACCTCACCAGTGACCTCACACACCTTCTTCCACCTCACCAGTGACCTCCCATCCTTCATCCACCTCACCAGTGACCTCCCACACCTCCTCCCACTCAAGTGACATCACACACCTTCCACCTCACCAGTGATCTCACACGCCGCCTTCCACCTCACCAGTGACATCACACGCCGCCTTCCACCTCACCAGTGACCTCACACAACTTCCACCTCACCAGTGACCTCACACACCTACTTCCACCTCACCAGTGACCTTTCGCACCTCCTCCCACTCACCAGTGATCTCACACGCCGCCTTCCACCTCACCAGTGACATCACACGCCGCCTTCCACCTCACCAGTGACCTCACACAACTTCCACCTCACCAGTGACCTCACACACCTACTTCCACCTCACCAGTGACCTTTCGCACCTCCTCCCACTCACCAGTGATCTCACACGCTGCCTTACAGCTCACCAGTGACCTCACACACCTTCTTCCACATCACCAGTGACCTCACACACCTTTTTCCACCTCACCAGTGACCTCACGCACCTTCATCCACCCCACCAGTGACCTCACGCACCTCCTCCCACCCCACCAGTGACCTCACGCACCTCCTCCCACTCACCGGTGACCTCACACACCTTCCACCTCACCAGTGATCTCACACACCTTTCACCTCACCAGTGACCTCACGCACCTTCTTCCACCTCACCAGTGACCTTACGCACCTTCATCCACCCCACTAGTGACCTCACGCACCTCCTCCTACTCACCAGTGACCTCACGCACCTTCTTCCACCTCACCAGTGACCTCACACGCCTTCTTCCACCTCACATATGTGTTGTAGAAAACACCATGGTTGTGTAATCTTTGACAAGTCTGTCTCTCTCTGGCAGAGGTACGCACGCGCTGACAAGAGAGGGAAGTTGCCTTTGTGGATTCAGGAACATCTGACAGACGCCAACCTAAACCTGACAGTGGATGAGTGCATTCACCTCTCCCGGCACTTCCTGCGAGAGATGGCACAACCCTTCCGCAAGGTGAGTCTCTCCACTGCCTGGAAGTAGGTGTGTGCTGCAGGCTGCCTGAGTGTGCGTGCATGCGTGCGTGCGTGTGTGTGTGTAAAGGGGCACGTGTGACATATATAGCGCACCCATATACCTCTTATTTTATTCATGTGTCTGTAGTGTATGTGTTGTGCTACATTTGTCAAGTCACAGCAATCTCTGCTGTCTATACTGATTGGGTTGTTATGGTGGGAGGCTGTGTGTTGTAGGAGGGGTTTGTGCAGGAGGAAAGAGGTGTGTGCAGTGTGAGAGTGGTAATAAAGTTTATGGTTACATAGTTGGTTTGGTTGAAAAAAAGACATCCGTCCTATTTCAACCAGAAAAAAAAAATCACTGTCCTCCTTGAACCTGCACATATCCCAGTTTATTCAGGAAAGGCACAAAACCTTCCAAGGCCTGGGCCAATTAGCCTTAAAAGGGGAAAAAAATCCTTCCCGACTCCAGAATGCAGTCAGATAAAATCCCTAAATTAATTACCTATTAATTATAGCTTGTGGATGTCCTTCAATACAAGGAAAACATCCAAGCCTCCTTTAAAGAGAATCCGTGGCCAAGAATTGAACTTTATCCCAGTCAGTAGCTGATACCCCCTTTTACATGAGAAATCTATTCCTTTTCACAAACAGACCATCAGGGGGCGCTGTATGACTGATATTGTGGTGAAACCCCTCCCACAAGAAACTTTGAGTACCGAGGTACTCCTGGCAGCTTCCTGTCTGTGAACCTTGTTGCATTGTGGGAAATAGCTGTTTACAGCTGTTTCCAACTGCCAAAAACCATGCAGCAGCTACATCACCTGCCAGCAGTAAAAAATGTCACCATGTGATAAATGTCAGAATGTAAATCAGGGATTTAAAAGCGTTTACAATGGGCAAACACTGACTAAATCATTTATACATAATTATTGTAAAAATGAAGCACGTTTTTATCACATTATTTTCACCGGAGTTCCTCTTTAAATACAGATATAGAATTTGCTGTAACTACTTTTTGAAGTAAGATTCTCTAGGTTTTTACAACTCTTACTGTAAAGAACCCCTTCCTAAATAGATGGCAAAACCTTTTTACCTCCACGCGCAGATCATGTTCCCCTAGTCCTAGGGACAAAAACCTCATCTGCCAAGCTTTTCAAGCTCCGTTGCCTTTTTTCCAAGCTAAATAAGCCCAGTTTGTACGACATTGGTAATTGAAATTTTCTATCCCTTTGATTAATTTAGTTGCTCATCTTTGTACCCATTCCAGAAGTTCAGTGTCTGTGGGATACATTGTACTGTATCCCATACTCCAGATGTGGGCTCACAAGTGATTTATATAGAGGGAGTAGTATACTAGCATCTTGGGATTTTATGCATCCCAGAATTTTATTAGCTTGAGCTGCTGCTGCTTGGCATTGAGTACGATCGCTTAACTTATCAATCATTATTCCCCAGTCCTTCTCCAAGTCTGTTATTCCCAGCTGTACGCTGTATTTTTTTTTACATGGTGCTCTACCGGAGCTACAGGGAAGGGTAGAGGAGGTGGTGTGTTTGGAAGACTGGCTTGATTATTTGTGATCCTGGATTTTTCCTGGACAGGAGGACCAGTTGGGATTGTCTTTGTTGACTTTGGAGCAGCTGGAGTCAGAGGAAATGCTGCAGAGGATACAGGAAATCGCTCACCAGGTGTGACAGTGGACGGAGCCAGCAATGGAGATGTCAGTATTGGTGTCCCCAATACGCGCAGCACATGACAAATGTGCAGGCAATGCACAGTACATTGAGATTGTATGTGTTTTTACATACTACATTAAAGTGTTTATAATATTTTGTGTTATTGGTGTCATTTATTGCCGTAACCACAATGTGATACATCAGCAGTCAGTCACAGAGTATTTTTCCCTATAGTGTAGCAAAACCCTCTTCCTGCCAGTTGGCTGTATTACAGATGACATCTGTACCTCCACACTACTAATAGGATCTGCCTCACTCCTAGACTAGCCACACCCACTGAAATCTGACTGGATAATATCACTGATGGCTCCACCTCACTCCTAGGCTGACCACACCTACTGAATTCTGACTGGATAATCTCACTGATGGCTCCACCTCACTCCTAGACTGGCCACTTCCAATGAAATCTGACTGGATAATATCACTGATGGCTCCACCTCACTCCTATGCTGGCCACACCCACTGAAATCTGGCTGGATAATATCACTGATGGCTCTACCTCACTCCTAGGCTGGCCACACCCACTGAAATCTGACTGGATAATATCACTGATGGCTCCACCTCAGTCCTAGGCTGGCCACACCCACTGAATTCTGACTGGATAATCTCACTGATTGCTCCACCTCACTCCTAGACTGGCCACTTCCAATGAAATCTGAATTTCCCACAGTCAGTACTGCCACAAGCAGGCAGAAAGTGTCAGGACATATGTAGTTCTTAATAGTCACATACAGTATGTACAATTCTATATAGTAAATGAAGAGAATTCTGTTCCTGGTGGAGACCATGTCTTTAGCCCACAGTTTGAGACTAAATCCTGATGTCATTTCTTCCCTTTAACTTTTTTTTCAGTTCTGCTCCAATCGCTGAGTCACCTCAGCCATGCTTGTAAACACGAGTGAGCAGAGGATCATATTTCAGCTAGGCAGTGTTGCATTGCATTCTGCTCAACCAATCCGTGAGAAGCAGAAAGGTGGGAGGGTAGATGACAAGCCTCCCTTCTCTCACTGTCCTTGGCGATGGCACAGAAAAGAGCTTGGGGGACTGAGAGAATATAATAACAGCAGAGAGATTCCTGAAAAGATTACAGAGCTTGTACTGCAGGGTGAGATTTCTGGCAGCATTTTAAACACACAGCAGTGTTTAAATAGAATTTGGTTTTGTGGCTGACAATCCCTCTTTAACCACTTGAGGACCGTAGGCTTACACCCCCCTAGTGACCAGGCTATTTCTTACAATTTCGGCCACTGCAGCTTTAAGGGCTCGCTGCAAGGCTGCACAACTCGGCACACAAGTGATTCCCCCCCCTCCTTTTCTGCCAACCAACAGAGATTTCTGTTGGTGGGCTCTGATCCCTGCCACCCTGTTTGTTTATTTTATTTATTTTAAATAAATTTCACGATTTTTATTCCATCCCTAGCCCTCCCTCCCTTCCTCCTCCAGCCAATCACCGGCATCAGCCTATGACAGCCGATCGCTCTTGTGCCTCCCAGGGGACAGCCGTGCCATAGATCCCAGCGTTGTACCGTGTAAATAGATGGCAGTTTTGCCGTCTTACAGTCTCCTAGTGGCGATCGCCACCCAAGATTCTTATTTGAAACAGTCTGCACTTCAGAATCAGCAAACGCATCCGTTTTGCGTTTTTGGCAAAACCGCAGCTAGTGGAAAAGGGCCCTTACACTGTTAATGGCAGAGTTTTCAAACTTTGCACAGTTGGTCACTGGGTGACTGGGATTAATATTCAGAAAAAAAACAATCAAAATTCACCTATTGATTCTTGAGGGGAATATTTAAAGGGGAACTTCAGCCTAAACAAACATACTGTCATTAAGTTACATTAGTTATGTTAATTAAAATAGCTAGGTAATATAATCTCTTACCCACCCGGTTTTAAAAGAACAGGCAAATGTTTGTGATTCATGGGGGCTGCCATCTTTTTGGTTGAAAGGAGGTGACAAGGAGCAGGAGACACAGTTCCAACTGTCCTGTGTCCTGATAACCCCTCCCAGCTGAGCGCGCTAGGCTTCAAATGTCAAATTCAAAATGTAAAAAAAAAAAATTTGCACCAAAACAGCAGAAGGAGAGCAACAACATCAGAAATCCCATCATGCTTTGCACAGCATCAGGGGAAAAATGCCCGGGCAGTTTTCTTCTGTGCAGCTAAAAAAAGAGACTTGCATAAGAGAAACAAAGTTCTGATGCTGTGAAACTGTTTAAGAAACACAAAGCCTTTTCAGTGCTGCTGAGTCGATTTTTAGTCTGGAGGTTCACTTTAATTGCTGCCATTTTTGCTTTGTTAATGGCACAAGCCTCAAACCTGGTACAGTTGGTCATTTGGTGACTGGGGCTCAAATTCAGAAAAGGGGGTGGAGCCACAAACAGCCAATCAGATTTGTTTCATTTCAGTGCAAATTATTGATGCCAAAGACTGCAAAGCTCTGAAGAAACTTGGTCATTGAGTAAATGTGTGTTAGGGTTAGAAAAAGTGGGCGGAGCCATCACCAGCCAATTACATGCCGGGTCATCTGCTAGTGTTTTATAAACGTAAAACAATGACATGAGATGTCCTCCTTCCAGAATCAGTATTCTATTACTGACAACTTTCTCTGGCAGTTAAACAGCTGCAGATAAGTGGCCGCACTTTTCATCACATCGACAAATATCATCACTGTCACTCACATCACCCTCCATGTCGTCTGTCTCCGTGTGACTCAGCATGTGCTGCTGCCTCTGTGTGACATTATTCACATATCAGCTGGTGGAGGTGACTCTATAAGATCACCTCTGTGTACACAACATCCTACTCTTACTTCAGAAACCCTCCTCCATGCAAATATCTAATCAATCGAGTGGCAGATGGGCATTGCATAAAATAATGCAGATACAGATCAGGTGCTTCAGTTAATGTTTACATAAAATATCAGAATGTTGGCACGTGGGAGGAGTGATCTGAGTGATTTTGACTGTGACATGTTTGTTGGTGACAGACAGGCTATTTTAAAGCAAATCTAAAGCCACCCTGGAAAAAGTTACGTACTCCACTACGGAGAGAGAAGGCTCTGGATATTATGGTCAAACCCTCGTTACTCCCAGTGGACAAAATAGTCCAGAACTGTGGCCTAGGATACCATTGTTACGCAGGCGACACAAAACTATCTGTCCTTCAAGCTCGGTACTCAAGTCCCATCAGCATCTATCAATGCCTGTCTAGAGGAATTACAAAATTGGATGAACACCAGCTGGCTGAGGCTGAACTCTCTCTGACAAAACAGAGGTGTTGGTGGTAGGGGGGGGCCATACATGAAAGTTCAAAAGTCTCCCGACTTCCAACCACCCCCAGTCCACTGTAATGGTCATCCCCAAACCTAATCATTCATGACCCCCTTGAAGTAAAAAATTACAGACCGATCTATCTCTTAAAGAGAACCCGAGGCGGGGTTCTCACAACAAAATCCCCATACAGAGGCTGGCTCTGCCTATCGAGCCCAGCCTCTGTTGCTAATCAGATCCCCCCTAAATACCCCCTGCACTCCAGACCCCATAAATCACAGCCGCGCTGTGCGGCTGTGTTTACCTTCCTAACATCAGTCTCAGAGCTCCTCCTGCAGAGCTCCAGTCCCCGCCCGCGTCCCTTCCCTCCAATCAGCGTGGAGGGAAGGGACGTGGGCGGGGACCGGAGCGATACAGGAGGCGGGGGAGAGCGGAGACTGACGTTAGGAAGCTAAACACAGCCGCTGCTGACACGCTGCGTGTCGGCAGCGCGGCTTTAATTTATGGGGTCTGGCTGAGCGCAGGGGGGATTTAGGGGGGATCTGATTAGCAACAGAGGCTGGGCTCGATAGGCAGAGCCAGCCTCTGTATGGGGATTTTGTTGTGAGAACCCCGCCTCGGGTTCTCTTTAAACATAATTACAAAACTTTTACTTCCATCTCAGTTTCGAGACTAGATAGGGTTCTTATCCATAGGGACCAAGTAGGTTTCATACCTCATAGCCAGGCTCATGATAACGTAAGGAAGGTAATTAATTTATTACATGTGGCTAATAAAAATAAACAGCCCTTAGAGGGGTTCTGGGGATAGCAACCCCCCCCCAAAAAAAAACCACTTACCTGGGGCTTCTACCGGCCCCCTGTAGCTATCATGTCGTGCGCCGTCCTACGATCCTCCGGTCCCTGGCACTGATCAATTATTAGTCTAACAAGACGAATATTGCGCGCTCGCGTCTCTGGGAGCTTACTGCGCAGGCGCAGTATGAGGTTTACTCGTATTGTGCTGTAAGCTCCCGGAGATGGGAGCGAGCACGGCAGCGCAGCCGCAGTCATGCAAAAGGACTATTCAGATCAGGACTGGCGGCGGGGAACTGAGGAGGACGGCGCGAGACATGACAGTTACAGGGGGCCGATAGAAGCCCCAGGTAAGTGTCTGTTTGGTTTCTATTTAGTATCAAAAGAACTCCTTTAAAGTGAACCAGAGACAAAGCACCCTTATGTATTTTACCATATATATCAGTGGGAACATTAGTAAAATCACCTACCCTCCTCTCTGTTTCATTCTTCACTGCTCAGCCTGCTTCTTATCAGCCCAGATAAAATCCTCAGGAATTGCTCAGGAATCTTTAGAGCCGAGTCTGTGTTTTCTGGTGTCTTCTCAAGCCCAAGCCTGCCCCCTTCTGGCTCTGCTCAGGAATCATTATAGCTGAGTCATTGGCCTCAATTCACTAAGATCATGCTGGAGATAATAAGGCAAGAGTAAACTTGCCACTGCATAGTGAGAGAGTTATCTTATCTCTTCATTCCTTAAAGAAAACCTGAACTGAAAATTAAAAGTCAAAATAAGCATACACAAGTCATACTTACCTTCCATGTAGTCTACTCCTCAGTGTCTTTCTCCTGTCCCGCGTCCTGTTTGTTCACTGTGATCAAGGGAATTTTCCGTCCTCCATTTTGAAAATGGCCATAACACATAACAGCTTTCTGGTCAGCACACAATTAAACTGTAACATCGCCCACTTGAGCCATAGGGAAACATGGACATTACCTGGTACATCAGATTTCCTCTCAGCTATAACTGACAGCAACTGATATTTTACTGACAGCAACGGATATATTTCAGATCTGACAAAATATTGTCAGAACTGGAAGGGATAATTGTCAGAAGAAAATGGTGAGCTTCTGAGAGGAACTGATGACAAGGTAACAATGTAATGTTCATTTGAAGTTACCTCATGTGTTTATTTTAAATATTTTTACTCAGTACAGGTTCTCTTTAAGTTACCTCCTCTGTAGTTATTTTCACACGCAGTTAATTAACAGCCCGTCTTTAACCGCTTCACAACTGAAGGGTTTTACCCCTTCAACATCCGAGCAATTTTCACCTTTCAGCGCTCCTTACATTCATTCGCCTATAACTTTATCATTACTTCTTGCAATTAAATGAACCATATCTTGGTTTTTTTTGCCACCAATTAGGCTTTCTTTAGGTGGGACATTATGCCAATAATTATTTTATTCTAAATGTGTTAATGGGAAAATAGGAAAACATTTGGGAAAAAACATTTTTCAGTTTTCGGCCATTATAGCTTTTAAATAATGCATGCTACTATAATTAAAATCCATGTAAACTTATTTGCCCATTTGTCCCGGTTATTACACAGTTTAAATTATTTCCCTATCCCAATGTTTGGCGCCAATATTTTATTTGCAAATAAAGGTGCAATTTTTTTCAGTTTTGCGTCTATCCCTAATTACAAGCCCATAGTTTATAAAGTAACAGTGTTATACCCTCTAGATATAAATATTTACAGATTTCAGTCCCTAAGGTAACTATTTGTTTTTTTTTATTGTAATTTTTTTATTAAAAAAAAAAATTGGTAACAATTGGGGAGTGTGGGAGTTGATGAGTTAATTTATATTGTAAAATAATATATTTGTATATGAAAAATGTTTTTGGGTGTAGTTTTACTTTTTGGCCACAAGATGGCCACACTAATTTTTTGTAAATGCGTCCTGCAAGTGTAGGAAGTATGCTTGAGGGAAGTTCAGGGAGGCTGGGGAACTTTGTTTTTTCACAATGATCGCGCAGCTGATCATTGCTGGGGGGCAGAGATCAACGAACGGGAATGGTTTTTCACGTTCATTGATCCCCGGGCGGAAACGCGGACAGCGGCGGCAGTGGTGTAAGGGTACGTATATCTACGCTCTGGGCGGGGAACTGAAGTCCAAAGGAGCGTAGATATACTGTACCCGGGCGGCAAAGTGGTTAACTTTAGAATTCTGGAGTTATTTTAAGGATTGCAGCGTTAACTTAAAGACAGAAGAGTTAACTTTAGGTTTGCCTGAGGTAAAATGTTTTCTAAATACTACATGCCTCATCACCATGATGATAACTCTAGAAATGTTATTAAAGACAGGAGATAAGCTTAGTGAATTGAGGCCATTATAGCAAAGGCAGACTGAATGCTCAGTCTGGGATTTTGTCAGGGCTGATTAGAAGCAAGGGTAGGTGTTTTCTCTAATGTTCCCACTGATCTATATGGTAAAATACATGAGGGTGCTTCGTCTCTGGTTCTCTATAAAGGTTCATACACACCTACCTATCTCTCCAACTATCTGCCAAACTTGTCTGTTAAGCCCCTATACACACGCTCAACAGTGGTCTTTTATGCAGCACAATTGTCCAACAGTTTTTGTTGTGAAACTAGTTGAATCAACTAAAAAAAGTATTTTGCTATTGTTCAAAAAGATAAGACTGATAAATCAATCCAACAGTTGGATTGACTTCTTATCAGTCTTATCAGCTGTTTGAACAATAGCAAAATACTTTTTTTTTAGTTGTTTCAACTTGTTTTACAACAAAAGTTGTATGGGGCTTAACAGACAAGTTTGGCAGATAGTTGGATAGATAGTTGGTAGGTGTGTATGAACCTTTAAGCCTGGTCTACACGTAGCGATCCGGATCGACTCTTCCGCGTCCCCGCTCGTCCGCGCCACGTCCCCGCTCGTCCGCGCGTGCGTCGGATTCGATACCTGCTCGTCCCCGCATATCTTCCGCTCGATTCCCCACTATTGTCTGCTTGCGGGGAACGAGCGGGGAATTGGCCGCGGCGAGATCGGACCTGTCGGATCTTATCAATCGAGATAAGAAACATCGGCACGTGTAGACCAGGCTTAAGGCTCATACACTAGCTCAACAAAAGTCTTTTAAATGCACAATTATCAGTTAACAGTTGGACAACTTTTGTCAAGAGGACAAGACGTTATCACTGATAAGAGGCGACCAAGGATTGATAAGATGCAGCTCAAGTCAATCCAACTGTTTACTTGAGTTGTTGTCTATGCAAAAGGGCTTATCTGAGCTATTCGACCAACTTGGCCAAACTCAGTCCTGTTTTTAAATAGCTGAAACAGCAAGAGACAGCTTGAGATAAAGTTTTACTGCAGGAAAGTTCAAGGGTCATTAGCTCTGCTCTGTTTTCCAGCTCAAGGCCAGAAACCCACTAGGAGCGATTTCTAATCGTTAGTGATTTGAAAAAGCCCTTGCTAATGCAATACTATGGGGGATTTTTATAAAATCACATGGCTCAAGTGCGATCACACCCATAGCATTACATTAGCAAGAGTTTTCAAATCACAAAACGCTCAGAAAATCGCTCCTAGTGGGTTTCTGGCCTAAAATACAGAGTGTGGATGCTAAACATGCAACGGTGACAGTCTGATGCAATGCTATAAATAAAGCTGTATACAGTATAACTGAAAATGAAAACACGAGACTTTTTCTTTGCTACTTATGTTCTATTAACTATCCATACTACACATACAGTTCATCATCTCATAAGTTTATTTTTGCTACAGTGGCACAGTGGTCTCAGGAGCTTTCAGCTTATGCAGTGAATGTCTTCAGTGTGGACTCTTGCTCCCCCCAATGGTGGAATGTGGGCATTGCAGGATATTTTGTACTTGCGCCCTGATTGGAGCCTGCAGACAATGTGCTGAGTAACAGATCTATGACTGAGCTGTGTAATGCTTTTCCCCTTCCCTGCTAATTGCTGCGCAGACTGATATCTGGAATCCGACCCAGTTAGGAGGTCTAGTGATGCAGGCACAGATATGTGACCTCTCAAGTCATTAGGATGTACTGTATCATTGCTTGCTGATACTTTCTTGAAACAAGAAGGGGCAGACAGTACTTAGGCACATGTCTGTAATCAACAGCCGTAATACTGAATACATCATTAGTCATGAAAGTAGGATGCCAGCCTCATAACTGAGTGACGTACTGGACTGGAAGTGCGTCAGTGGATTGCCGTCACTCTGCGCATGCATGCTGTGACCGCGATTACTTGTGCACACTTACTGCTTTGCCATAGACTTGCATTGGTGCATATTCCATGCGGTAGGCACAGATCATGTGTCCACGCACTGCAGAGTTTGCGGCGGGCATGCGGTTATTTAGCTTACTTCCATCTCATCGCATTGCATATTAAAACGCAGAAAAAAGTAGTTCCATTAGGAAAGTAATCCTTTCAAAACGAAAAGTTCGGACACTACAGCAATACAAATCTTTATTGACCAACAACAATAGGTTTAAAAAAACTTAAAATAAAAACTGATCCCCCTTGCCCATAAAAGTCCAAATAGCTAGTAAGTAACACCCCCCACTCTCCAAGCAGCAGTGCAATGGCCTCAATTCACTAAGATCATCCTAGAGATAATAAGGCAAGAGAAAACTTACCTCCACACATCGATCTTGCCTTATTAAGGTGTAGAGATACGTTTTCACAGTGAGAGAGTTATCTTATCACTTAAGTCCTTAAAGAGGAACTCCAGTGAAAATAATGTAATAAAAAGTGCTTCATTTTTACAATAATTATGTATAAATGATTGTCAGTGTTTGCCCATTGTAAAATCTTTTAAATCCCTGATTTACATTCTGACATTTATTACATGGTGACATTTTTACTGTTGGCAGGTGATGTAGCTGCTGCATGTTTTTTTTGGCAGTTGGAAACAGCTGTAAACAGCTATTTCCCACAATGCAACAAGGTTCCCAGACAGGAAACTGCCAGGAGTACCTCGGTACTCAAGAGTTTCTTGTGGGAGGGGTTTCACCACAATAGCAGTCATACAGCACCCCCTGACGGTCTGTTTGTGAAAAGGAATAGATTTCTCATATAAAAGGGGGTATCAGCTACTGATTGGGATGAAGTTCAATTCTTGGTCGGAGTTTCTCTTTACGTTACCTCCTCTGTAGTTATTTTCACATGCAGTTAATTAACAGCCTGTCTTTAACTTTGGGGTTATTTTAAGGATTGAAGAGTTAACTTTAGTCATCTTTAACTTAAAGAGTTAACTTTAGGTTTGCCTGAGGTAAAATGTTTCCTGAATACTACATGCCTTATCGCCATGGTGATAACTCTAGAAACGTTATTAAAGACAGGAGATAAGCTTAGTGAATTGAGGCCAATGTGTCTCACCTACAGTGTTAAAATAACGTATATGAATATGGTGAGGCGCTGGATCAGTGCACCGCTGGTCAGACAGCAAGTAAACAATATATACAAAGAGGCATCCTATTCAAAAATTCAATCTGGCATAGAAAAAAATGTGCAATATTCAATAATTAAAGTGCTAGTGCATTGCAGCAAGTAGTGGATCTTCTGTAAAAGACCATAAAGTGCATCAGATATTCATATGTGTAAATATACTGTTCAAATAACATATGCAAAAATATACAAGGGGAAAAAGAAAACAGTGTGAAGTAACAGCAGCCACCAAGTTAAGAGTGAATCAAAGGGAAAAAGTGAGAAATAACCATTGTGAGGATCTCAGAGCGACCATGAATAAGTCCAACCAGAGAACTAGATTGATAATGTACAGCACAGTGAGGTAGGTAGAATCAAGGCTGCAGATATAGGAGAGCGGCGTGGAGCTTACCGGAATGTGTAGTGTGACAGGGCCAGGGAGGTCAGGAGATCCTACCGGCTGCGCCGAAGCTACATCATCGCATTGCGTCACCATGCTGTATGAGTCTCCATAGACTTAGAATTCCCTCACAACGAGCTGCGGCGGGGGGAGACTACCGCGGCACTACGAGACCCCGGTAAGCGTGAAAGTAACATTATCACAGTATTTATAATTCAATGATATCCTGAATATAAATAGGAATATCCCCCTAAAGCAGGGGTGCCCACACTTTTTCGGCTCGCGAGCTACTTTTAAATTTGCTGAGGCCAGGAGATCTACCAACGACCCAAATGCTAAGAAAGCGCCCCCCCTGGCGTAGGTTAGCCAGGTGTATGTGCCTGCAGCGTAGGTTACGTGCCCTCAGTATAGGTTAGCCTGGTATATGGGCCCTCAGTATAGGTTAGCCTGGTATATGGGCCCTCAGTATAGGTTAGCCAGGTATATGGGCCCTCAGTATAGGTTAGCCAGGCATATGGGCCCCCAGTGTAGGTTAGCCAGGCATATGGGCCCCCAGTGTAGGTTAGCCAGGTATATGGGCCCCCAGTGTAGGTTAGCCAGGCATATGGGCCCCCAGTGTAGGTTAACCAGGCATATGGGCCCCCAGTGTAGGTTAGCCAGGCATATGGGCCCCCAGTGTAGGTTAGCCAGGCATATGGGCCCTCAGTGTAGGTTAGCCAGGCATATGGGCCCTCAGTGTAGGTTAGCCAGGCATATGGGCCCCCAGTGTAGGTTAGCCAGGCATATGGGCCCCCAGTGTAGGTTAGCCAGGCATATGGGCCCCCAGTGTAGGTTAGCCAGGCATATGGGCCCCCAGTGTAGGTTAGCCAGGCATAGGGGCCCCCAGTGTAGGTTAGCCAGGCATAGGGGCCCCCAGTGTAGGTTAGCCAGGCATAGGGGCCCCCAGTGTAGTTTAGCCAGGCATAGGGGCCCCCAGTGTAGGTTAGCCAGGCATAGGGGGCCCCCAGTGTAAGCTTAGCCAGGTATAGGGGTCCCCAGTGTAAGCTTAGCCAGGTATAGGGGTCCCCAGTGTAGGTTAGCCAGGTATAGGGGTCCCAAGTGTAGGTTAGCCAGGTATAGGGGTCCCCAGTGTAGGTTAGCCAGGTATAGGGGTCCCCAGTGTAGCTTAGCCAGGTATAGGTACCTGCAGCGTAGGAGCCAGGGTCCTCTGGACTCTTGGAACCTCCGGCAGGCAGGCCCCTCACCAATAAGAATGTCGGGGAGAAGACGGCAAGACGCGGCGAGGAGAGATGCGGCGCAGCCGCTACGTCATGGCTGGGGGCGGCGCCGGGCATGTTACAAGCACGCACGTTGCAGGCTGCCCGGCGCCACCCCTAGCCATGACGTAGCGGCCGCGCCGCCTCTTTCCTCCCTCTCTGCTCGCCGCGTCTTCTGACTCTTCTCCCCTGCATTCTTATTGGCCGGCAGCTAAACATGCTGCTGGCCGCAAAATTTAAAGAGACGCGGCCAAGAGGCCGCGATCTACCAAGAAGGCGGTCGCGATCTACCGGTAAATCGCGATCGACGTATTGGGCAGCCCTGCCCTAAAGGAATAAACACTATAGGGCTCAAGATTTACAGGATTTTTTTTTTATAACTTCCTGAAGGGATAACAGACTGCACAAGTTAACATCAGAAATTTCCTGATTCGTGAATGCATCACTAACTTCCTCAAGAACATCCTTTTTTTTCCAATGAACTCAGAAGTAATCAATTGACTGTGACAAGTTGAACAGTCCGCTGAGCCTAACCTATAACACTTGCTAAGAACCTGACCCTAATATAACCCCATAAAACAGGATTTCAGAACCTGGGCCTTAAATAATACCCGTTGATTCTCCACAATATGGAGCAGAAAATGAGATCCACAGAGAAGCCCACCTGGGATGGACTCTACAAAGGATCTAGAGCATACATATCAAACTTCAGCCCGCAGGCCAAACCTGGCTCTCAGAGCCATTACATTTGGCCCTCAGGTGGTTTCCCCACTTTGCATTAGGTTTGGCCCACTCTAGACCACCAGAGGTGAAGCCTTAGAACACCAGAGAAGCCATGCGGGGGAGGTAGAGGAAAAGCACTAAACACCAGGGAACTGTATAGGGGAGGGTAAGGGCCACTAGACACCAGAGAACTGTATAGGGGATGGAGGGGAGCCACTAGACACCAGTGTACTTTATAAGAGAGGAAAGAGGCCAGTAGACATTGGGGTTGACCCGCGACTAGGTCCCAGTGTACAATTTCGTCCCACTTTGTATTTGAGTTTGATACCCCTGATCTAGAGTTTCCCATGGATCCTCCAATATGAAACACAGAATAGGATACTGAGATTTCCAGGAATTCTATTATATGAACCACACAATGGGGATCAAGCAGCTCGAAGGTGTTTTCACATACAGAGTACATAACCAAATCCAGAAGCTCCCATGAGTCCTCTGATATGAAGTCTAGAATGAGATCTGGAGGCTCTCAGGAGCCCTCATGCATAGAGCATAAAATACTATCCAGATATTATTGGAAAGCTTCTGGTATGAAATCTAGAATAAGATCTGGAGACCCCCATGAGCTCTCGTGTATAGAGCAGAAAGTGTTTTCCAGACTGAGGGCCCGTTTTCACTTGTTGCCGCACGCATCAGTGAGACACGCGGCGGCACTTCCGGGTGTGCGGGATCGCAGGCGAATCCCAGAAGCGGTGCCATGCACGGCTATGGGATTCGCAGCCTCCCGTGCAAAATCTGTGGCCAGTGTCGGGCGAATCGCTAGGGCAAGCGATTCGGCTGGCGGCGCCATAGTTTCCTATGGCAGAGTTTCCCCGCACGATTTGCCTGCGGGGAAACTCTGCGGATTCGGAGCGGTTTCCGCTCCAGTGAAAACCGGCCCATACTGCTGGGGAATCTTCTAGTATGAACTCTAGAATGAGATCGGGAGGCTCACAAGAGCCATCATGTATAGAGCAGAAAATACTATCCAGAGATTCTCTGGAATCTTCTGATATGGAGTCTAGCATGAGATCTAGAGGCCTCAAGGAGCACTCATGTATAAAGCAGAAAATACTATTCAGATTCCCAGGAATGTCCTGGTATGGAGGGTTCAGATGTTCTCCTCTATGGAGCACAGAATAGAATCTAGAGACTCCCTTGTATCCTCCAGTATGGAGACTAGAACAGGAGCTGGAGGCTTCTGGGAGTCCTGCATGGCATATAAAATGGGATTCAAAGACTCCAAAGAGCCCTTTTATACAGAGCAGAAGCACATCCTCAAGGAACGTTACTTCATATTCAGCAGTGATGCATCGTGGGAGACATTTGAAAAATCGCAAATACCTTCTGTTCTAAGATGGCTAGTTTCTGTTTTGTATAGCATCTTAGTAAGGAGGATTTTCACTCCTTTAGACAAGACAAGACAAGACAAGATGGATTTATTCGCCAAGTACGGTGGTGCCATACTCGGAATTGCTTGTGATACACACGGCTTGGACACGTACACAAAGACAGTTATACATTTTACATATACACGGTGACAAATTACACATACTAATAGCATTTACAATACATTAGCGGCTACAGTTTCACATACTAGCAGGCATAACAGTACGATAGCATCTCTGAGATAGTGTGTTAGAAATGCAGACGAGAAGGCGGAAGAGCAACACTGAGGCAAGTATGTTGGATTCAGGCTAGGACGGAAGAGTCAGGGGTCGGTGTTGTTGAGCAGCAGAACTGCCTGGGGGAAGAAAGAGTTCCTGCGCCTGGTGGTCTTGGATGGGATAGTTCGGAAGCGGCGGCCGGATGGGAGGGGCTCGAAGAAGTGGCTGCCAGGGTGGGCGGGGTCGTGGGAGATCCTGGTGGCCCTCTTCCTCATCCTAGCCGCGTGGAGGAGATCGAGAGGTGGCAGGGGCGATCCGATGATCCTTTCCGCTTCCCTAATGATTCTTTGCAGTTTATGCCTGTCACTGGCCGTTGCGCGGGCGTACCAGACGATAACTGAGGAGCAAAGTATAGACTCCGTGGTGGCGGTGTAGAAGCTGGTCAGCAGCTCCCGAGGCATGCCAAATTTTTTAAGTTGGCGCAGGAAAAATAGCCTCTGCTGTGCCTTCTTCTGAATTTTGATGGTGTTCTGTTCCCACCTTAGATCGGTGGATAAGGTTGTGCCAAGGAACCGGACCGATGATACTCTGGAGACTTCGGTCTCGCCTATGTAGACTGGTGGGTGGGAGGGAGGGTTCCTCCTGAAGTCAACAATCAGCTCAACAGTCTTTGTTGCATTGAGGACCAGGTTGTTGTTCTCGCACCACTTGCAGATTCTCTTTATCTCCCTGCGGTATTCCCGCTCTCCGTTTCCGCCGATGAGACCGATGATTGTTGTGTCATCAGCAAATTTGATGACCTTGATGGAGTCCGAGGCGGAAGTGCAGTTATTGGTGTACATGGAGAACAGAAGCGGGGACAGTACACACCCTTGAGGTGCCCCTGTATTGGTAGTTCTCACGCTGGAGGAGCAGTTACCGAGCTTGACCTGTTGTGTCCTGTCTGAAAGGAAGCTCTTGACCCATGCGCGAAGTGTGGGATCGACGCCGAGCTGCGCCAGGTTATCGACCAGGGTGTCTGGGCAGATTGTGTTGAAGGCTGAACTGAAATCCAGGAACAGGATTCTGGCATATGAGCCAGGCCTGTCAAGGTGCTCCATGATGTATGCCAGGCTGATGTTTATGGCGTCCTTTATGGACCTGTTGGCCCTGTATGCGAATTGGAATGGGTCTAGCAGTGCATCAGTGGTGCGTTTGAGGTGAGCGAGGACTAGCCGTTCTAGAACCTTCATAGCCCCCTTACACACTCCTAGGAGCTCTGGTTCACCAGGAGCTTGCTGGGTAATCTGTAACTCTGGGTGTTTCAAGTCCCACCCCATAAAGCCACATTAATCCATGCTATGCATTGATGAGGATCAACCAATCCGAAACAGTCTGTATGCATGTTGGATTATTGAGGCTCTGTACAATTAACAAGCTGACACACCATTGCATTCCGGAAGGTGTGTTTAGCTTGAAGGGACAACTAAGGATGATTTGCATATTCAGCAGTGATGCATTGTGGGAGATATCATATGCTCACCCCAACCTGAATTATAGCAAATACCTTCTGTTTTGCCTAGAATTTTAGTAAGAAGGGTTTTTGGTACTTTGTAGCTCCTCACACACTCCTGGGAGTTCTGGTTCCTCATGAGTTTGCTGGGCAATCTGTAATTTATTTTTTTTTTCACTTGAACTCTCTTCTGGGGGAGGAGGAGGTATATCAGAGTGTAACCAGCCTGAGCAATATGTCTTGTATCCGGCCTTCATGTATCTGCTCAGCCATGCTCCTCTTGTGTTCTTACGATCTAACAAGCTGCCAACAACCATCTGCCTGCAGGACATGGGGAGGCACAGAGATTACACGCTGCATGTTTATCCACCTGCTGAGCTGCTAAGGTCTAGTTTCAACTTTACTATTTATAATAAAAGAGCCAACACATGGTGGAGCACCTCTCTGCTTTGTGCTTTTTTACTGATAGCTAATGAAAGTGACCACTGTAGTCCTCATGAACTGGGCCAACCATCTGTATGGTGTCCCCCCCTCCCCCAATTCACACCGCTTTCCCACTCTGCCCTTTATGATCTCACAGATTGGAAGCTCACCTGCTAGGGGTTAAACAGCAGGTGTGGCCATTGTTATCCCCCCACCCAGAACGTGTGGCCACAAACACAGCTGACCAGGGAGATGGGCCCCTGTATCTGAGGGAGGGAAGGCTGGGCGGCACTTCACGGTCTCTGGCCCCGCATTTTCTAGTCCCCTACTCTCTGATCCTTCAGTCTCTGGCCACACATTTTCCAGTTCCCTACTCTCTGACCCTCCAGTCTCTGCCCCACATTTTCTAGTTCCCTATCCTCTGATCCTCCAGTCTCTGGCCCCACATTTTCTAGTTCCCTATTCTCTGACCCTCCAGTCTCTGGCCCCACATTTTCCAGTTCCCTACTCTCTGATCCTCCAGTCTCTGGCCCCACATTTTCCAGTTCCCTATTCTCTGATCCTCCAGTCTCTGCCCCACATTTTCTAGTTCCCTATCCTCTGATCCTCCAATCTCTGGCCCCACATTTTCCAGTTCCCTATTCTCTGATCCTCCAGTCTCTGGCCCCACATTTTCTAGTTCCCTATCCTCTGATCCTCCAGTCTCTGGCCCCGCATTTTCTAGTTCCCTATCCTCTGATCCTCCAATCTCTGGCCCCGCATTTTCTAGTTCCCTATTCTCTGATCCTCCAATCTCTGGCCCCGCATTTTCTAGTTCCCTATCCTCTGATCCTCCAATCTCTGGCCCCGCATTTTCTAGTTCCCTATCCTCTGATCCTCCAGTCTCTGGCCCCACATTTTCTAGTTCCCTATTCTCTGATCCTCCAGTCTCTGGCCCCACATTTTCTAGTTCCTTACTCTCTGATCCTCCAATCTCTGGCCCCACATTTTCTAGTTCCCCATTCTCTGACCCTCCAGTCTCTGGCCCCACATTTTCTAGTTCCCTATTCTCTGATCCTCCAATCTCTGGCCCCACATTTTCTAGTTCCCTACTCTCTGACCCTCCAGTCTCTGCCCCACATTTTCCAGTTCCTTACTCTCTGCCCCTCCAGTCTCTGGCCCCACATTTTCTAGTTCCCCATTCTCTGATCCTCCAATCTCTGGCCCCACATTTTCTAGTTCCCTATCCTCTGATCCTCCAATCTCTGGCCCCACATTTTCTAGTTCCCCATTCTCTGACCCTCCAGTCTCTGCCCCACATTTTCCAGTTCCTTACTCTCTGCCCCTCCAGTCTCTGGCCCCACATTTTCTAGTTCCCCATTCTCTGATCCTCCAATCTCTGGCCCCACATTTTCTAGTTCCCTATCCTCTGATCCTCCAATCTCTGGCCCCACATTTTCTAGTTCCCCATTCTCTGATCCTCCAGTCTCTGGCCCCACATTTTCTAGTTCCCTATTCTCTGATCCTCCAGTCTCTGGCCCCACATTTTCCAGTTCCCCATTCTCTGATCCTCCAGTCTCTGGCCCCACATTTTCCAGTTCCTTATTCTCTGATCCTCCAGTCTCTGGCCCCACATTTTCTAGTTCCCTATTCTCTGATCCTCCAATCTCTGGCCCCACATTCTCTGATCCACAAGTCTCTGGCCACACATTTTCTAGTTCCCTACTCTCTGATCCTCCTGCCTCTGGCCCCACACTTTCTAGTTCCCTATTCTCTACCCTCTAATCTCTGGCCCCACATTTTCTAGTTCCTTATTCTTTGATCCTCCAGTCTCTGACCCTGTATTTTCTAGATTTCTGTTCTCTGATCCTCCAGCCTCATGCCCCGCATTTTCTAGTTCCCTATTCTCTGACCCTCCAGTCTCTGGCCCCGCATTTTCTAGTTCCCTATTCTATGACCCTCCAGTCTCTGGCCCGCATTTTCTAGTTCCCTATTCTCTGACCCTCCAATCTCTGGCCCCACATTTTCTAGTTCCCCATTCTCTGACCCTCCAGTCTCTGCCCCACATTTTCCAGTTCCTTACTCTCTGCCCCTCCAGTCTCTGGCCCCACATTTTCTAGTTCCCCATTCTCTGATCCTCCAATCTCTGGCCCCACATTTTCTAGTTCCCTATCCTCTGATCCTCCAATCTCTGGCCCCACATTTTCTAGTTCCCCATTCTCTGATCCTCCAGTCTCTGGCCCCACATTTTCTAGTTCCCTATTCTCTGATCCTCCAGTCTCTGGCCCCACATTTTCCAGTTCCCCATTCTCTGATCCTCCAGTCTCTGGCCCCACATTTTCCAGTTCCTTATTCTCTGATCCTCCAGTCTCTGGCCCCACATTTTCTAGTTCCCTATTCTCTGATCCTCCAATCTCTGGCCCCACATTCTCTGATCCACAAGTCTCTGGCCACACATTTTCTAGTTCCCTACTCTCTGATCCTCCTGCCTCTGGCCCCACACTTTCTAGTTCCCTATTCTCTACCCTCTAATCTCTGGCCCCACATTTTCTAGTTCCTTATTCTTTGATCCTCCAGTCTCTGACCCTGTATTTTCTAGATTTCTGTTCTCTGATCCTCCAGCCTCATGCCCCGCATTTTCTAGTTCCCTATTCTCTGACCCTCCAGTCTCTGGCCCCGCATTTTCTAGTTCCCTATTCTATGACCCTCCAGTCTCTGGCCCGCATTTTCTAGTTCCCTATTCTCTGACCCTCCAATCTCTGGCCCCACATTTTCCAGTTCCCTATTTTTTTGATCTGTGGCCATTGTTATCCCCCCACCCAGAAAGTGTGGCCACAAACACAGCTGACCAGGGAGATGGGCCCCTGTATCTGAGGGAGGGAAGGCTGGGGGGCACTTCACAGTCTCTGGCTTCGCATTTTCTAGCTCCCTGCCAGAGTCGGGACAAGGTCCTCCAGCACACAAGGCTGAGACACCAAAGTGCACCCCTCCATCCCTCCCACCACAGCTGTCACACACCGATTGCTATTATACTAAGTGGCGCCCCAACCCCTTAATCTCTAGTTATCTGGCTTGTAGTCACTGCCATGTATCTCCTTTTCTTATTTCTCTCTGCTTCAAACACAACAGGGGAATGACAGCTGAGTGAGTTGTGCGCCCCCTCCTACACTGCACCCTGAGGCTGGAGCCTCTCTCGCCTCTGCCTCGGCCCGGCCCTGCTCCCTGCTCTCTGATCCTCCAGTCTCTGGCCCCGCATATTCTAGTTCCCCATTCTCTGACCCTCCAATCCCTGGCCACACATTTTCCAGTTCCCTATTCTCTGATCCTCCAGTCTCTGGCCCCACATATTCTAGTTCCCCATTCTCTCACCCGCCAATCCCTGGCCACACATTTTCTAGTTCCCTATTCTCTGACCCTCCAGTCTCTGGCCCCGCATATTCTAGTTCCCCATTCTCTGACCCTCCAGTCTCTGCCCCACATTTTCCAGTTCCCTACTCTCTGACCCTCCAATCTCTGGTCACACATTTTCTAGTTCCCCATTCTCTGATCCTCCAGTCTCTGGCCCCACATTTTCTAGCTCCCTATTCTCTGACCCTCCAATCTCTGGTCACACATTTTCTAGTTCCCCATTCTCTGATCCTCCAGTCTCTGGCCCCACATTTTCTAGTTCCCCATTCTCTGACCCTCCAATCTCTGGTCACACATTTTCTAGTTCCCCGTTCCCTGATCCTCCAGTCTCTGGCCCCACATTTTCTAGTTCCCTATTCTCTGACCCTCCAGTCTCTGCCCCACATTTTCTAGTTCCCCATTCTCTGATCCTCCAGTCTCTGGCCCCACATTTTCTAGTTCCCTATTCTCTGACCCTCCAATCTCTGGCCCCCTATTTTCTAGTTCCCTATTATTTGATCCTCCAATCTCTGGCCCCCTATTTTCTAGATTTCTGTTCTCTGATCTGCCAGCCTCTGGCCCCGCATTTTCTAGTTGCCTATTCTCTGATCCTCCAGTCTCTGGCCCCACATTTTCCAGTTCCTTATTTTTTTGATCCTCCAGTCTCTGGCCCCACATTTTCCAGTTCCTTATTTGTTTGATCCTGCAGTCTCTGGCCCCGCATTTTCTAGTTCTCTGACCCTCCAGTCTCTGGCCCCGCATTTTCCAGTTCCCTATTCTCTGATCCTCCAGTCTCTGCTGGCCCCACATTTTCCAGTTCCTTATTCTCTGATCCCCCAGTCTCTGGCCCTGCATTCGCTAGTTCCCTATTTTTAGATCCTCCAGTCTCTGGCCCCGCATTCTCCAGTTCCCTATTCTCTGATCCTCCAGTCTCTGGCCCCACATTTTCCAGTTCCTTATTTTTTTTTATCCTCCAGTCTCTGGCCCCACATTTTCCAGTTCCTTATTTTTTTGATCCTGCGGTCTCTGCCCCGCATTTTCCAGTTCCCTATTCTCTGATCCTCCAGTCTCTGCCCCACATTTTCCAGTTCCCTATTCTCTGATCCTCCAGTCTCTGCCCCACATTTTCCAGTTCCCTATTCTCTGATCCTCCATTCTCCGGCCCCACATTTTCCAGTTCCCTATTCTCTGATCCTCCAGTCTCTGGCCCCACATTTTCCAGTTCCCTATTCTCTGATCCTCCAGTCTCTGGCCCCACATTTTCTAGTTCCCCATTCTCTGATCCTCCAGTCTCTGGCCCCACATTTTCTAGTTCCCCATTCTCTGATCCTCCAGTCTCTGGCCACACATTTTCCAGTTCCCTATTCTCTGATCCTCCAGTCTCTGGCCCCGCATTTTCCAGTTCCTCATTCTCTGATCCTCCAGTCTCTGCCCCACATTTTCCAGTTCCTCATTCTCTGATCCTCCAGTCTCTGGCCCCGCATTTTCCAGTTCCCTATTCTCTGATCCTCCATTCTCCGGCCCCGCATTCTCCAGTTCCCTATTCTCTGATCCTCCGGTCTCTGGCCCCACATTTTCCAGTTCCCTATTCTCTGATCCTCCAGTCTCTGGCCCCACATTTTCCAGTTCCCTATTCTCTGATCCTCCAGTCTCTGGCCCACATTTTCTAGTTCACTATTCTCTGATCCTCCAGTCTCTGGCCCCACATTTTCCAGTTCCCTATTCTCTGATCCTCCAGTCTCTGGCCCCACATTTTCCAGTTCCCTACTCTCTGACCCTCCAGTCTCTGCCCCACATTTTCCAGTTCCTTATTCTCTGATCCTCCAGTCTCTGGCCCCACATTTTCCAGTTCCTTATTCTCTGATCCTCCAGTCTCTGGCCCCACATTTTCCAGTTCCCTATTCTCTGATCCTCCAGTCTCTGGCCCCGCATTTTCCAGTTCCCTATTCTCTGATCCTCCAGTCTCTGGCCCCACATTTTCCAGTTCCCTATTCTCTGATCCTCTATTCTCTGGCCCCACATTTTCCAGTTCCCTATTCTCTGATCCTCCAGTCTCTGGCCAGCATTTTTCCAGTTCCCTACTCTCTGACCCTCCAGTCTCTGGCCCCACATTTTCCAGTTCCCTACTCTCTGACCCTCCAGTCTCTGGCCCCACATTTTCCAGTTCCCTACTCTCTGACCCTCCAGTCTCTGGCCCCATATTTTCCAGTTCCCTACTCTCTGATCCTCCAGTCTCTGCCCCACATTTTCCAGTTCCCTACTCTCTGATCCTCCAGTCTCTGCCCCACATTTTCCAGTTCCGTACTCTCTGATCCTCCAGTCTCTGCCCCACATTTTCCAGTTCCGTACTCTCTGATCCTCCAGTCTCTGGCCCCACATTTTCCAGTTCCGTACTCTCTGATCCTCCAGTCTCTGGCCCTGCGTTCCCTGATCCTCATTCTCTTACTCGCCCTTGTCTAGTTTTCTACTCTCTGTCCCTCCCCCTTTATGTTCTGATTTCATCTACCACTATCTCCCTGCTCCTGTGCTCCATGGCTCCTCACTTAGTGTTTCGTCACCCTCTGATTACCCTCAGTGGACTCTCTGTTATTCACAACAATTGTGCCGCCTGTGGGGGACTCTTCCTGAGGATTATGTTTGGCCTCAGCACATTTGTTATTCGCTCGCTATGACAGGAAAGACATGAGATACTGGAGCTAAATTCAGCATCAAACAGACGCACTGCGAGGAATGTGCTTAGGAGGGGACACGGGGCGGCGGCCAACGCTGCAGACTGAATTCGGGACTTTACGCTTCCCATAATGCCCTGCTCCTGATCTGAGCTGTAGAATGGAGACACAACAGGCCCGAGTTTCCTGGGATAGGGAACATGCAGTCCTCACCTGGGTCATATTAGATCATTGTGATGACTGCTGAATAGTTTTCACAGGTGTCATCTCGTGCAGGTGATAACAGCCAGATCCCATTTTTTAAAGGGGAACTGAGGAGAGAGGTATATGGAGGTTGCCATGTTTATTTCCTTTTAAGCAATACCAGTTGCCTGGCAGCCCTGCTGATCCTCTGCCTCTAATACTATTAACCATAGCCCCTGAACAAGCATGCAGCAGATCAAGTGTTTCTGATCTGACAAGACTAGCTGCATGCTTGTTTCTGGTGTTATTCAGATACTACTGCAGAGAAATAGACCAGCAGGGCTGCCAGGCAACTGGTATTGATTAAAAGGAAATAAATATGTCAGCCTCCGTATACCTCTTACTTCGGTTAACCTTTAAGTTATTTTAATAAACGCTGACTGCCAGGTACTTAAAAAAGAAAAATAAATACTATAGCGGCAGATGCTGCAACTACATTTACAGCCGCTAAATTCACACCTCTCCCAGCACCCTTTACTATGATCTGATATGACCCAGGTAACCCTCTCTTTTCAATTTTTTTGCGCGTTCCCCCTCCACTGTACTGATTTTGTAAGCGCTTTTGCAGAGCGATTCCGTTTTTTCACTTCCTGGCGTCAGTCAGGAAGTGAACTCTTTGTCCCGGAAAAGAATAAATACAATGTATTTATTCTTAAAACCGCGAACGCAATCACCGCATTTGGTGAACATTTAGTGCTCTTCCAAAATCGCCCTAAAAATGGTCCAGGTTTGCGGAGTGCAAAGCGGACGAAACGCGCTGATATGAACCTTCTCATAGAGATTCATTGCACAAGCATTTTGTGGGCGATTTTGAAAATCGCCTGTGCTTGAAAAAATGCCGAAACCTCCCCTAGTGTGAACAACCCCTAATAACAGATACTACATTTCCAATCACACAGTCAAGATTCACAAGCACACTTCTGGGCACCCCTCCCTAGGATCTGAAATGGCCCAGACTGTCTTGTACATGTAGGGGCTACAACTGCACTAATCCACACACCTAACAGCAACTCACACTGAAACCTGATATGAATCAGAGTGCCCTCCACCTACACAGGCTACAGCTACAATCCCACAGCCACTTACAGTATTATAACATCTTGCAGCTAACCTGAGTGTGATCTGCTATGGCCCAGTTTGTCCTCTACATGCAGATGATACAAGATGAATCAAACAGCCAGTAGATCAGACACTTGTCAGCAACTCACAATATGACCTGAAGTGGCCCAGGCTGCCCACTAACTGCACATGCTGCAAATGCAATCACACAGCTACTTATTCAAACTCCTCTTAGCAACCCACACTATGTTCTGATATGACACAAGCTGCCCTCTAGCTGCAGATGTTTCAACTGCAACCACACATTCAGACACCTCTCAGCACCCCGGGCCCTCACTATGATCTGATATGGCACTATGATCCGATATTGGTGGTGAATCATTTCTGATATCCCCAGTGAAAGATTATTGGAGATCTCCAGCTGGGTTATAAATCCAGGCCAGGTTTTCTCTTTTAGTTCAGTTTCAGTATTAAGTGTGTAGATTATCAGCCTTCAGCACCCGATCCTGGTGATGGTGGGGCTGCCACCTTAAAGGGGTTCTGTGCATAGTAAAAAAAACAAAAACAGACACTTACCTGGGGCTTCTATCAGTCCCCTGTAGCTGTCATGTCCCGCGCCGTCCTCCTCCGATCCCCGCCGCCGGCACCGGTCAATTATTCGTCTAACAAGATGAATAATGCGCGCTCCCGCTCGCGTCTCCGGGAGCTTACTACGCAGGTGCAGTATGAGGTTTTCTCATACTGCGCAGTAAGCTCACAAAGGCGCGAGCACGGCCACGGCAGCGCAGCCTCAAACTTGCTAGAGTATTAATCAGACTAGGACCAGCAGCTGGGAACAGGTGATCGGAGGAGGACATTACAGCTACAGGGGGCCGATAGAAGCCCCTGGTAACAGTCTGTTTTTGTTTCTTTTTACTATCCACAAAACCCCTTTAAGCTTCCAGGCACCCCGATTTTATATTGCGGTACCTTCCCTTAGCACTTGTTCACACTATGAGCATTTACAATCTTTTTTAAAGCACTGGTGATTTTAGAAATCTCTCTAAAAGCGGTTGTGCAATGATTTCCTATGAGACTGTTCACATGTGTTCGACTTTATTATAATTGGAAACGCGCTACATGTATCATTTTCTGAGCACTCTGGCTCAATGGAAGGTATAGGGAAATCGCAAAGTGCTTGATAAAGCGATTTGTATTGCAATTTCCCGAGCGCTTTTATGAATAAATACATTGTATTCATTCATTTCCAGGTCAAAGAGTTAATTTCCTGACTGACGTCAGGAAGTGAAAATCAAAATCACTCAGCAAAAGCACTCAGCAAAAGCATTTTTCTAAGCACAAAGCACAGGGAAAAAGCGCTTTAAAAAAAGCTCAATAAATCTTCCAGCTCTTGCGATAGCACTGGCGATTTATATAAAGTGAACAAAGCCTAAGTCTTTGCAATTTCAATTTCAGCACAAGGCAGCGGTGTAAGTTTCGGACCCTGGATTACCTCAGTACTTGCTATATCTAGCCAGTATTCTTTGTTCCTCCACTCAAGGAAGCCTCTGATAGGAGATCAGCAACTCCACACAGTCTTCTCTTCCCTTTAGCCATTGTGTTAGGGGTTCCTGTGTTGTCATGGCTACAGTCGCAGCACGGTTCCCACATAGTCCCCACCATACGTCACCCCAACAGGCAATCCCTTACTTGACATTGCCCAGGTCCCACCACAATGAAAAGGAGGTAGGGAGGTTGGAACGTTAGTAAATGAGGCCCAGTTTACACAGAAGACGAGGTCTGGTCTGCTCTGGAGGCAATCAGAAGTTCTGCTGGGAGACTGCAGAGGTTGGGTTGGTGGAACAAGACTATGTGAAGCTTCATAAATTGTCACATGGCTGCAGCCAATGGCGACAGGTCTCATATTTCATTACATCGTCTGCCTGTCTATATTAGCCATGAGCAGGCCAGTGGGCCCACCATTTACTAACATTCCTGTAGACCACAGAATGGAAGGATAAGTGCTCCACTGGTGAGGTCTCTGAGCGCTGTTGCCTACTCCTTGCTGTGCTATATGTGTCAGGGTAAGGCTATGCGGACGTTCACACGTGTCCGTTCCGTACAGTACAGAGCCGGATCGGATCCGGACTCCGGACTCTTTTCCAACATGCGCTATTTTTTGGGTCTTGAGGATGCGAACCAGAGGCGCCAAAAGAGTAAAAGCATAACAAACATTAAAAATAGGGGGAGACTTTGGTCACGACTCACCACCCATAAAAAACCAAGAACCAGCATAAGACTCAATGTTCAGTAAGAACAAAAACAATTTATTGGTACTCCCAGGTGCTACGCGTTTCACGGGATTATCCCGCTTCCTCAGGCAATCAGACAGGAGTACAAGCTATAAAAAATACAGAATAATACAGTATATCAATAAAGGAACCCCGAATGCTTGTAGTAAAATATACAAAATCTAGCGAGGTGGCCGATGCTTTAACAAGGCAAAGTGCAAAGTACAGTGCAAAAGTGTATCATATCTATAAACTCAGTTCATTACAAAGCCAGGGTTCATTAGTATTTCCATAGCAGATGTGTTAAAATATAATAAGAGTCTACCATAGCTGTCACTTTGTTGTAGAAGTATATCAAAAAGAATGTACAAAATGATGAAGCGAACTGACTGATAGATCAAGTGTACAATGTACGGTAGTTCTTATACATTATAAGCTCGTAAGGTCAACCATGATTATATGCGGAGTGATATAAAATGAAAAGGGAACTTACCAATACGGGGTCTGGTATGCACTCAGCGCCTCAATGTGGAATGAGGCATACTGAGCCCTACATATAGGATGTATTTGCGGAGGACGCCGTCTCCGCGTGGTGCTAGGTCACTTCCGGTATGCTGAACGGAAGTGACGTGTGGCGCGCATGCGTCAGAGGACGTGGGCGCCATTATGGATAAGGGTACGCAGTGCTTGTAAGCGGCGGGCGGTCTAATGCGTCAATTCAGATGCATATGCGCATGAGTCAGAGGACGTGGGCGCCATTATGGATAAGGGTACGCAGTACTCGTAAGCGGCGGGCGGTCGGTATAATGCGTGAATTCAGACGCATATGCGGCCATTGGGCATACAAAAAGGTGGCGAAAATGACGCCAAAAACGCCTGAGTCAGTGTTAAGTCGCATGGGACTTAACATTGACTCAGGCGTTTTTGGCGTCATTTTTTATAGATATGATACACTTTTGCACTGTACTTTGCACTTTGCCTTGTTAAAGCATCGGCCACCTCGCTAGATTTTGTATATTTTACTACAAGCATTCGGGGTTCCTTTATTGATATACTGTATTATTCTGTATTTTTTATAGCTTGTACTCCTGTCTGATTGCCTGAGGAAGCGAGATAATCCCGTGAAACGCGTAGCACCTGGGAGTACCAATAAATTGTTTTTGTTCTTACTGAACATTGAGTCTTATGCTGGTTCTTGGTTTTTTATGGGTGGTGAGTCGTGACCAAAGTCTCCCCCTATTTTTAATGTTTGTTATGCTTTTACTCTTTTGGCGCCTCTGGTTCGCATCCTCATAACAAAGTGATCCACCTACGGTGGCAAGGATCTTTCCTGTTTTCCTTCTACAGAGAGCGACATCTTATACCTGAGTGGGGTCAGGTTCTAATTCTCCCCACTGGCATATGGAGTGGTTGCCTAGGGGCAACCCATGTTTGTGAGTATAACTATCAGGGCCGGGCCGAGGCATAGGCTGGAGAGGCTCCAGCCTCAGGGCGCAGTGTAGGAGGGGGCGCACAATTCATTCAGCTGTCATTCCTAATTGTGTATTAAGCAGAAATAAATAAGAAAAGGGGATACATAGCAGTGACTGCAAGCCATATAACTAGATATTAAGGTGTTGGGGAGGGTGTGGGCCCTGTGACCCTCTTAGTCTAATAGCAATCAGTGTGTGACAGCTGGGATGGAAGGAATGGAGGGGCGCACTTTGGTGTCTCAGCCTTGGGTGCTGGAGGACCTTGTCCCGGCTCTGATAACTATCCTTTAAAGGAATACTTAAGTCAAAAAAAAAAAATGACATTTACTCACCTGGGGCATCCCTCAGCACCCCGAAGCTGGATGGTGCCCTCGCAGCCCCGCTCCGATCGTCCTGTCCCCGCCGGCGGCTACTTCCGGTTCGGCGACAGCCGCCGACAGGCTGGGAACGCGGCTGATTTTCCGCGTTCCCAGCCGCTGCTATCACTCTCTATGCTGCTATAGCGTCTATATAGACGCAATAGCAGCATAGAGAGTGATAGCAGCGGCTGGGAACGCGGAAAATCAGCCGCGTTCCCAGCCTGTCGGCGGCTGTCGCCGAAACGGAAGTAGCCGCCGGCGGGGACAGGACGATCGGAGCGGGGCTGCGAGGGCACCATCCAGCTTCGGGGTGCTGAGGGATGCCCCAGGTGAGTAAATGTCATTTTTTTTTTTTGACTTAAGTATTCCTTTAATTATTATTTTTAATTATCTGAAGATACCACACAATTTGGGCTCTCGGTCTTTTGTTTTTGTTGTTTAAGTGTATTTTTTGGGTCTGGCTCTCCGGCCCACGCACCCGGACCGGAGCCGGACCTGAGCCTGACAGCACCATCAGGAACACAGAAACCAATGGGGAACGGAAGGCACAGAACACACTGCCTACAAAAACCTGACGTTCTACCCCACTTCCTATGCGTATCCAAGCGGCCATTTCGGATAGGGACACATGGGCCAAGCATGTCTGGAGTGGAGCAGCAGTGACAGACGTGCTGGAGCAGTTTGGCAGTATGTCGGGAGGTGGAGGTGAGGCCTACAGCGGAGGAACCTGATTCTACAGGTGCACCAGGTGCACCTTCTGCTGACCCCAACATTTTTTTCTTAAAATTTCGCTATTTTTTGCCCACGGATCCGGATGGCAGCCTGATGCATGCCTGATACAAACGGACCGGATCCGGATCGGAACCGTACGGTTCTGATCAGGATCAGGTCAGGATCCGGTCCGTTTACTTGCCAAAACGCAAGTGTGAACGGGGGCTTATATAAATACTGTGGAGATAAACAATAATAATAAAGTTTGAGGAATGTACAGGCAGTAATTGCAGTAGAGGAATCACTAAGGCCCGGTTCACATTAGCGTTCGCTATCAGGATTTTTCGCATCGGATCCGGAACGCATACTGTACAAACGGAACGTACGTTCCGCATAGCAATGTAATGTCTATGCGGACGTTCACACGCGTCCGTTCCGTACGTACCGGAGCCGGATCGGATCCGGACTCTTTTCCAACATGCGCTATTTTTTGGGTCCGGATCTCCGGCCCACGCATCCTGACCGGAGCCTGACCGGAGCCTGACAGCACCATCCGGAACACAGAAACCAATGGGAAACGGAAGGCACAGAACACACTGCCTACAAAAACCTGACGTTCTACCCCACTTCCTATGCGTATCCAAGCGGCCATTTCGGATGGGGACACATGGGCCAAGCATGTCTGGAGTGGAGCAGCAGTGACAGACGTGCTGGAGCTGTTTTGGCAGAATGTCGGAGGTGGAGGTGAGGCCTACAGCGGAGGACCTGATTCTACAAGTGCACCAGATGCACCTTCTGCTGACCCCAACGTTTTTTTATTTAATTTCGCTATTTTTTGCCCACGGATCCGGATGGCAGCCTGATGCATGCCTGATGCAAACGGACCGGATCCTGATCGGATCCTGATCGGAACCGTACGGTTCCGATCAGGATCAGGATCCGATCAGGATCCGGTCCGTTTGCAAGGCAAAACGCAAGTGTGAATGGGGCCTAAGGACGCCTGGAATCTGGAGAACAAGGTGAGAATCTGCCCTCAGATCTCCTTCTGGAAATGGCAATCTGGAGAGGAGTCTAGTGGTGGGATATAAAGTGTGACAGGAAGATCTGAGGAGCGGGGAGAAGCATTAATCCTCTCTGCTCATCATCTGGCTGGAAGCTCTCACATCCCTGCAGATCTTCTCCATCGAGTCAGAGAGAGACTCTTCATAGAGGGAAGCCAGCACTGAGGGTTGGATGCGGTGAGACATTACTGAGGGCTCCTGGGATTATAACTCTCCAGTTTCCCTCCAGTGTGGAGGGGCCGCTCTCACTACCGCACTAATATGATAGACTCGTTGCCCAGAACGTGGCGAGGTGGTGATAGACATGCATAGAGAAGTTCTCCAAAGGGAGACGAGATGGAGTAGAAAATCAGACTGTGTTTACTCAAGGCCGAGGACGAATGAAAACGTTACCTTGAAGTGTTTTTATGGACTTGCCTCTATGTCAGGGATGTCAAACTAAAGTCCTCAGGGCCGAGGTCCTCAAACATTTTTGACACAGCTCAAATTAATTGATGGGACTGAATCAGGAAGGGTGTGGTCCATCAAGCAGAACACATTTCTCAGCCCATCCTTGGGGGTTGTTCACACTAATGACGCTTTTGTTTTTTTGTTTTTTTTTATGCGCCTGCGATTTTCAAAATTGCCCTAAAATTGCTTGTGCCCTTCGATCCCCTATGAGAGTGTTCACATCTGAGCAGTTCTATTCCGTTCCGCTTACCAATGCGCTGACTGGACCATTTTTGGGGCGATTTGCCTCAATGGAAGGTAGAGGGAAAAAGCGCTTTGCATATCGATTTCCCAAGCGCTTTTTAGAATAAATACATTGAATTTATTCTTTTCCGGGTCGAAGGGTTCACTTCCTGACTGACGTCAGGAAGTGAAAAAACGATTCACCCTGCAAAAGCGCTTTACTAAAAATCACTAATGCGCAAGAATTGATTTTAAATAATGCTTGGCTACTGCAATATGAAAAGGCATACCGGAACTGGTAGTGATGCGGTAACTGCAAATTTCTCAAAAACTGCGGCCTGTAACAGACAGTAATAAAAACCACTAATGCTGATAAAATTGAGGAGTTTTTGGTTATGAAAAACTGCGCTGTTTTGCGCTAAGCCTACTTATGCTGTCCTCTATCAAACCAGTCTCTACAGTAACCCGCACCAATCATATGTCCAGCACATGTTGGGAATTACTAATAACACTGTGCCCAGCAGAGGGTGGGGTACTAGTGTCTTTGGGAGCCTGAGTGTTCCAGAAGACAGGCCACTCCATACTGCACATGCGTGAGTGCGCAAGAGAGCTCCAGACTCATTTTAAATGACTACCACTGTACAATATTTTCCTTGCAAGCTTTTGAAACTTTAAGTTGCTTCTTCAGGCATGATAAAGAACTGGATCGGAACTGTTCTCTGTATGTTAATCTTGTTCTGTTCTGACTCAGTTCTGAATCTGAAACATGCTTGAAGAAGAAACTTAGTTTCGAAAGCTTGCAAAGGTATCTTGTACAGTTAGCCATTAAAGGTATCACCTAAACAAGTTTTATTGTTATGTCTTCAGATTCTCTCCATGACTATTACCGGACCACATAGAACCAGCATATGATGGGTCGTAGTCAGGGCCGGATTTAGGCCTAGGCCATGACCTAGGGCACCACAGGTGGAAGGGCACTAAAGCAGCAGGCTAAACTGGTGCAGTATTTGCAAGCTTGCAAATGCTGCAATGCAGGGAGATCAGGCGAGCACCTGACCACCGTACTCTGCTGCTAGCGGCCTGTGCAGCAGCCACCTTGCTCTCTGTGAAAAAATGAGTGACACTGATTGCTGCTGCGGTGTGAAGGTGAGCTTGCTACTCAAGCTGAAAGGGGGGGGGGGGGGGGGGGGGGGGAATAAGGGAGACATCTGGCTACCTATACTGGAGGGAAAGGGGCGAAGTCATCTGGCTACATATACTAGAGGGAAGGGGAAGAGGTCATCTGGCTACCTATACTGGAGGGAAAGGGAGGAGGAGTCATCTGGCTACCTATACAGGGTCAGGGTGGGTGTGTGTGGGGGTGGGGGTGGGGGAGGGGGGGCGGAGTCATCAGGCTACTAGATGGAAGGGGGAGGGGTCATCTCGCTACCTACTGAAGGGGGGCGGCTGGTGACAGTGGCCTAGGGCAGTAAAAAGTACAAATCCGGCCCTGGTCGTAGTTGTACTGGGCCCAGCACTAGCAGCCAGGGGTGTAACTAGGGGGAAGAAGCCTGTGCGACTGCAGTGGGGCCCGGAGGTACTAACCATCCCTTTCTCTGAGGCCTGGAGCCCAGTAGAGCACTTTTTTGAGCATTTAGGGAGCTTTTTAAATCACTAGCGATTTCCCTAAACGCTCTGCCAATGTAAATAAATGTAACAGATTCCACAGTAGCGATTGCGGTTAGCAAAATCGCAATCACAGGACATGCAGCATTTTGGGAGTGTTTGTGCCTCATTGTAAAGTATTGAAGTGCTGGCAAATCGCTCATGAATCGCTACACATAGTGATTTGTGTGCGATTTTACATGACTGAAAACTGTAAAAAATGTAAAATAATTTGAAAGGACCAATTAGAATTAAAATCACAAATCGCTCTCACAATCGCTGGCAAAAAGATGACACTTTTTAAAATCGCTCCCAAAATCTCCAGAAAACGCTCATGAAATTGCTTACAAAACGCTACGATATGATGAGTAGCAGTTGTACTGTGCTTGGCATATGGTCAGGTAGCAGTTGTACTGTGCTTGGCATATGGTCAGGTAGCAGTTGTACTGTGCTTGGCATATGGTCAGGTAGCAGTTGTACTGTGCTTGGCATATGGTCAGGTAGCAGTTGTACTGTGCTTGGCATATGGTCAGGTAGCAGTTGTACTGTGCTTGGCATATGGTCAGGTAGCAGTTGTACTGTGCTTGGCATATGGCCAGGTAACAGTTGTACTGTGCTTGGCATATGGTCAGGTAGCAGTTGTACTGTGCTTGGCAAATGGTCAGGTAGCAGTTGTACTGTGCTTGGCATATGGTCAGGTAGCAGTTGTACTGTGCTTGGCATATGGTCAGGTAGCAGTTGTACTGTGCTTGGCATATGGTCAGGTAGCAGTTGTACTGTGCTTGGCATATGGCCAGGTAGCAGTTGTACTGTGCTTGGCATATGGTCAGGTAGCAGTTGTACTGTGCTTGGCATATGGTCAGGTAGCAGTTGTACTGTGCTTGGCATATGGTCAGGTAGCAGTTGTACTGTGCTTGGCATATGGTCAGGTAGCAGTTGTACTGTGCTTGGCATATGGTCAGGTAGCAGTTGTACTGTGCTTGGCATATGGTGAGGTAGCAGTTGTACTGTGCTTGGCATATGGTGAGGTAGCAGTTGTACTGTGCTTGGCATATGGTCAGGTAACAGTTGTACTGTGCTTGGCAAATGGTCAGGTAGCAGTTGTACTGTGCTTGGCATATGGCCAGGTAGCAGTTGTACTGTGCTTGGCATATGGTCAGGCAGCAGTTGTACTGTGCTTGGCATATGGTCAGGTAGCAGTTGTACTGTGCTTGGCATATGGTCAGGTAGCAGTTGTACTGTGCTTGGCATATGGTCAGGTAGCAGTTGTACTGTGCTTGGCATATGGTCAGGTAGCAGTTGTACTGTGCTTGGCATATGGTCAGGTAGCAGTTGTACTGTGCTTGGCATATGGTCAGGTAGCAGTTGTACTGTGCTTGGCATATGGTCAGGTAGCAGTTGTACTGTGCTTGGCATATGGTCAGGTAACAGTTGTACTGTGCTTGGCAAATGGTCAGGTAGCAGTTGTACTGTGCTTGGCATATGGTCAGGTAGCAGTTGTACTGTGCTTGGCATATGGTCAGGTAGCAGTTGTACTGTGCTTGGCATATGGTCAGGTAGCAGTTGTACTGTGCTTGGCATATGGTCAGGTAGCAGTTGTACTGTGCTTGGCATATGGTCAGGTAGCAGTTGTACTGTGCTTGGCATATGGTCAGGTAGCAGTTGTACTGTGCTTGGCATATGGTCAGGTAGCAGTTGTACTGTGCTTGGCATATGGTGAGGTAGCAGTTGTACTGTGCTTGGCATATGGTCAGGTAGCAGTTGTACTGTGCTTGGCATATGGCTAGGTAGCAGTTGTACTGTGCTTGGCATATGGCCAGGTAGCAGTTGTACTGTGCTTGGCATATGGTCAGGTAACAGTTGTACTGTGCTTGGCATATGGTCAGGTAGCAGTTGTACTGTGCTTGGCATATGGTCAGGTAACAGTTGTACTGTGCTTGGCATATGGTCAGGTAGCAGTTGTACTGTGCTTGGCATATGGTCAGGTAGCAGTTGTACTGTGCTTGGCATATGGTCAGGTAGCAGTTGTACTGTGCTTGGCATATGGTCAGGTAGCAGTTGTACTGTGCTTGGCATATGGTCAGGTAGCAGTTGTACTGTGCTTGGCATATGGCCAGGTAGCAGTTGTACTGTGCTTGGCATATGGCCAGGTAGCAGTTGTACTGTGCTTGGCATATGGTCAGGTAGTAGTTGTACTGGGCCCAGCATTATATGATGAGTAGCAGTTGTACTGTGCTTGGCATATGGTCAGGTAGCAGTTGTACTGTGCTTGGCATATGGCCAGGTAGCAGTTGTACTGTGCTTGGCATATGGCCAGGTAGCAGTTGTACTGTGCTTGGCATATGGTCAGGTAGCAGTTGTACTGTGCTTGGCATATGGTCAGGTAGCAGTTGTACTGTGCTTGGCATATGGTCAGGTAGCAGTTGTACTGTGCTTGGCATATGGTGAGGTAGCAGTTGTACTGTGCTTGGCATATGGTCAGGTAGTAGTTGTACTGGGCCCAGCATTATATGATGAGTAGCAGTTGTACTGTGCTTGGCATATGGTCAGGTAGCAGTTGTACTGTGCTTGGCATATGGTCAGGTAGCAGTTGTACTGTGCTTGGCATATGGTGAGGTAGCAGTTGTACTGTGCTTGGCATATGGCCAGGTAGCAGTTGTACTGTGCTTGGCATATGGCCAGGTAGCAGTTGTACTGTGCTTGGCATATGGTGAGGTAGCAGTTGTACTGTGCTTGGCATATGGTCAGGTAGCAGTTGTACTGTGCTTGGCATATGGTCAGGTAGCAGTTGTACTGTGCTTGGCATATGGTGAGGTAGCAGTTGTACTGTGCTTGGCATATGGTCAGATAGCAGTTGTACTGTGCTTGGCATATGGTCAGGTAGCAGTTGTACTGTGCTTGGCATATGGCCAGGTAGCAGTTGTACTGTGCTTGGCATATGGTGAGGTAGCAGTTGTACTGTGCTTGGCATATGGTCAGGTAGCAGTTGTACTGTGCTTGGCATATGGCCATGTAGCAGTTGTACTGTGCTCAGTATCTGTTCCCCCATTATAGTCCCCCTGCAGACAGCCACACACTGGTGTCACATGTTCCTCAGTGCTGAGCAGGCATCCTCCTTTCATGCACAGCAGTTGTCACTTTGCACGTGGCGCTATGGATCAGATATCCGGAGTACAATTACATTATGGAACTCTGAGCCAGGGAAGCGTTTTTGAAGAGGACTTTCCTAAAATTCCTTAACTAAAAATCAATGCAAAGCAGAATACCGCCTCGATAAGACAGAAAGCTTTGCATGTGGCCAGTACCTCTCGGCCAAAACGCAACACCAACAATGCACCACAGAAGGCATGAGCGGGGCTACACTGGGGCACTGCCCCCCCCCCCCCCCCCCCCTGCTCAGTAACACACAGTTAACTGTTTCCAGGCACCAGCAGCTTACAGTGAACAGGATAGGGTCTATAAAAAAAACCTCTCTATGTCAGCCTATGTCTATGCAGGTATGCAGGCGTTAAAGAATACGTCCAAGGTAGTTATAACAAATAAAAATCCACTTGCCTGGGACTTCCTCCAGCCCCTGGCAGCTGTCCTGTGCCCTCACCGCAGCTCCGGTGGCTTTCGGTCTCCGCTGTAGATGCCGACCTCGCCAGGTCGGCTTCTGCTGCGCTCCAGCGTGCGGCTCACGTGGTTGCTCTGACGTCATCAGGACTGTACTGCACCTGTGCAGTACCGTCCTGATGACGTCAGCGAGACTACATGAGCTGCACACTGCAGCGCAAAAGAAGCTGACCTGGCGAGGTCGGCATCTGCAGAGGAGACCAGGAGCCACCGGAGCTGCGGTGAGGGCACAGGACAGCTGCCAGGGGCTGGAGGAAGTCCCAGGTAAGTGGATTTTTATTTTTTAATTACCTTGGGCGTATCCTTTAAGTAGACCAAGGATCTTATCTATTTGCCATAAACGCACTGCAGTGCCTTACCATACCGCAACCAGTTATACCGCAACGCTAGCGTCGCACTGCCAATGTCGCATAGGTGGTGCATTGCAGTGCTGCAAGCTGTGTTACAAAGCACCGCACCTCAACACACCAATGTGAACATGGCCTAAGGGTTAATGCTGTGGACGACCGATTCAATACGATCTTTTCTTTAGACTCGAATCATCTTCACTTAACCATTAACCTTAAGATGTATTCCCAGCTGGGGAAGTGATCGATTGCTTGCCAGACCAGACTGCTCTGGCTCTGTGCATGGCTGGTGTTGATTATCCGAGAGTCACACATCTATTTAGTTGACATTATAAACCAGTTGAGGGTCTCTTGTATCCCCCCTCCCCTCGATTAATTTCCATCTGGTAAAATGATTGGTCGCTTGCCAGATCAGACTGATATTGATCCATGTATGGCTAGTCTTACGGTCGCTCGCCCGGTGTCACATGTCATGCTGAAGTCTTTGTACCTGGCTGTGTACAGGAAATGAGGGTCTCTCATATCCCCCCTGGTGTGGAGTATTGGGAGACAGGTTGTCAGTTTTGGGGTGTGTACTCTGTGTAGACATAGAGACAAGGAGGGCAGCGCCCCTCCCCCTCCTGTTCTATATATATTCAGTGGGATCCCCCTATAAGGCTTTGACCTCTCACCTCTCACTACTACAGCAGGACTGGATTATGTAACAGTACAGCTGCCCCGCTCATATGTGTGTGACAACGGGGTCACACAGGCCGTGTCTATGTCAACGTCACATGTTGGCAGGAGAGACGCTGCCTGCAGAAAATGTTCCCAGCTAACCCTCCACTCCCTGCTCTGCACCTCATCACACAACGTGACTGACTTCAAGAGGAACTCCAGTGAAAATAATGTGATAAAAAAGTGCTTCATTTTTACAATAATTATGTATAAATGATTTAGTCAGTGTTTGCCCATTGTAAAATCTTTCTTCTCCCTGATTTACATTCTGACATTTATCACATGGTGACATTTTGACTGCTGGCAGGGGATGTCAGTGGAAGGAGATGCTGCTTGCTTTTTTGGCAGTTGGAAACAGCTGTTATTTCCCACAATGCAACAAGGCTCCCACAGTGTGATGTCAGAACCATGGTCCTGACATCACACTGTGGGAGGGGTTTCACCACAATATCAGCCGTACGGAGCCCCCCGATTATCCGGTTGAGAAAAGGAATAGATTTCTCATGGGAAAGGGGGTATCAGCTACTGATTGGGATGAAGTTCTATTCTTGGTTACGGTTTCTCTTTAAGCCTGATACACACTTTCTATAATGATTGGCAAATCACTGACCAATGTTACAACATTCATGTAATAGAACACAATCTCCCCATAGTATTCATTATCTGTTGACCCTCATACTACATGGAGGGGGTATGTCAGAAATATCTGATCTGCTGCATGCTTGTTCAGGGTTTATGGCTGAAAGTAGGAGGATGAGCAGGGCTGCCAGGCAACTGGTATTGCTTAAAAGGAAATAAATATGGTGACCACCATATCCCTCTCGCTTCAGTTGTCCTTTAAGTAATTATCAGACTAGGCGGGAAGACGCTGCACTGCCCACCTGGGTCATATCAGGTCACTGTTAGGGCTGGTTCAGACGGACGTTTGGAGGCGTTGCGTTTGCTGGCGTCGCGATCAGCAGCGTTCGTGTGCGTTTGGATGCGGTCGCGTTTTTTCTTCCCCTAGGGGGACATTAGCCGTCGCGGTTAACCTCCCCTGGAAGCTACATGTAGCTTCCAGGGGCTCCTTGAACGCCAGGGAAAATCGGGACCCAAACGCTGCGTTTGTGTAAACGCGCTTGAAAGCTTGGTACAAACGCTCCCATTCACTTGAATGGGAGCGTTTAACACCAAGCCCTGAACGCTGGCTGTAAACGCTCTGCAAGCGTCCGTCTGAACCAGCCCTTAGAAAGTTATTTGGACTGAGTTTAGTTGAAAGGCTTGATTCGCAGAGTCTACCTTTAAGCAGAGTTTCTCGCAGAAGAGATGATGCAGGCAGTTACCAGGAACATGTTCCTTGTGGAAGGCCACAGGTCTAAACTGCCCCGACCGTTAGACGACAGAAAGGTAAACAAAGTATAGCTCTGTTGAGTTGCATGGAACCTGACAGCTTAAGACATGCAAATAAACTAGTAACCCCTGCAGCAATTGTGGCCAGGAAACTTATAGCAAAATCCTGGAAGAACCCCGAAGCTCCCAGTATGGAAGAGTGGATATGGATGATGTCAGATTTTCTGCAAGGTGGCGAGGGCTGTGTGGAAGATGCTGGCACCAACAAACAAATGGAGGAATGGAAAATTGCATGGGAAAAAATAAGTAACATATAATATGAAGTTAAGTATTTGATGTGGGAGGGATGAGGAGAAAGGAACCAAATAACCACTATATTACCAACTGAAATTGTAAGGATAAATGGATGGATGAATGTGCAGATGCATGGATATATGTTGAAGTATAGAAGGCTCTTATATGAATGTGTATGAAAGTTGAAATAAGAGTAATTGCTTTGCTTCTCAGTTTAGATTAAAAAAAAAAAAAAAGTAAACAAAGCCGGTATTTACAAAACATTGCAATCTTTGTAACTAGGGTATAAAGCAATGAAATATTAATTAATAAGGTGGGTCACATGCCCATGCCTGCCAATTGTAGGCTTGGGGGTATGGCTCAGATGATGTCACATTTAACTTTTTCCTGGTCGGTATTAAAACAGCCGCCGGCCTACGGAGTGGCACTCTTTGCTTCCTATGATGGCTAGCTCCAACCTTTTACTTTTATTTATTTATGTCTTGTCATCTTATCTAACTGTATGCTTTATAAACGTAGTATAGATGTAACTTAGTATAGATAGACAGAAGACCAAGACTGGTTATCCTTCACCAGGACTGGAGCCAAGAGCTGTAACGCAAAGGACTTACTACAGAACAATCTGCTTTGCTAAGATGTAACGAACTGTACTGGATATCTGTTGACTGAATGAACTCCTAAACTTTGAGGATGCCTAAGAAGTTCTATCTCCTATGCTGTTGCTGTGATGAGAATCGAGTGCTCACACTTCCTGTGAGTTGCAACTCTAAGGGCTCGTTTCCACTATTGCGGTGCAGAATCGCCTGGATTCCACCGCTGTTGAAATTCCATGAATTAGCATGCAGATGCGAATTTTTGCGCGGTTTTTGCCGCGAATTCGCATGCGAATTCGCATAGGTGAGGGTATATGCGAAATTAACCATGTCACTGCCTGTTTGAATTACATTGGTACCTATGCGAATTCGCATGCGAATTCGCATGAAAATTCGCATACCATAGCCGCATGCGAATTTCCTATTAAATACATTAGCGGCGATTCGCATGCATTCCACTCGCAGTCGAATTCGTTGGCTCTTTTGTGCGTTTTTTTACCGCTGAAAAAAACGCACCTCAACAACGCTACAGTGGAAACAGGCCCATCCACTTGCATTACATGTGCGAATCTGCATGCGTTGGACGCATGCAGATTCGCGATAGTGGAAACGAGCCCTAAGGAGTTGCTGGTGCCGGAACAAAGGTGTAGTGTTGCTGCCAATAGCAACCAACGTATAGTTTCTTACAGTCACAATGGGGATTTCTAGACAGTTAGTAGATTGGCAGCGCATTTTCAGCCATGTGAAGCCCATACAGCAAGGTTTTTATTTAATGAATACAGCTGTTCAGGGGGTTGCACATGGAATGGGAGGGGCTGCTGTATATGAATGTTACACATGGAATGGGAGGGGCTGCTGTACATGGATGTTACACATGGAATGGGAGGGGGTTGCTGTACATGGATGTTACACATGGAATGGGAGGAGATGCTGTACATGGATGATACACATGGAAGAGGGGGCTGCACATGGAATGGGAGGGGCTGCTGTAAATGGATGTTACACATGAAAGAAGGGGCTGTACATGGAATGGGAGGGGCTGCTGTACATGGATGTTACACATGGAAGAGTGGGCTGCACATGGAATGAGAGGGGGTTGCTGTACATGGATGTTACATATGGAAGAGGGGGCTGCACATGGAATGGGAGGGGGTTGCTGTACATGGATGTTACACATCGAAGAGGGGGCTGTACATGGAATGGGAGGGGGGGCTGTACATGGATGATACACATGGAAGAGGGGGCTGCACATGGAATGGGAGGGGCTGCTGTACATGGATGATACACATGGAAGAGGAGGCTGCACATGGAATGGGAGGGGATGCCGTACATGGATGTTACATATGGAAGAAGGGGCTGTACATGGAATGGGAGGGGCTGCTGTACATGGATGTTACACATGGAAGAGTGGGCTGCACATGGAATGAGAGGGGGTTGCTGTACATGGATGTTACATATGGAAGAGGGGGCTGCACATGGAATGGGAGGGGGTTGCTGTACATGGATGTTACACATCGAAGAGGGGGCTGTACATGGAATGGGAGGGGGGGCTGTACATGGATGATACACATGGAAGAGGGGGCTGCACATGGAATGGGAGGGGCTGCTGTACATGGATGATACACATGGAAGAGGAGGCTGCACATGGAATGGGAGGGGATGCCGTACATGGATGTTACATATGGAAGAGGGGGCTGCACATGGAATGGGAGGGGCTGCTGTACATGGATGTTACACATCGAAGAGGGGGCTACACATGGAATGGGAGGGGGCTGCTGTACATGGATGTTACATATGGAAGAGGGGTCCAAACATTAGGTAAGCAGTAATGAAATGACCAGTCTCGTTCTCAGTGTTCTGCAGCAGCTCTCTTAGCCCCAGGACGAAGCCAGTCGAGGGAAGGGAACGCTGGACGTCGCCCTCACAGAGGGCCTGTGCAGTAGCATAAAGCCACTTGTGCACGAAGGTAAAATCCATGCACAAGCTGCTTTGTGCTACGGCGCAGGCTCGGACCACACGTGCATGTACAGCCGTATATGTCGTCCACTGGATCCAGTCATATAATAATTTATTATGGAACTATTAATAAATGATACTTTATGTGACTCCTGCGTCATGAGGTCCATTGCATCTTTATGTCAGTTGGAAGCTCTTGCTGTTATAACAGGTATTCCAGGAGATCCAAATTTGTTAAGCTGTGAATAGACCTTGGCGCTTTGTGCTCCTGGCGAGTGGTGTGACCGGGGGGGGGGGGGGGGGGGGCGGTTTGCAGAGCACACGGTCTGTCCTGACTGAGATATCAGCTTGCACCTCATGGTAAAAAGGCTGGAAGGATGCTGTGTTTCTCAATTCATGTTCTCTGAACTGTGCGGGAGCTTTAGAGAGATTACCATAACTGACCTACTAACAGTTACATCTGTGCTACAACTGAGGATTAGTATTCCGCGTTGTGTGTTGTAGAAAAGGAACAATCAGTGGCATAGCTAGAGATTAGGGGGCCCCATAGCAAAACTTTCACAAGGCCCTCGGATGGAGGCACTCTTTAGCTATGCCACCTGCCCCTACCCTATGGATAGGACTTTATTATTTTATTTATATAAAGGGGCACTCTGGCAAAAAATTGTAAAATTTAATATACCGTATATACCGGCCTATAAGGCGACTGGGCGTATAAGATAACCCCCTAACTTTCTTGTTAAAATATAGAGGTTGGGGTAAACTCGCCGTATAAGGACTACCCTAGTGTCAGCCGGGTGTCAGGCTGTGGTGAAATGACCTAATCGTGCAGTCTTCCAAGCAAAAGACTTGCTGTAATAGTTTCTTGCGAGCAGCCGCTCGCGCAGGTATCAGTGCGGCTTCTGGGGTCACCTGACTGGTGACGTGTGTGCTCCACTGATTAGATTTCCGGGCTGTATTGTGGAGCGCACACGTCACCAGTCAGGTGACCCCGGAAGCCGCACTGGTACCCGCGCGAGCGGCTGCTCGCAAGAAACTATTACAGCAAGTCTTTTCTTTAAACACAGAGTGCAATCAACTTTTCTATTCACAGGAAGAATGCATGAATGATTAGGTCATTTCACCACAGCCTGACACCCAGCGCTCCAACTACTGACGCTATCTCCAGACTGATACTCGGCGTATAAGACGACCCCCCACTTTGCAGAAGATTTTTAAGGGTTAAAAAGTCGTCTTATACACCGGTATATACGGTATGTACAAACATAGACAAATAAGTAAGAAGTACGGTTTTTCCAGAGTAAAATGAGCCATAAATTACTTCTCTCCTATGTTGCTGTTACTTACAGTAGATAGTAGAAATCTGACAGAAGCGACAGGTTTTGGACTAGTCCATCTGTTCTTGGGGGATTCTCAGGGATTTATTTATTTTCAAAAGCACTTAGTGAATGGCAGTTGCTCTGTCCAACTGCCAAAAAACTGTAGGGAGCAGGGAAGCTCTTTTTTAGGGAATATCTTTATAAAGAATAAAAGCCTTGCTGAGAATCCCCTATGAAGAGATGGACTAGTCCAAAACCTGTCGCTTCTGTCAGATTTCTACTATCCACTGTAAGTGACAGCAACATAGGAGAAAAGTAATTTATGGCTCGTTTTACTCTGGAAAAAACTTCCCTTTATTTGTCTATATTTGCACATATTTTAACTTTTACAGTTTTTCGCCATAGTGGCCCTTTAAGTATTTATATAACATCAACATATTATGCAGCACTGTACAGAGTATATTGTATTCTTACTAACTGTCCCTCAGAGCAAAGGAGCTCACAATCTAGTCCCTACCATAGTCATATGTCTATGTATGTATCATGTAGTGCATGCATCATAGTCTAGAGCCAATTTTAGGTGGAAGCCAATATACTTACCTGTATGTTTTTTGAGATATGGGAGGAAACCGGAGTGCTCAGAAAAAAACCCACGCAGACACGGGGAGAACATACAAACTCCTTGCAGATGTTGACCTGGCTGGAATTCGAACCGGGGACCCAGCGCTGCAAGGAGAGAGCGCTAACCACTATGCCACCGTGCTGTCCATGGTAACTCACATTCCCACTGCATATAGTCTATGAGCACTGATAGTCAGACGGTGGAGGAACACAAGAAAGCCAACATCCTGTGCTTTCAAATGAGCTTATCTGCCGCGGAAGTCATGTGACACAGGGGATAGATCAAATTACAATTTGTGATTTCACACATATGAGGGGGAATTAGACAGGCTAAACTCTCTAAATACACACAGGGTGCATGTCTCTCTGTTTTCCTTCTGTCCTGTGCAAGAGTTCAGGTCCACTTTAAAGCAGACCTGAACTCAGAACCTCCTCTCTGCTCGAAAAGATAAGCAACAGCATAATAACCTTTAAACAAAAACATTTATTTGTTACAGCTGATACAAATCCTGCAATAAATCTGCACTGTTTCTACTTCCTGATTCATGGAAGCAGACATATTGTTTACAGCCTGTGCTTTCAAATGGGCTTATCTGCCATCTCTGCCATGGCAGTCATGTGACTCAGGAGAGAGATCAAATTACACTAGTGTTCAGGTCCACTTTAATGGTGAATACATCAAGTACCACCTGGGCCTCCTCTGCTCCAGGGCTCCATAGCAGCTGCTGTGGCTATTGCTATGCCCTGCCCTGAACACAACGCTTCCCCCTTCCATTACAGTAAATAATACAATCCCACTACCAAATGCAGTAAGGATCGGATTTATACATTTTGCCCCCCCCCCCCTCCATTTCTTAAGGTGGACCCACACAATGGAGTAAAATTATCTATTTTTAAAAAAAACATCAGTTGTCCTGAAAAGTAAAAAACATTTTTTTTCTTTCATTCGAGCAAGAGATCCCACGTTGTAAGTCGATCAGAAGTGGTGGCTTTTTCTGATCAATTTTTTTTATGAAAATTAAATGGTGTAGGGTAGATTGTCAGTTTCTTAGGCCCTGTTCACACTGCACGCGTTCCCATCCGCGTATAGGGAACAGTGCATAGACTGCACTGTCTGATGTTCACACTGCATGCGGTCCGGGAACGCATGCTGCACGCATTTTTTGCAGAAACGCGCAGCTGACCCATTCACTGCAGTGAATGGGATCAGCCATGCAACACATACAAACATGGATGGCGTTCCGAACGCACGCCATCTGCGTTTGCTAATATGAAAGTGGCCTTAATATATACAACTAACTGAAACCGCCGGACCCCTCCTTGGATACAGGCCCCATAACTGCCGCTATGGTGATCACTACGGTAGTGCATACTGCTCAAGGATCTATAGGCTATTGATAGGGTATATCTGAACAGTACAGAGTCTAAACAACTATATTGTGCTGTGCAGGGACCTAAATGTTATCAATAGCATATAGTATCTGCATGGTACAGAGTCTGATCATCTATAGCATACTGTGCAGGGACCTAAATGTTATCAATAGCATATATTATCTGCATGGTACAGAGTCTGATCATCTATAGCATACTGTGCAGGGTTCTATATGTTATTAATAGCATATATTATCTGCATGGTACAGAGTCTGATCATCTATAGCATACTGTGCAGGGTTCTATATGTTATTAATATCATATATTATCTGCATGGTACAGAGTCTGATCATGTATAGCATACTGTGCAGGGTTCTGTATGTTATTAATAGCATATATTATCTGCATGGTACAGAGTCTGATCATCTATAGCATACTGTGCAGGGTTCTATATGTTATTAATATCATATAGTATCTGCATGGTACAGAGTCTGATCATCTATAGCATACTGTGCAGGGTTCTATATGTTATTAATATCATATATTATCTGCATGGTACAGAGTCTGATCATCTATAGCATACTGTGCAGGGTTCTATATGTTATTAATATCATATAGTATCTGCATGGTACAGAGTCTGATCATGTATAGCATACTGTGCAGGGTTCTATATGTTATTAATATCATATAGTATCTGCATGGTACAGAGTCTGATCATCTATAGCATACTGTGCAGGGTTCTATATGTTATTAATATCATATATTATCTGCATGGTACAGAGTCTGATCATCTATAGCATACTGTGCAGGGTTCTATATGTTATTAATATCATATATTATCTGCATGGTACAGAGTCTGATCATCTATAGCATACTGTGCAGGGTTCTATATGTTATTAATATCATATAGTATCTGCATGGTACAGAGTCTGATCATCTATAGCATACTGTGCAGGGTTCTATATGTTATTAATATCATATATTATCTGCATGGTACAGAGTCTGATCATCTATAGCATACTGTGCAGGGTTCTATATGTTATCAATAGCATATAGTATCTGCATGGTACAGAGTCTGATCATCTATAGCATACTGTGCAGGGTTCTATATGTTATTAATATCATATATTATCTGCATGGTACAGAGTCTGATCATCTATAGCATACTGTGCAGGGTTCTATATGTTATTAATATCATATATTATCTGCATGGTACAGAGTCTGATCATGTATAGCATACTGTGCAGGGTTCTATATGTTATTAATATCATATAGTATCTGCATGGTACAGAGTCTGATCATCTATAGCATACTGTGCAGGGTTCTATATGTTATTAATATCATATATTATCTGCATGGTACAGAGTCTGATCATCTATAGCATACTGTGCAGGGTTCTATATGTTATTAATATCATATATTATCTGCATGGTACAGAGTCTGATCATCTATAGCATACTGTGCAGGGTTCTATATGTTATTAATATCATATATTATCTGCATGGTACAGAGTCTGATCATGTATAGCATACTGTGCAGGGTTCTATATGTTATTAATATCATATAGTATCTGCATGGTACAGAGTCTGATCATCTATAGCATACTGTGCAGGGTTCTATATGTTATTAATATCATATATTATCTGCATGGTACAGAGTCTGATCATGTATAGCATACTGTGCAGGGTTCTATATGTTATTAATATCATATAGTATCTGCATGGTACAGAGTCTGATCATCTATAGCATACTGTGCAGGGTTCTATATGTTATTAATATAATATATTATCTGCATGGTACAGAGTCTGATCATCTATAGCATACTGTGCAGGGTTCTATATGTTATTAATATCATATATTATCTGCATGGTACAGAGTCTGATCATGTATAGCATACTGTGCAGGGTTCTATATGTTATTAATATCATATATTATCTGCATGGTACAGAGTCTGATCATGTATAGCATACTGTGCAGGGTTCTATATGTTATTAATATCATATATTATCTGCATGGTACAGAGGCTGATCATGTATAGCATACTGTGCAGGGTTCTATATGTTAGGGTCAGTGCGCACCAAAAAGCACTAGTGTAATCGCAAACGCAGAGCGCTTTTTTAAGTGATTTTTCAGAGTGATTCTAGGCATGTGCCTAGCGATTTTCTATTCATGCCTAGCGATTTTTGGAGCATTTTGGTGTAGCATTCTGTAACTGAACAGCTTCTGTAACAAAAACGCTTGGAAAATCGCTCTGATCTAGTGCTTTTCAGAGCGCTTTTCCACTTTCATATACTTAACATCGAGGCTGAATTGCCTCAGAAAAGCTGTAGGACCCGCGTTTGCGCTTGGGAGAAAATCACATCGCTCTGGTGTGATCCATCTGCACATTTCAGTCAGATTCTCTACACTGCTGAGCAATAAAAATATAACTGACTGACAATCGATCATCTGTGTTGTCATGCTTCAGTGGGACATTGCAGAGCAATGTAATGGAGGCAATTTAAAGCATAACGCACTGCAATTGTAACGCTGGCTGTGATGTATCTATATGTACGTTGCATACATTGGCTGTGATATATCTATATAGGCATTGCATACATTGGCTGTGATGTATCTATATGGGCATTGCATACATTGGCTGTGATGTATCTATATGGGCATTGCATACATTGGCTGTGATATATCTATATGTACGTTTCATACATTGGCTGTGATATATCTATATGGGCATTGCATACATTGGCTGTGATGTATCTATATGGACATTGCATACATTGGCTGTGATGTATCTATATGGGCATTGCATACATTGGCTGTGATGTATCTATATGGGCATTGCATACATTGGCTGTGATGTATCTATATGGGCATTGCATACATTGGCTGTGATATATCTATATGTACCTTGCAAATATTGGCTGTGATATATCTATATGTACGTTGCATACATTGGCTGTGATGTATCTATATGGGCATTGCATACATTGGCTGTGATGTATCTATATGAGCATTGCATACATTGGCTGTGATGTATCTATATGGGTATTGCATACATTGGCTGTGATGTATCTATATGGGCATTGCATACATTGGCTGTGATATATCTATATGGGCATTGCATACATTGGCTGTGATGTATCTATATGGGCATTGCATACATTGGCTGTGATGTATCTATATGGGCATTGCATACATTGGCTGTGATGTATCTATATGGGCATTGCATACATTGGCTGTGATGTATCTATATGGGCATTGCATACATTGGCTGTGATATATCTATATGGGCATTGCATACATTGGCTGTGATACATCTATACGTACGTTGCATACATTTGCTGTGATATATCTATATGTACGTTGCATACATTGGCTGTGATATATCTATACGGGCATTGCATACATTGGCTGTGATGTATCTATACGGGCATTGCATACATTGGCTGCGATGTATCTATATGGGTATTGCATACATTGGCAGTGATGTATCTATATGGGCATTGCATACATTGGCTGTGATGTATCTATATGGGCATTGCATACATTGGCTGTGATATATCTATATGGGCATTGCATACATTGGCTGTGATGTATCTATATGGGCATTGCATACATTGGCTGTGATATATCTATATGTACGTTGCATACATTGGCTGTGATGTATCTATATGGGCATTGCATACAGTGGCTGTGATATCTATATGTACGTTGCATACACTGGCTGTGATATATCTATACGTACCTTGCATACACTGGCTGTGATATATCTATATGTACGTTGCATACATTGGCTGTGATATATCTATATGTACCTTGCATACATTGGCTGTGATATATCTATATGTACGTTGCATACATTGGCTGCGATATATCTATACGTACGTTGCATACATTGGCTGTGATATATCTATATGTACATTGCATATATTGGCTGTGATATATCTATATGTACGTTGCATACATTGGCTGTGATATATCTATACGTACGTTGCATACATTGGCTGTGATATATCTATATGTACATTGCATATATTGGCTGTGATATATCTATATGGGCATTGCATACACTGGCTATGATATATCTATATATACGTTGCATATACTGGCTGTGATATATCTATATGTACGTTGCATACACTGGCTATGATATATCTATATGTACATTGCATATATTGGCTGTGATATATCTATATGGGCATTGCATACACTGGCTATGATATATCTATATGTACGTTGCATACACTGGCTGTGATATATCTATATGTACGTTGCATACACTGGCTGTGATATATCTATATGTACGTTGCATACATTGGCTGTGATATATCTATATGTACATTGCATATATTGGCTGTGATATATCTATATGGGCATTGCATACACTGGCTATGATATATCTATATATACGTTGCATATACTGGCTGTGATATATCTATATGTACGTTGCATACACTGGCTATGATATATCTATATGTACGTTGCATACATTGGCTGTGATATATCTATATGTACGTTGCATACACTGGCTATGATATATCTATATGTACGTTGCATACATTGGCTGTGATATATCTATATGTGCGCTGCATACACTGGCTGTGATATATCTATATATACGTTGCATATACTGGCTGTGATGTATCTATATATACGTTGCATACACTGGCTGTGATATATCTATATGTACGTTGCATACATTGGCTGTGATATATCTATATATACGTTGCATACATTGGCTGTGATTTATCTATATATACGTTGCATATACTGGCTGTGATATATCTATATGTACGTTGCATACATTGGCTGTGATATATCTATATGTACGTTGCATACATTGGCTGTGATATATCTATATGTACGTTGCATACATTGGCTGTGATTTATCTATATATACGTTGCATACATTGGCTGTGATATATCTATATGGGTATTGCATACATTGGCTGTGATATATCTATATATACGTTGCATACATTGGCTGTGATTTATCTATATGGGCATTGCATACATTGGCTGTGATATATCTATATGTACGTTGCATACATTGGCTGTGATATATCTATATGGGTATTGCATACATTGGCTGTGATATATCTATATATACGTTGCATACATTGGCTGTGATATATCTATATGGGTATTGCATACATTGGCTGTGTTATATCTATATGTACGTTGCATACATTGGCTGTGATATATCTATATGTAGGTTGCATACATTGGCTGTGATATATCTATATGTACGTTGCATACATTGGCTGTGATATATCTATATGGGTATTGCATACATTGGCTGTGATTTATCTATATATACGTTGCATACATTGGCTGTGATATATCTATATGGGTATTGCATACATTGGCTGTGTTATATCTATATGTACGTTGCATACATTGGCTGTGATATATCTATATGTAGGTTGCATACATTGGCTGTGATATATCTATATGTACGTTGCATACATTGGCTGTGATATATCTATATGGGCGTTGCATACATTGGCTGTGATATATCTATATGTGCGCTGCATACATTGGCTGTGATATATCTATATATACGTTGCATACATTGGCTGTGATATATCTATATGGGTATTGCATACATTGGCTGTGTTATATCTATATGTACGTTGCATACATTGGCTGTGATATATCTATATATACGTTGCATACATTGGCTGTGATATATCTATATGTACGTTGCATACATTGGCTGTGATTTATCTATATGTACGTTGCATACATTGGCTGTAACGTGTAACTTGCAGACAGACATGATTATTACAGGGCAGCAGGTGCTGGGTGATTTGTGTCCTGTGTTACCCCCTCTGTGGCTCGCCCTGCTGGAGAAGTGTCTGTCTAATTATAACTGTGTAAAGTGAACCGTTCTGTTCCAGATAAAGGCATGTGCAAAGCTTAGAGCAGCAGCCAATCCACATGCTATCCGGGCCATGGCGTCACTGTGACATGTTTCACGCCTCTCCGCTCCAGCCAATCGGGGGGCCCGGGCCATTATATAAGGCGAGATTTGGAATCTTCACATGGGTCACCCTGAAGTTTGCTCCGTCTCTATAAGCAGGTAATGTGCATGGCTTAACTTCTTGACTTCCAGGGACCACTCTGCCTGTTATGTCTACCCTGACCCTTCACTGCCTAGAGGAGAGGACTGTGCAGACCCCCAGGAGACACCCTAACAGTCTATCTCACACAGATACCACTGCAAAGACCCCAATCTGAGCCATTCCCACTGCAAAGTCCCCCTCTGATACATCAGATCCCAAATCCTGCCTGCTGCTTTACCCCCCCATCAAACACCCCATATCACATGCAGGCTGCAGAGCATTTCCCCACACCCAAGGACGTAGCTTGAGATCATGGGGGCCCATAGCAAAGCTTTCATGGGGCCCTCAGGTTTAGGAACTCTTAAGCAATGCTACCTGCCCCACCCTATGGATATGAGTTAATTGGGCAATTTACATTCTCATGCAATCTGCACTGCACATAGATCATGGGCACTTAGGCTTCTTTTCCACGAACTGTTGATAGGCAGTGAAATGCCTCTCGAACTCTCACAACTGCTCACTGCTGCCTGGTAACTGCTTGCTGAGCACACAGCTCAACAGTCTGTGGAAAGGAGGCCTTAGACAGTCAGGGGGTGGAGAAACCTAAGAAAGTTAATGGTGAATATATTAACTATCTCCTGGGGCCCCTATGCTCCAGGGCCCTATAGCACCTGCTATGGCTATTGCTATGCACACATCTATGCATTATATCTTCTGCAGAGCATCTCTCTCCACTCTGCACACATCACTGCAGAACTAGACCTATAGCAAGGTGCAATGAACCTGTACTGTGCAATGATGTATTATCTGAGCAAAACTGTATAATCTGCAGCCTCTTGCCACTGTCTGGGATATTGCCCAGTAACCTATGCATCGAATCCTCTGGAAATCTATGGGGTATTGCACAGTGATCTATAGGCTATTTAATGCTATACATTATAAATATGCAGGTTCTAGGAACCTATGGGCTGCACACATAGGTTATTTATGCTGTATACTGTGAACCTGCAGGTTCTGGTAGCCTATGGGCCCTGCATAGTGATCTATAGGTTGTTTATGCTATACATTGTATATATGCAGGTTCTGGTAGCTTATGGGATATTGCACAGTGATCTATACGGTTATTAATGCTGTACATTGTAAATATGCAGGTTCTGGTTACCTGTGAGCTATGCCCTGTGTGATCTATAGGTTATATATGCTCTATACTGCATATGTGTGGTCTCTTGTTTCCCTTAGAACATTGCACACTGATCTGTATATGATTAATAACACATACGGTAACCAGCAGCCACTAGTCACATGCAGGATACTGCATAATAATCTATATTGGAACAATGAGGTATAATATGCACATGCAGCCTCTGGTCTAATCTATTGGATAGTACAGTGTTCTATATGGTATTCTGCCATACGAAATACAGCCATATGAATCGTGCAAATGGAAATTGCTTACAATGGTAAAGCGTACCTGGCTGCAATGCTGTAAGTAGGGATGATCACAGGTATGCAGCTTGAAAATGGACCAATCAATTCAAACCTGGTTTTAATTTGATTGGTCCATTTTCAAGCTGCATAATTTTGGAACAATTTGCATTGATCATCCCTAGCTGTGAGCTCTGCATTTGGAAGCTGACCAGAGCTGTGCAGACCAATTCCTCTATCCCCTAACAAAAGCAATCATCCCCCCCTCCCCCCCCAGCCTAATAACCGCAATAAACTGCCATTGGGGGCCATGTCCACCCGCTGGGATTTAATGGGGGCCATGTTCACCCCCTGTGGTCTTATGGCAGGCATGGGCAAACTTGGCCCTCCAGCTGTTAAGGAACTACAAGTCCCACAATGCATTTGCCTTTATGGGTCATGACTGTGGATGTCAGACTCCTGCAATGCATTGTGGGACTTGTAGTTCCTTAACAGCTGGAGGGCCAAGTTTGCCCATGCCTGTCTTAGGGGGACCACATTCACACTCTCTGTGGTCAAATCGCGAACACCATTCACTTACTATGGCCAGATCAAAATTAGTTTTCCCTATTCAGCCTATGCCTCAGCCCTCTAACATTGTCATCCCTTTTGCAGCCCTGCTTCTTCTATACTTCCCTTCGGAGATTCCCTTCCTCAATATCCCCTCAAGCAATCCTACTCTGCCCCACCATATCCATCCTTTTATACCAGCAATGTCACCCTGTGCCACCCTCCCACCCCCTCTGTATTTACTACAAGCAATTTGACCTCCCAGCCCCCCTCTCCCTTGTCTCCTCACTGTGCAGCCACCTGTCACTCTGTAGAAGGTCTATATATAACAAAAATGTGCTGTCACTGCACCACCAACTGCCACTTGTTCCAGCTTTGTCACGCACAAGTGTCACGTACACACAGCGTGCATCCCTCAGACCCTCTGCATACACGCACCTCATACCCTCACATCCACTGCAGCAACATGATCCGACACTGGCTACCAGGGGTTAAACGCCTGATGTCCAGGTCTGCCAAATGCCGGGGCACCCAAGGGACTGCTGTAAGGAGGGGTGCATATCGGGGTGGAGGTAATTCTGGCACCAGTAGGCTGTGAAATCTCTGGCATTTAAGCAGCCATCTCCGCCGTCTCATGTAACATGCGTGAAACAGCTGTGCCATCTCCTAGGATGGGATATTTTGGACACAACAGCTCCACTGTAACCAAAACACTGTCCAGCAGGAATACGTCAAGCTCTTTGCCTATAGCTGGACTGATCCCAACTATAATGGACAACTAGGTAGACCTCTAAAGGAGGCCCAGTGGTACAACTAAAATGACTACAATTCCTAATCACCACCTAGCAGACTCTCAGCCTCAATATACACCTAGACTGACCTTGCCTCTAATGTCCATCTAGCAGGCTCACAGCCCCGATGTCCACCTAGGCTGACTCTACCTCTAATGTCCACCTAACCTCTCAACCTAATGACCACCTAGCAGACTCTCAGCCTCAATGTCCACCTAGAATGATTGACTCTACTTCTAATGTCTACCTAGCAGACTCACAGCCGCACTGTCCACCTAGGTTGCCCTCAGTCTTATCACTAATACAGCCTGTGGTCCTGTGATGCTCCAGGTGTTCTGCAGAACCTCATTGTCCCTGCATTATTTATTATTTTTATGCCATCTCTTGGTCTTTGCAGGTCCAGCTCGATCTCTCATCATGCCTTTCGGAAACACCCATAACAACTACAAGCTGAACTTCTCCGGTGAGGAGGAGTACCCAGACTTGAAGTTGCACAACAACCACATGGCCAAGGCCCTGACACCTGAAATCTACAACAAGTTGAGAGACAAGCAGACACCCAGTGGCTTCACCCTTGATGATGTCATCCAGACCGGTGTGGACAACCCAGGTGAGTCAGTAAGAAACAAGGGTAACTATGTGGCAGTAGTTCATCCAGTGGGTTGATCAGTTATTTCCCTACAGAAATTTCATCTTATGTCCCGGATTTTGGAGATGAATTACTAAAGTGTGGAGGGGGTAAACTTTATCATCTCTATGGGGAAAGTTATATTTCTTTCCTTTTAGCTCCTGTTTATGAATGGGTGTGAAGACCATGCATCACCTTAAAACATAATGGCCTTCACTTGTAATGGGGGTTGGGGGAAGGGTAATTGGTGACATCATCACATCCCACAGTGTTCCCCAAAGGCCCACCAACAGTGCATGTTTTGTGGAAATATGCACAGGTGAGGTAATTAGTGCCTCAGAGCTGATTGGCTACCTGTGTGGGTTTGTGGTTTCCTGCAAAACATGTACTGTTGGTGGGCCTTGCGGATAGGGTTGGGAAGCTCTGCTCTAATATATGCCATTAACTAATATTAGCTATTATGTATTTGTATAGCACTAACCTCTACTGCAGCGCTTTACACTGTACATGCAAAAAGGTTCTGGAATGCATATGGGGGAAGTCTCTAGAACCTCGAGGTTCCTGTATTTGGATAGTTGGCAGTTTGCCAAGCTCCATACAATATGCAATACATTTGCATGCAAACCAGAATTCTTAGTACCCCATGGACCACCTCTAGTGATATTTTTGTGACCGGCTGACACGGTTCTACATCTTGTTTAATAATAAATGATGCTGATTTCCTAAACTGTATGCAGCAAAGACTTCAGCAGCCAATTGGATGGGATAGTGGTTTAGGTCCTGTGATATTGGACTCCAGTGACTGCTTTTCCTGACCTATACAGCCAGACCTGGTTCAGAAAATTGAAGGCCTACATGACAGGCTTTGCCACTCTGAATTGGGAGGAAGTGGTGGTACAGGGGAGGGTTAGGCAAGGAAGGCCTACTTGCCCAACTTTTAGAGTCCAAATACCTCAGGGTAATTGGAGTCTTTTTATATAAACAGCCCCAGAGTGGAGCTAATCCTAACAATGGCTGCACATTCTGGTGTCTATTCACTTCCTCCCACCCTAATTAAGGCAATTTTAGATAAAGTCTAGATTTCTTCCTAGCTGTGGGACATACTGGAGTTTCGATGTAGGTTTGCCAATGCAGCTTGTCGGGGCAAGCCCTTCAGATGTGTAGCTTTGTTTTTGGTGGTTGGTAGAGGTTTTGGCTTGGTGCCCTCTCTCCATAGTCCAAGAACCAGAGGGTGCATCTGGTGGCCACATAACTAAATGCGATTTTGTTCAGTGAATAGTCCCCTCCAAAGTCCTTTTCCCTGTTGGCTGGATAGTGTAATGGTTAAGGGCTCTGCCTCTGACACAGGAGACCAGGGTTCGAATCTCGGCTCTGTCTGTTCAGTAAGCCAGCACTTATTCAGCAGGAGACCTTAGGCAAGTCTCCCTAACACTGCTACTGCCTATAGAGCACGTCCTAGTGGCTGCAGCTCTGGCGCTTTGAGTCTGCCAGGAGAAAAGCGCTATATATGTCTTTGTGTTAAGTTGAGTTTGTGTACTGTACTGCGATTGTGTATGAAAGGGCACCTTTGGTAATGTAAATTCCAACTAGCAGTCAGTCTCTTTATTAAATAGGCTAAGAGAAGGATTGGTGTAGCAAATCAGTCATGCTCTTTTGCAGGTACACCCAGAAGATGGTCTTGTGATATAATCTTTGGGTTGCAACAACCAATCTGATTGCAGTAAATGATGATAGTGTTATTGCCCCTCAGGTCACCCCTTCATCATGACTGTGGGCTGCGTTGCTGGTGATGAGGAAACCTACGATGTCTTCAAGGATCTGTTGGACAAGGTCATTGAGGATCGTCACAATGGATACAAACCCACAGACAAGCACAAGACCGACCTGAACTGGAACAACCTGAAGGTAAAACTTTTAGTATCCCGGAATGGCTAGGGGTGGGTGAGCCAGAATCGAGAGAACATGGGGTGATTTTTGCATAGAGGACACTGTCCCCATTAAGCCCTCCTCGTTTAGTAATTCCAAAGTGATGTACCATGATTGTCGCCTGTATGCACCACCCGCTCTTCATGAAAATCCATAATTGAGAATAGGCATCTTCTGCTGTTTATTATAGAATACAATCTTGCAAGGTTTCAGAATGACCTTATTTTCCAAAGTGATGTAGATAAAAAGCAGAGAAGTCCTCTTGGTAAGAGTTGTGTGTCTCTACAGGGTGGTGATGACCTGGACCCAAACTACGTCCTCAGCAGCCGTGTCAGAACTGGCCGCAGCATCAAGGGATACACCCTCCCCCCTCACTGCAGCCGTGGAGAGCGTCGTGCAGTTGAGAAGCTGTCCATCCAAGGTAAGGATGACCACAGTTCTGGGATGAGACGACACAAGTTTACTTGACTGAATGCATGTAGTGCTTATCCTCATAGAAGGCCCTGTCATATGTAGACCATCCACACGAGGTCATGTCACAGATGGCATTGTCCTCAAGAAGCCTTGTCACACATAGCACCATCTACACACCAGGTCATGTAGCATTGTCCTCACAAGAGGCCATGGTGCTACACATGACATGTAGCACTATCCACATATAGGTGCGGTCCTCAAAAGAGGTCACATCACAGGTAGGTAGCACCATCCATATAGAAGACCACATCACATGTAACACCATCCATTATGGAGGCCATGTCTCATGTAGCTCTGTGCCATGAAAACTGTCCTGCCATCCTCACAGGCAGTCATTGATGGCTGGAATTAATAACCATCACTTACTATGAAGGGTGGGGGTTAGCTGTACTGCATGTAGATCAACTCTTTTGTGTGTATACACACCAGTGCTATATTTACATATCTTGTCTATATCCAGCCCTCAGCAGCCTTAGTGGAGAGTTCAAGGGAAAGTACTACCCCCTGAAGGACATGAGCGATGCTGAACAGCAGCAGCTCATTGATGACCACTTCCTGTTTGACAAACCCGTCTCCCCTCTGCTGCTGGCTGCTGGTATGGCCCGTGACTGGCCTGATGCCCGTGGAATCTGGTAAGTGGCAACACAATGCAGTGATATAGGTCCACCTCCAAGCTCTTCCTATTCCGATAGTTTAGTATTAAATCTTGAGTCATTCTCATTTAAATCTCTTGTGTGCAGGCACAACGACAACAAGACCTTCCTGGTCTGGGTAAATGAAGAGGATCACTTGAGAGTCATCTCTATGCAGAAGGGAGGCAACATGAAGGAGGTCTTCAAGCGCTTCTGCGAGGGCCTGCAGAAGGTATGTCGTCCATTGCCTTCTGCTTTCCATGCCATCCACTTCTAGGAACTCCTTAGTTGATTTTACCATTGACTTCAGCGGTCTACAAAGCATTGTTTCCCCTGCTAACATTATTCCAACTCTAGTTTTGTCAATGCCTGAGTTTCCATAATGAGCCACACAGCCATGAGTATAGGTGAACTCTTATAATTATCCCTTAAAGTGGATCCAAGAAACTTTTACTTATTGCATAATTGTGTTCCTTTCATATAGTTTATAGGGCATTCCTCAAACCAATTTTTTTTTTTTTTTTTTACTCCCTATAAACTAAACAAGCCTTGCCCACAGCTTTTTAGAGTGCCTTGGCACTGTAGCAAGGGCTTATGGGAGCTCAGTCTGGGCAGGAGGTGGTTACTAGCCAGAGATTTCATAGGCAGAGGGGAGGAGGAGAGGGGACTGAATTTAACACATTACACACAGGCAAGCTGATAGCATCTCCAGCCCTCAGCCTGTGCCAAACAGAACCTTGCTGCCCTCGTATCACAGGAATAAATAATTATAAACTGTTGAAGCTGGCTGCAGCTAGATTTGCTGTGTAAACTATCTAAACTTTTTAGATAAGATATAGATATATGTATATATATCTATCTTATCTCGATTCACAAAGCGGTGCTAACCCAGTTAGAGACTTTAGGTGTGATAACCATTGCACCACGCTGGTGAAAAGCCAGTTTAGGCGTGATGAGTTTAGATCGCACGCAAAACAGCGCCATTAAACTCTATGCGAAGTGCACCAGACTTTGCTAGCGCAAAACTTTTGATCAGCTGTGCACTGCAGTGCTAACCCAGTTGGCACTTAAACTTATCACGCCTAAACTTGTCATGCCTAAACTGAGTTTAGGCGTGATAAAGGGCTTTTCACCAGCATGCTAACTGTTAGCACCACTTTGTGAATCAGGCCCATAGACAAGTTACTTGTGTTTCATCTCAGATCCGCTGTAAGAATATCTGACTCCAGAGTCTATAGGAGGAGAATAGTATTGTCATTTATATGGTCCCTGGACTTCTCTCCATACTCTAGTAACTTTTTTTTCTCGCTTCTCTACCCAGATTGAGGATATCTTCAAGGCAGCAGGACATCCCTTCTCATGGAACGAACATCTCGGTTACGTCCTGACTTGCCCATCCAACTTGGGTACTGGTCTGAGAGGTGGTGTCCACGTCAAGCTTCCCAATCTCGCCAAACATGCCAAATTTGAGGAGATCCTTAAGAGACTGCGTCTGCAGAAGAGAGGCACTGGTGAGTAGCTTCATACTGATGTCTTTCCATGAAAGATGAATTTGGTCTTCATAGTCCAGGATTAACCATTACTAGTGTAGATGTAGGCCTTCTGAGACTGTTCAGCACGTATAGCTAAAAAAACAGGAACTTTACTTGCCCTCTTGAGTATCAGTTAGGGAGGTCCTATTGTCCCACATCCAGTCTTCTCAGATCTACATCTTCTCCCTCCACAGGTGGTGTAGACACAGCTGCAGTTGGTGGCACCTTTGATATCTCCAACGCTGACAGACTGGGATTTTCTGAAGTCGATCAGGTCCAGATGGTGGTTGATGGTGTGAAGCTGATGGTTGAGATGGAGAAGAAGCTGGAGAAAGGACAGGCCATCGATGACTTGATTCCAGCACAGAAGTAAAGGACATTTTAGAGACCGAGCCTAAGAACTCCCCTTGTGGGAATGCGGAGACCCCATGAACACCAATAGAGCTTGGAAAGAAGCAGTCTTCAGGGGGATGACATTAGAGATGGGGTAAGGAAGACAATGATGGGAGGTAAAGAAGTTGTCAACATCAGAAAAACCACCAACGAATTTCCCATGTCTCTGCCAAATGGACAGACTTTTTTTGAGGGTTGCGTCTTGTACAGTTGTGTATTTATTCAGAAAAGTCCGGACGACCCCCACTCCCTTCCCCATGTGTTTTGTGACCATCTGAAGACAATAAATCATTTCAACTCTAATCTCCATTGTTCACGTGTCTGTATAACCATACAGGGGAGCTGCTGTGTACTGTGTAACCATATAAGTGAGGTACAGTAGGTTGCAGTGCTGTATACATGTATAGTGGGTGCAATACAGATAAGGGAATGCAACACTAGTGGGTTGTAAAAGCGGATCCGAGATGAAAAACTAGAACAAGTAACTTGTCTGTCTTATCTAAAGTTTGGATAGTTTACACAGCAAATCTAGCTGCAAACAGCTTCAACAGTATGATTATTTATTGCTGTGATACAATGAGGGCAGCCATATTCTGATTGTCACAGGCTGGAGATGCTATCGGCTTGCCTGTGTGTAAATTCAGTCCCCCTCTCCTCCTCCCCTCTGCCTCCTGAAATCAATGGCTAGTAACCTCCTCCTGCCCAGACTGAGCTTCCATTAGCCCTTGCTACATAGCCAAGGCACAAAAGGAGCTGTGGGCGAGGCTTGTTTAGTTTTATAGGGAATTGGAATATTAAAAACCAAACAAAAGTATTTGGCTTGAGGAATGCCCTATAAACTATATGAAAGGAACACAATTATGCAATGAGTAAAAGTTTATCTCGGATCCACTTTAAGGCTGAGAGTAGTGCGATGTCAGTGGGGCAGACTCCCTACTATACTCTACCTCGCAGATGCCCTGCTGCACTACTCTGCCTCACAGACATGTGGTTAGTTCAGGGCCAGAGGCCCATGCCCAAGTCAGGGGGCTGATGGATTCAACCATGGCCAGATTTCAGGCAAGGCCACAAAGGCCATTGCCTAGGACAACAGGAAAGTAAGGGGCGGCCTGTGGGCAGCAGTTGCTGTTAGCCTGCTGAACATTCATCCTGCTACAGGCTGCACATAGCGGTGGGCAGCCACCAACAGCCAGATCTGGGGATGAAGAGGCAGCGAACGGCCACTTACAGTGGTCTCTGAGCTGCCTGTCACTGAATGTGCTGCTCAACAAAGGGGCTTGCAATCTAATCCCTGCCAACATGTCACTAACTCCTCTGAGTTTATGTAATCCCTGCCATTATGTCACTAACTGTCCACAGAGGAGCTTACAATCTAATGTCTGCAATGTTGGGGGGAGTTAGGATGCTGTTAGTCCAGGAGCAGCAGGTGATAGTGGGCCTTGGGTGGTAAAAAGCACAAATCCGGCCCTGCATTCAACCCAATATCAGAAATTCTGCAGGATGATGTTCCAGCATCAGTCACAAAGTTAGCGTTGCAGGGGTGGATGTTCCAGCAAGACAATGACCCAAAATGCAGTTTGAAATCTACAAAGAAGCCATTCATGCAGAGAGCAGTACAAAGATCTGGAATGGCCATCACAGCCCCCTTACTAACAAATCTGAAAATCTATGGGATGGTATGAAGCAGGCTGTTCATGCTTGGCAGCCATCACATTTAACTGAACTAGAGATTGCCTATGTAAAGAATAGGGATCAGTGAGATGCAAGTATTTCTGAGTTTATGTAAATTTGTATGCAAATATATGCAGCTTGAGAATGGACCAATAAAGTACCACCTGGGTTTAAATTGATTGGTCCAATTGATTGGTCAATTTCAAGCTGCATTAAAGTGAACCTCCAGACTAAAAATCGACTCAGCAGCACTGAAAAGGCTCGGTGTTTCTTTAACAGTTTCACAGCATCAGAACTTTGTTTCTCTTATACAAGCCTCATTTTTAGCTGCACAGAAGAAAACTGCCTGGGCATTTTTCCCTGATGCTGTGCAAAGCATGATGGGATTTCTGATGTTCTCGTTCTGCTGTTTTGGTGCAATTTTTTTATTTTTTTTTTACACATTTTGAATTTGACATTTGAAGCCTAGTGTGTGCAGCTGGGAGGGGTTATCAGGACACAGGACAGTTGGAGCTGTGTTTTATGCTCCCTGTCACCTCCTTTCAACAAAAAAGATGGCTGCCCCCATGACAAAGATGGCAGCCCCCATGAATCACAAACATTTGCCTGTTTTAAAACAGGGTGGGTAAGAGATTATATTACCTATCTATTCTAATTAACATAACTAATGTAACTTAATGACAGTGTTTGTTTGAGCTGAAGTTCCCCTTTAACTCAAATATTTGCATCTCTTTGATCATCCCTAGTAAAGAATAGGGGAAACTACCTCCATATAGAATCTGGACACTCATCAAATGCTATAGGAGGCCTCTAGAGGCTGTTATATTTGCAAAAAGGAGGCTCAATTAGCTTTTCATTTGAGATGTCTGGGGTGCCCACATCTTATCTTTTTTACTTCAAAAAGGGGTTTTTTTTGTAAACCGCAATAAAAATATTTTGTTGTACAAACAGAATCAATGTGTTAAAGGGACTCCGAGCTCACGAAAAAAAGAAAAGTTGTACTCACCAGGGGCTTTCTCCAGCCCAGTGCTGGTCGGGAGGTCCCACGCCGGCGTCCTGGCTCCTCTCCTTCTCCCCGCTCCGGTATAGCTGACAGGCCGCAGCCCGGGCGACACTCGGTGGAGTGTCGGGCTGCAGCTTCCGCGTATGACGCGGATTACGTCACACGCCGGCCGCCTCGCGTCATCACGGCGGCCGGCGTGAAAGTACTTCGCATGCGCGCTTTAATCGCGCATGCGCAGTACTTTCACGCCGGCCGCCGTGATGACGCGAGGCGGCCGGCGTGAAAGTACTGCGCATGCGCGATTAAAGCGCGCATGCGCAGTACTTTCACGCCGGCCGCCGTGATGACGCGAGGCGGCCGGCGTGTGACGTAATCCGCGTCATACGCGGAAGCTGCAGCCCGACACTCCACCGAGTGTCGCCCGGGCTGCGGCCTGTCAGCTATACCGGAGCGGGGAGAAGGAGAGGAGCCAGGACGCCGGCGTGGGACCTCCCGACCAGCACTGGGCTGGAGAAAGCCCCTGGTGAGTACAACTTTTCTTTTTTTCGTGAGCTCGGAGTCCCTTTAAGCAGATCATAGACACTGTGTGCTTTGCTGAAAAAAAGTATTTAAAAAATGTTTTCAAGTTCAGGCGAAACCACTAGTCAGTTTTGGGTTGTTAACCCTTCGTCAGGCCTTTACAAAGCATAGAGAATATCTTAACCAAAGAATATGTATAGTCTAAAAGACCATAAATGAATTTATTTAATTCAGGGGTATCTGTTCCAACCAGACACAACCTGGCACCTGACTGATGGCTGGCATGGGGAGAATCCGCTTCAAACAGTGTGCAGCTGAAGGGTTAACAACCCAAAACGGACTAGTGTCTTCGCCTGAACTTACTTTTTTTTGTTGTTGAAATACCGTACTTTTTTCAAGTTCAGGCGAAGACACAAGTCTGTTTTGGGTTGTTAACCCTTCAGCTGCACACTGAAGCTGATTCTCCCCATGCCAGCCAGAATATTTAGCCAGGGTATAGGTGTCCACACAATAAGTAGGCAGGTCTATAGTAGTCCCCAGTATAGGTAACCAGGGGTATAGATGTCCCCAGTATAGGTAACCAAGGGTATAGGTGTCCCCAGTATATGTAGCCAGGGGTATAGATGTCCCCAGTATATGTAGACAGGGGTATAGCTGTCCCCAGTATGTGAATACTGGGGACAGCTATACCCCTGGCTACATATGCTGGGGACAGCTATACTGGCTACATATACTGGGGACAGCTATACCCCTGGCTACATATACTGGGGACAGCTATACTGGCTACATATACTGGGGACATCTATACCCCTGGTTACCTATACTGGGGACATCTATACCCCTGGTTACCTATACTGGGGACATCTATACCCCTGGTTACCTATACTGGGGACAGCTATACCCCTGGCTACCTATACTGGGGACAGCTATACCCCTGGCTACCTATACTGGGGACATGCCACCCATCGCCACTCATATCTGGAGGGGGGAGTGAGGGAGGAGGTGCCCTAAGGTGAGGGAGAGGGAGGACGTCCCAGAACCCCCCCCCCCCCCCCCCAACCGCTGTGCCCATCGCTGCCCCTTCTCTGCGCTCGACGCTGGGAAATTTAAAAAAAAAAAACTACAAATAAAATTTTAAAAACAAAACCTGACGGTGGGACCCAGCGCCCGGGGGCACATGACCTACTCCGTTCACCCCTAGCTACGCCCCTGCCACCCCTTATGCCCACCAACAGAACTTTCTGGTCACCATTTTTCTGTGTGGGAGCTCAATTAACAGCAGTGGTGCCAGTGTGATGTTATATCTTATCAGATTCAAACTTCAGATCTAGATTTTGAACCCTTTAAAGCGGTGGTCCTCAAACTGCGGGCCGAATGCGGCCCCCCAAGGCTTTTTCACTGATAGATGCACCTTTTAAATATCAGAGGCCCGCATATGGAATAGCAGTGCTGGCGCCACCCATCCACATACTGTAGAAGTCAGTGAGCAGTCATTTGCTGGCTTCCAATATCAATTCTGCATCAGGTGACACTGCTGTCCAACTGGACAGCAGGTTGTCACCTGGGTATGCTTCACTGTCTGGTGCACAAAGATGTTCGTCAGGCGCTACATGACTGAATGGCTGCTGCTGGGAGTTCTCCTCCAGGCATGATTGGGGTGAATCAATATCTAGATTCAATGTAATGGTTTTCCGCATCATGTTATGTATGTTCCGCTCCCCCCAGCAGTCTAAAGTATGTTACAATAATACAATACAATAACATTTCTATAGCGCTTTTCTCCAATAGGACTCAAAGCGCTTAGGCTCTCTCAGATTCAGTAATTGGTAGTAGGATGAAGTATTCACAACAAAAGTTATATTTCTGCAAATGCCAAACTGAACAGGTGGGGTTTCAGTCTGGATTTAAACACCTCTAGAGATGGAGCTGTCCTAATCTGTTGAGGTAAGGAGTTCCAAAACGTAGGGATAGCATGACAGAAGGCTCTGGGACCAAAAGATTCCAAGTGGACTCTGGGTATGACTAGATTATTAGAACCTGTGGATCTGAGGATGCGGGGATTGCTACGCAGCTGCAACATATCTTTCATGTATCCAGGGCCAGATTATTCAGGGATTTAAATGTCAGTAGGCCGATCTTGACCCGGCCCTTGACCGAAAATGTTTGGGGATCCCTGCATTAAAGGATACCCAAGGGGAAATGTCCTGCTTACTGTCCCAGTCCTCCCGTTCCTTGCCATCCTCTGTTCATCTTTTACAGACAAAAGAAGGAACAGGAGGAGTGGTAAGCAGGGGGACTCCTGCCCATAGCCACCATTTAATCAGGACATTTTGTCTTGGGTATCTTCTAAACCAAAATTAAGAACAATTGCCTCCTCCAGGAAAATTGTTTAGGATATGTGATAGTTATTTACCTTTGCTTGAGGACTGTGAAGTGCGGTCTTCTATGTTTGATCCTCTTCTGTTGGATCACAATATGTTTGTCTTTTGTCCCCCCGCCCCCTACAATCCTCAGTATTGCTTATCATTACATAATGCGTTGTCTCTTTATAGAAAAAAATAAGATTCAATAATGACCATTTTGAAGCCTGGTAAAAATCTAGCAATGTTCCTCATACCTTACAGTCTATGGTGGCACCGGCTGCGCCCAAATCTTCCTGCGCTGAAAAGCACTTCTCTGCATTCCTGAGCAACCTCTGCACTGGTTGCACTCCAATCCCACAGCTGAATCCTCTTTAGGAGATGATCCTGGCGCTTGCTGGACTTTTTTGGATGCCCTGAAGCCTTCTTAACAAGAATTGAACCTCTTTCCTTGAAGTTCTTGATGATCCTATAAATTGTTGATTTAGGTGCAATCTTAGTAGCCACAATATCCTTGCCTGCGAAGCCATTTTTATGCAACGCAATGATGGCTGCATGTGTTTCTTTGGTGGTCACCATGGTTAACAATGGAAGATCAATGATTTCAAGCATCACCCTCCTTTTAACATGCCAAGTCTGCCATTCTAACCCAATCAGCCTGACAATCATCTTCAGCCTTGTGCTCGTCAACATTCTCACCTGAGTTAACCAGACGATTACTGAAATGATCTCAGCAGGTCCTTTTAATGCCAGCAATGAAATGCAGTGGAAAGGTTTTTTTGGGATTCAGTTAATTTTCATGGCAAAGAAGGACTATGCAATTCATCTGAACACTCTTCATAACATTCTGGAGTACATGCAAATTGTTATTATAAAAACTGTTCTCTGCCTAATGACATAGCTCTGTGTCCTCCAACCGCTGCACTATGGACCCCCGAGTCTAGCGACAAGATTTGTTGCTTACTCGGAGGTAAACACAAGGGAGAGGAATTCCCTGTTCAAAACACCCACCAGGGGCGTTCCTACAGGGTTTCCTGAGCTGCCATTGGGCAGCTCTCTCCCTGGATACGCCTCCTGCCACTCCCCCGACTTCCTGCACGCTATGAGAGACACACAGTCTCTTAGTGCAGCGTCGTGACCCAGGGATCACGCAAGTGAAAGTCGGCCATTGCGGCCCACGGCGGTTTTTGTGGCTACCTGATGCGCTCAGCTCCGCGGATCAGGTAGCCTACTTTTTTTTTTCTTTTTTTGAGCCCACCTTGGGCTCTCTTTAAAGTGAATGGGAACCGCATTTAAAAAAAATGAGACCAATACTTACCCAAGGAGAGGGAAGGCTCTGGGTCCTATAGAGCCTTCCGGCTCCTCTCCTGGTCCCATCATTCCAGTGCTGGCTCGCCCGGTAGCAGTATTTGACTAAATTAGTCAAATACTGCTTTACCCGGCAGAAGGAGGCTTCAGAAGTCTTCAGGGAGCCCGAGTGTTCCTGAAGAAGGACGGCCCTGTACTGCACCTGCGCAAGCACGCTCTTTTGCACGCTCACGCCTGTGCAGTATGGAGCCGCACGTCTTCTGGAGGACACGGCTCCCGAAGACTTCCAAATACCCTTTCGACAGGGGATTGAAATGGGGGGGAGCCAGCACAGGATAGAGGGCACCGAGAGAGGAGATGGAAGGCTCTATACGACCCAGAGCCTTCCCTCTCCTTAGGTAAGTATTTGCTTCATTTTTTAAGAAATGCGGCTCCCATTCACTTTAAGGGTGGATGGCCAGAGGATGCTCTTGACATGGACAACGAGGAATGGGAGGAAGCTTTGGATTTGATTTGACCACATGTGTGTTCCCCCATATCTGACTACTTATATTGGTATGTACGTTCATTGCACTTATACAACCTAAAATAAGCGTAATAAAATGAGAATACTACACTGCATCCACATTCACAGGAAAGCCTTCACACTCCCCTCCATCTCCTTCACCCAAACATTCAAGAAAAACGCTACAATTTAGATTTCAGGGTGACTTTAATAAATAGATTTGGGGGTACATTTTCGGGGAGGGGTTCCACTGCTGCGATCTACACTACTCGCATGACTGCTGCAGCTGGAGCGATGATCCGACGGGGCGATGTAGGAAGGTGGAGGCTGCACAGGATGCTGGGAGTATACTGTATGGAATGCAGTGATCACGTGTGTGTACATAGATGTGATCACAGCACCGGACGTGTGTGCCGAGGACGACATGCTCATGTTGTGGTGTACGTAGCATGAGACCTATAGTGCGTGGGTGAGATCATGTGTGATGTGCTGTGTACGTAGCATGAGACCTATAGTGCGTGGGTGAGATCATGTGTGATGTGCTGTGTACGTAGCATGAGACCTATAGTGCGTGGGTGAGATAATGTGTGATGTGCTGTGTATGTAGCATGAGACCTATAGTGCGTGGGTGAGATAATGTGTGATGTGCTGTGTACGTAGCATGAGACCTATAGTGCGTGGGTGAGATCATGTGTGATGTGCTGTGTACGTAGCATGAGACCTATAGTGCGTGGGTGAGATCATGTGTGATGTGCTGTGTATGTAGCATGAGACCTATAGTGCGTGGGTGAGATCATGTGTAATGTGCTGTGTACGTAGCATGAGACCTATAGTGCGTGGGTGAGATCATGTGTGATGTGCTGTGTACGTAGCATGAGACCTATAGTGCGTGGGTGAGATCATGTGTGATGTGCTGTGTACGTAGCATGAGACCTATAGTGCGTGGGTGAGATCATGTGTGATGTGCTGTGTACGTAGCATGAGACCTATAGTGCGTGGGTGAGATCATGTGTGATGTGCTGTGTACGTAGCATGAGACCTATAGTGCGTGGGTGAGATCATGTGTGATGTGCTGTGTACGTAGCATGAGACCTATAGTGCGTGGGTGAGATCATGTGTGATGTGCTGTGTACGTAGCATGAGACCTATAGTGCGTGGGTGAGATCATGTGTGATGTGCTGTGTACGTAGCATGAGACCTATAGTGCGTGGGTGAGATCATGTGTGATGTGCTGTGTACGTAGCATGAGACCTGTAGTGCGTGGGTGAGATCATGTGTGATGTGCTGTGTACGTAGCATGAGACCTATAGTGCGTGGGTGAGATCATGTGTGATGTGCTGTGTACGTAGCATGAGACCTATAGTGCGTGGGTGAGATCATGTGTGATGTGCTGTGTACGTAGCATGAGACCTATAGTGCGTGGGTGAGATCATGTGTGATGTGCTGTGTACGTAGCATGAGACCTATAGTGCGTGGGTGAGATCATGTGTGATGTGCTGTGTACGTAGCATGAGACCTATAGTGCGTGGGTGAGATCATGTGTGATGTGCTGTGTACGTAGCATGAGACCTATAGTGCGTGGGTGAGATCATGTGTGATGTGCTGTGTACGTAGCATGAGACCTATAGTGCGTGGGTGAGATCATGTGTGATGTGCTGTGTACGTAGCATGAGACCTATAGTGCGTGGGTGAGATCATGTGTGATGTGCTGTGTACGTAGCATGAGACCTATAGTGCGTGGGTGAGATCATGTGTGATGTGCTGTGTACGTAGCATGAGACCTATAGTGCGTGGGTGAGATCATGTGTGATGTGCTGTGTACGTAGCATGAGACCTATAGTGCGTGGGTGAGATCATGTGTGATGTGCTGTGTACGTAGCATGAGACCTATAGTGCGTGGGTGAGATCATGTGTGATGTGCTGTGTACGTAGCATGAGACCTATAGTGCGTGGGTGAGATCATGTGTGATGTGCTGTGTACGTAGCATGAGACCTATAGTGCGTGGGTGAGATCATGTGTGATGTGCTGTGTACGTAGCATGAGACCTATAGTGCGTGGGTGAGATCATGTGTGATGTGCTGTGTACGTAGCATGAGACCTATAGTGCGTAGGTGAGATCATGTGTGATGTGCTGTGTACGTAGCATGAGACCTATAGTGCGTGGGTGAGATCATGTGTGATGTGCTGTGTACGTAGCATGAGACCTATAGTGCGTAGGTGAGATCATGTGTGATGTGCTGTGTACGGAGCATGAGACATGTAGTGCGTGGGTGAGATCATGTGTGATGTGCTGTGTACGTAGCATGAGACATGTAGTGCGTGGGTGAGATCATGTGTGATGTGCTGTGTACGTAGCATGAGACCTATAGTGCGTAGGTGAGATCATGTGTGATGTGCTGCGTACGTAGCATGAGACCTATAGTGCGTGGGTGAGATCATGTGTGATGTGCTGTGTACGTAGCATGAGACCTATAGTGCGTGGGTGAGATCATGTGTGATGTGCTGTGTACGTAGCATGAGACCTATAGTGCGTAGGTGAGATCATGTGTAATGTGCTGTGTATGTAGCATGAGACCTATAGTGCGTGGGTGAGATCATGTGTAATGTGCTGTGTACGTAGCATGAGACCTATAGTGCGTAGGTGAGATCATGTGTGATGTGCTGTGTACGTAGCATGAGACCTATAGTGCGTGGGTGAGATCATGTGTGATGTGCTGTGTACGTAGCATGAGACCTATAGTGCGTAGGTGAGATCATGTGTAATGTGCTGTGTATGTAGCATGAGACCTATAGTGCGTGGGTGAGATCATGTGTAATGTGCTGTGTACGGAGCATGAGACATGTACTGTGTTGGTAAGATCATGTGGTGGTGTATGACACGTAGCAGGAGATGGGGAGTGTGTGGGTGAGATCACGTGTGGTGTGATGTGCTGTGTTGTACGTGTAGTTATTACATGTGCAGACTCTAACCTGCAATCATGGAGGGTGTGCAGAGTGGGGATGGTCTGTTGTGTGCCGAGAACCCAGTGAGAGCAGGTGAATGATGGAGAGTAAGCTGTGGTGGTCATTGATATATTGAATATTGATCATTGGAGAGAATGGAGGACTGGGGAGAGGATAGTAAAGGGGTGGAGAGTGAATATTGATCATTGGAGAGAATGGAGGACTGGGGAGAGGATCGTGGAGGGGTGGAGAGTGGATATTGATGAATGGAGGACTGGGGAGAGGACAATGGAGAGTGGATATTGATCACTGGAGAGTATAGAGGACTGGAGAGGGGTCAGTAGAGGAGTGGAGAGTGGATATTGATGAATGAAGGACTGGAGAGAGGCCAGTGGAGGGGTGGAGAGTGGATATTGATCATTGGAGAGTATAGAGGACTGGAGAGAGGCCAGTGGAGGGGTGGAGAGTGGGTATTGATCATTGAAGAGAATGGAGGACTGGAGAGAGGCCAGTGGAGGGGTGGAGAGTTGGGAATGATCAATATAGGGGGAATAGTAGAGCATGATGAGTGGCAGGTGGAAAGAGATTAGTTGAGGGTGGAAAGTAATAAATGTAGAGTGATGAGTGCAGGATGGACAGTGATCAACAGAGGTGTAGACTGATGCATATAAGGTGCTGAGTGGAGAGTGAAGAGTGAGGAATGATTAATAAAGGGTGGAGAGTGACCACTGGAGGGATGGAGAGTGAGGAATGATCAGAGGGGTGATGGCGAGTGTGAAATGATCAGTGGAGGGTGAAGATTGAGGAATGACCGGTGAAGAGTGAAAAATGATGAGTGGAGGGATGGAGAGTGAGGAATGATGAGTGGAGGGATGGAGAGTGAGGAATGATCAATAGAGGATGGGGAGTGAGGAATGATCAGTGGAGGAATGGAGAATGAAGAATTACCAGTGGAGGAATGGAGAATGAAAAATTACCAGTGGAGGATGGGGAGTGAGGAATGATCAGTGGAGGATGGAGAGTGAGGAATGATCAGTGGAGGATGGAGAGTGAGGAATGATCAGTGGAGGATGGAGAGCGAGGAGTGATCAGTGGAGGATGGAGAGCGAGGAGTGATCGGTGGGGGATGGGCACTGGTTGGTGGAGAGTTATTGGCAGTGTGCGCACTGAGCAGGCAGTTGTTGCACACAGAGGAGGATGGAAAGTGAGGAGTGATCGGTGGTGGATGGGCACTGGTTGGTGGAGAGTTATTGGCAGTGTGCGCACTTAGCAGGCAGTTGTTGCACACAGAGGAGGATGGAGAGCGAGGAGTGATCAGTGGAGGGATGGAGAGTGAGGAATGATCAGTGGAGGATGGAGAGCAAGGAATGATCAGTGGAGGATGGAGAGCGAGGAGTGATCAGTGGAGGATGGAGAGCGAGGAGTGATCAGTGGGGGATGGAGAGCGAGGAGTGATCAGTGGGGGATGGAGAGCGAGGAGTGATCAGTGGAGGTTGGAGAGTGAGGAATGATCAGTGGAGGATGGAGAGCAAGAAGTGATCAGTGGGGGATGGAGAGTGAGGAATGATCAGTGGGGGATGGAGAGTGAGGAATGATCAGTGGAGGGATGGAGAGCGAGGAGTGATCAGTGGAGGATGGAGAGCGAGGAGTGATCAGTGGAGGATGGAGAGCGAGGAGTGATCAGTGGAGGATGGAGAGCGAGGAGTGATCAGTGGAGGAATGAGAGCAAGGAGTGGTCAGTGGAGGATGGAGAGTGAGGAATGATCAGTGGAGATTGGAGAGTGAGGAGTGATCAGTGGAGGATGGAGAGCGAGGAGTGATCAGTGGGGGATGGTAAGTGAGGAGTGATCAGTAGGGGATGGGCACTGGTTGGTGAAGAGTTATTGGCAGTGTGCACACTGAGCAGGCAGTTGTTGCACACAGAGGAGGATGGAGAGTGAGGAATGATCAGTGGAGGATGGGGAGCGAGGAGTGATCAGTGGAGGATGGGGAGCGAGGAGTGATCAGTGCAGGATGGGGAGCGAGGAGTGATCAGTGGAGGAATGAGAGCGAGGAGTGATCAGTGGAGGTTGGAGAGTGAGGAATGATCAGTGGAGGATGGAGAGTGAGGAATGATCAGTGGAGGATGGAGAGTGAGGAATGATCAGTGGAGGATGGAGAGCGAGGAGTGATCAGTGGAGGATGGAGAGTGAGGAGTGATCAGTGGAGGAATGAGAGCGAGGAGTGATCAGTGGAGGGTGGAGAGTGAGGAATGATCAGTGGAGAGTGGAGAGCGAGGAGTGATCAGTGGAGGATGGAGAGCGAGGAGTGATCGGTGGAGGATGGAGAGCGAGGAGTGATCAGTGGCGGATGGAGAGCGAGGAGTGATCAGTGGAGGAATGAGAGCGAGGAGTGTTCAGTGGAAGATGGAGAGCGAGGAGTGTTCAGTGGAAGATGGAGAGCGAGGAGTGATCAGTGGAGGCTGGAGAGCGAGGAGTGATCAGTGGAGGATGGAGAGTGAGGAGTCATCAATGGAGGATGGAGAGCGAGGAGTGATCAGTGGAGGATGGAGAGCGAGGAGTGATCAGTGGCGGATGGAGAGCGAGGAGTGATCAGTGGAGGTTGGAGAGTGAGGAATGATCAGTGGAGGAATGAGAGCGAGGAGTGATCAGTGGAGGATAGAGAGCAAGGAGTGATCAGTGGAGGAATGAGAGCGAGGAGTGATCAGTGGAGGATGGAGAGTGAGGAATGATCAGTGGAGGTTGGAGAGTGAGGAATGATCAGTGGAGGATGGAGAGCGAGGAGTGATCGGTGGAGGATGGAGAGCGAGGAGTGATCAGTGGCGGATGGAGAGCGAGGAGTGATCAGTGGAGGAATGAGAGCGAGGAGTGTTCAGTGGAAGATGGAGAGCGAGGAGTGTTCAGTGGAAGATGGAGAGCGAGGAGTGATCAGTGGAGGCTGGAGAGCGAGGAGTGATCAGTGGAGGATGGAGAGTGAGGAGTAATCAATGGAGGATGGAGAGCGAGGAGTGATCAGTGGAGGATGGAGAGCGAGGAGTGATCAGTGGCGGATGGAGAGCGAGGAGTGATCAGTGGAGGATGGAGAGCAAGGAGTGATCAGTGGAGGATGGAGAGTGAGGAGTAATCAATGGAGGATGGAGAGCGAGGAGTGATCAGTGGAGGATGGAGAGTGAGGAATGATCAGTGGAGGAATAAGAGCGAGGAGTGATCAGTGGAGGATGGAGAGCAAGGAGTGATCAGTGGAGGATGGAGAGCGAGGAGTGATCAGTGGAGGATGGAGAGTGAGGAATGATCAGTGGAGGTTGGAGAGTGAGGAATGATCAGTGGAGGATGGAGAGCGAGGAGTGATCAGTGGAGGAATGAGAGCGAGGAGTGATCAGTGGAGGATGCAGAGCAAGGAGTGATCAGTGGAGGATGGAGAGCGAGGAGTGATCAGTGGAGGATGGAGAGCGAGGAGTGATCAGTGGAGGATGGAGAGCGAGGAGTGATCAGTGGCGGATGGAGAGCGAGGAGTGATCAGTGGAGGAATGAGAGCGAGGAGTGATCATTGGAAGATGGAGAGCGAGGAGTGATCAGTGGAGGCTGGAGAGCGAGGAGTGATCAGTGGAGGATGGAGAGCGAGGAGTGATCAGTGGAGGATGGAGAGCGAGAAGTGATCAGTGGAGGATGGAGAGCGAGGAGTGATCAGTGGCGGATGGAGAGCGAGGAGTGATCAGTGGAGGAATGAGAGCGAGGAGTGTTCAGTGGAAGATGGAGAGCGAGGAGTGATCAGTGGAGGCTGGAGAGCGAGGAGTGATCAGTGGAGGATGGAGAGTGAGGAGTGATCAATGGAGGATGGAGAGCGAGGAGTGATGGGTGGGGGATTGGCACTGGTTGGTGGAGAGTTATTGGCAGTGTGCGCACTCAGCAGGCAGTTGTTGCACACAGAGGAGGATTGTGATAGTGAGGAATGATCAGTGGAGAGTGAGGAGTGATCTGTGGAGGTTGGAGAGTGAGGAGTGATCTGTGGAGGTTGGAGAGCGAGGAGTGATCAGTGGAGGATGGAGAGCGAGGAGTGATCAGTGAAGGATGGAGAGCGAGGAGCGATCAGTGGAGGATGGAGAGCGAGGAGTGATCAGTGGAGGATGGAGAGCGAGGAGTGATCGGTGGGGGATGGGCACTGGTTGGTGGAGAGTTATTGGCAGTGTGCGCACTGAGCAGGCAGTTGTTGCACACAGAGGAGGATGGAGAGCGAGGAGTGATCAGTGGAGGGATGGAGAGCGAGGAGTGATCAGTGGAGGCTGGAGAGCGAGGAGTGATCAGTGGAGGATGGAGAGTGAGGAGTGATCAATGGAGGATGGAGAGCGAGGAGTGATGGGTGGGGGATTGGCACTGGTTGGTGGAGAGTTATTGGCAGTGTGCGCACTCAGCAGGCAGTTGTTGCACACAGAGGAGGATTGTGATAGTGAGGAATGATCAGTGGAGAGTGAGGAGTGATCTGTGGAGGTTGGAGAGTGAGGAGTGATCTGTGGAGGTTGGAGAGCGAGGAGTGATCAGTGGAGGATGGAGAGCGAGGAGTGATCAGTGAAGGATGGAGAGCGAGGAGCGATCAGTGGAGGATGGAGAGCGAGGAGTGATCAGTGGAGGATGGAGAGCGAGGAGTGATCGGTGGGGGATGCGCACTGGTTGGTGGAGAGTTATTGGCAGTGTGCGCACTGAGCAGGCAGTTGTTGCACACAGAGGAGGATGGAGAGCGAGGAGTGATCAGTGGAGGGATGGAGAGGGAGGAGTGATCAGTGGGGGATGGTAAGTGAGGAGTGATCGGTGGGGGATGGGCACTGGTTGGTGGAGAGTTATTGGCAGTGTGCGCACTGAGCAGGCAGTTGTTGCACACAGAGGAGGATTGTGATTTGCGTTGTGCTTTCTATCTGCAGATCCTGTGCATTTCCTACCACCGGATATAATAATGAAAGGCATCAGTACTATAGAATATAATCTAGCAGTGGGTGTTGTGCAGGATCAGTAGCACACAGAATAATCAGACTATTCCTAATAGTGGCAGTGTGATCTAGTACAGTGTACAACCAACCAGTATGATGAAGAATTGGATCTAGCATAGCGGATGGGATCTTACAGTGTGATCCAGGAATAAATCTAGTATAGCACTTAATGGTGTGAGCTAGGGCTGGATGTAGTATCATGATTGTAATCTTATAGTGCGATCAAGGATGGGATCTAGAGCTGTGATCACCTTAGAGGATACAGAACATAAGTCTATAGTGCAGGAACTGGTGTAATACCAGACAGACTAAGGGCCCTTTTCCACTGCAAATCGCAAACGTTTTGACCTATTTTGATGTGCGTTTTTTATGCCTTTGTGTTTTACTGATTGGCAAGTGCTGTCTTGATTTTTGAAAATAGATACTAGTGGTTAAATCAAAACAAAACGCAAATGAATTTCTATGTGTCTTTCTTGCGTTCCTATACTTTACATTGAAACGCATCATAATCGCACAGACGTGTTTACATTTTTTTAAAACATCGGAACGCAGCAGAACCAAGATTCTTATTTTACAAAGGCTGCACTTAAGAATCAGCAAACGCATGCGTTTTGGCAAAAACGCAGCTAGTGGAAAAGGGCCCGAGGTGGCATTAGTTCCATTCTTAGCACTCTGCATCGATACAAGACATGGACCACCCAGTACAGGTTCCCACGGACCATCCCATACAAATGGAGCTCTTTTCTGCCCTTATGCCACTGCACATTTCTAGCAGAGGTTTACCAAAACTTCAAACCAGAGGGAAAACATTGCTGCAGGACTTAAAGCAAATCTAAAGCAAAAATAAACTCATGATATAATGAATTGTATGTGCAGTACGGATAATAAATAGAACATTAGCAGCAAAGAAAAGAGTCATGTGTTTGTTTTCACTTATATAGCTTAGTTTATACCATTGCATCAGATTGTCACAGTTGCAGTTTACAAACCACACTCTGTATTTTAAGCTATAAAACCAAGCAGAAATAATGACCCTTTGATCTCTCCTGCAGACAAACCTTATCTCAACTTGTCTCTGTTTCTTGGCTGTTTAATCTCTTCAAAAAACAGGAGTGTATTCGACCCAGTTGGTTGACTAGCTCAGAGAAGCTCTTTTGCACAGATAACAACTCGTTTTAACTCTTGCAGTACTAGAAAACAACATGAGACTTTTTTCTTTGCTACTAATGTGTGTGTTGTAGGACTGCATGTAGAATGGTGGTTAGGTTTATATGGTGTGCAACAGGACCGAGAATGGGGGTTAGGAAGCAATGAGATCTAGAATGATAACCAGGTGAAGATGGTGTGTCATGGAATCTAAAATGATGGTGGTGTTCAGATGGTGTGCAATAGAGCCTGTGATCAGGTTGAGATGGTTTGTGATGACGGGATCTAGAACTGTGACCAGGTTCATATTGTGTGCAGTGGGATCTAAAATGGTGCTTAAGTTCAGTGTGTGATGAGATCTCAAAAGGTGATCAGGTTCAGATGGTGTATAATGAAAAGTAGTATGGTGGTCATGTTCATACATGTGATTAAATCTAGAGTTGTGGATATGGCACCTAGAATGGGGATCACTTTCAGATAGTGTACAATGAGATGTAGAGTGGTGGTAAAGTTCAGACAGCGTGACATTCTAGAACAATGGTTACATTTAGATTATGTATGATGGGATGTAGCATAATGGGTAGGTTCATATGCTGTGTATGATCGGATCTAGAATGGTGGTCATATTCAGATGACATGAAGCAACATCTAGAAGGAAAGTCAGGTTCGAATAATATCCAAATAGATTTAGACTGATGGTTAAGATCAGAATATGTACATTGGGACCTAGAATGGTGGTCACGTTTAGATAGTATGTATGATGGAATCTAGAATGGTGGTCAGGTTTAGATGGTATGTATGATGGGATCTAGAATGGTGGTCAGGTTTAGATGGTATGTATGATGAAATCTAGAATGGTGGTCAGGTTTAGATGGTATGTATGATGGAATCTAGAATGGTGGTCAGGTTTAGATGGTATGTATGATGGAATCTAGAATGGTGGTCAGGTTTAGATGGTATGTATGATGGAATCTAGAATGGTGGTCAGGTTTAGATGGTATGTATGATGGAATCTAGAATGGTGGTCAGGTTTAGATGGTATGTATGATGGAATCTAGAATGGTGGTCAGGTTTAGATGGTATGTATGATGGAATCTAGAATGGTGGTCAGGTTTAGATGGTATGTATGATAGAATCTAGAATGGTGGTCAGGTTTAGATGGTATGTATGATAGAATCTAGAATGGTGGTCAGGTTTAGATGGTATGTATGATGGAATGTAGAATGGTTGTACAGGTTTAGATGGTATGTATGATGGAATCTAGAATGGTGGTCAGGGTCATAAGATGTACGATGGGACCTAGAAGGGGAATTAGGTTCAGATAAATATGACTGAGAATCTAGATTAACAATGGTTACGTTTAGAATATGTATGAAGGAATCTGGTTTAGATGGTACGTATGATGAGATCAAGAATGGTGGTCAGGTTTAGATGGGTTTGTATGATGGGCTCTAGAATGGTGGTCCGGTTCAGACATGTGTGACAAGATAATGAAGGGCAGTCAGGCTCAGATACTATGCAAGAGGATCTAGAACAGGGGTAGGGAACCTAGGGCTCGGGAGCCAGATATGGCTTGTTTGATGGCTACATCTGGCTCACAGACAAATTAGTAGGGGTTGATTCACTAAGCTACACTGCTCAAGTAGGGCAGCAAATAAAATTTTAAAGTAATGCACGCTACTGCTGTAGCATGCACTACTAACTTACTCGCGGAAACCCAATTGTCCCACTCTGGACCCCGTCAGGTTCAGTGACTTTGTAGAACGAGATCTCCACCCTCTGATTGGCCCAATAGGCTGCCTATCACTTGACAGGCAGCCTATTGGGCCAAAGTGCGGGGATCTCGTTATACACAGTGAATCAACCCCCAAGTCAACTAGCTAATTGTACAAGCTGTTAGTCGGTATTTCTCCTGTCTGGCTCTGTAAGAAATTGCCGATCTTGCTGAAACCAAGAAAAGCTGAAGACGTGCGTGACAATTCCGCTGCCCGGCGGATGAACTGTATACACATCACCATGGCAACAGGGAGGTGAGCCCAACTGTCCCAGTTTGAAACATATTGTATGGTCTTTACGGAATTACATTTTAAAATATGTGGCGTTTATGGCTCTCTCAGCCAAAAAGGTTTCTGACCCCTGATCTAGAATGATGGTGAAGTTCAGAATTTGTACGATGGGACCTAGAAGGGTGGTCAGGTTCAGATAATATGAGAGAGGATCTAGATCAGGGATGTCAAACCGGTCCTTTGAGGGCTGAGGTCCTCACACATTTTTTACACAGTTCAAATTAATTGATGGGTCTCAATCAGGAAAGGTGTGGTCCATCAGGTAGGGCACATCCCTCTCTTTCTCAGTCCATTCTAATCACTGGCATGGATCTGGTCCTCCAGGCCTGGAGTTTGACATCTGTGATCTAGATCAACATTGGTTAAGTTCAGCATATGTGTGATGGAATCTAGAATAGTGGTCAGGCTCATATGATGTATAATAGGATCTAGAATGGTTGTCAGGCTCATATGATGTACGATGGAGCCTAGTAATGGTGGTCAAGTTCAGAATGTGTGATAGAATCTAGAATGGTGGTCAGGCTCATAGGATGTATAATAGGATCTAGAATGGTGGTCAGGCTCATATGATGTACGATGGGACCTAGAATGGTGGTCAGGTTCTACGATGGGACCTAGAATGGTGGTCAGGTTCAGCTGGTGTGCCATGAGATGTAGACTGGTGGTCAGGTTCAGATGATGTGTGATGGGGTCTGAAATGGTTGTTGTGAAGTCATATCAAGAGATATCAAGGATGGGATCATAAGGTATGATTTAGCATTAGATATAGAATGTTGCCTAAGATCATACTTTGGGATGAAGAATGTATTCTAGAATATTGGCTGGCTTCATAAGGAATCATTTAGGATTGAATCTATTATGACGGTGTGATGTAGTGTTACAGCTAGTACCAGGTAATGTGACAGTGTTGTGTGCTTGTCTGTGCTAGGGTCACAGTATCCTCTTGGAATTGGGGTACCAGACTGCAGGCTGGGTATGGAGAGCAGTGGCTGATCAGAGGGTACACCCCTCCCCAATACTTAAAAGGTAATTTGCGTGACCCGCACATATATACAGACCCGCCCACATGACCAGCAACCTATGGGTGAGAGTGGGCAATGCAAAGGGAGCTTAAGAAGGCCAAAAATGCATTCATAATAACAGGAAGGAAGGACAATATCCAATAGCCAGTTGGACAAAGAATTACTAGCAGCCTCATTTAAAGGTTGTTAACTGTGGTGTTACATTACACGTGAGACGTTCAGATTATGGTATTCCAGAGGCTAACATGGATGGTGGGGATCATTTTAGAGAAGGGGCTAATGAGAAATGTTTAGGGAAGGGTCTATATGGGAGCCCTTCATAGGAAAGGCTAGCGGGGAGATTATTAAAGCAGGAGCTATTAGGATAGCTCTAAGAAGAGCGGTTAGTAGGGAGACAGTAGAATTGACCTTCAGGGGTGGGGCTAGTGGGGAAATCTTCAGAGGAGGTACAAGCAGGGAAAACTGCGGAGGAGCCAGGGGGATAGCAGAGTAATCTTCCAGGAAAGGGCTAGTGGGATAAGCTTTCAGAGGAGGGGGTAGCAAGGAGGCCTGTAAAAAGATGGGTGCGGATAGTAGAATTGACCCTCAGGGGTGGGGCTAGTGGGGAAATCTTCACAGGAGGGACAAGCAGGGAGAATTGCAGAGAAGCCAGGGGGATATCAGAGTAATCTTCTGGGAAGGGGCTAGTAGGGGAAACCTTCAGAGGAGGGGGTAGCAGGGAAGCCAGTAAAAAATGGGTGAGGATAGTAGAATTGAACTTTAGGGGTGGGGCTAGTTGGGAAATCCTCAGAGGAGGGACAGGCAAGGAGAACTGTAGAGGAGGTAAGGGGATAGTAGAGTGATCTCCAGGGAAGGGGTTAGTGGGAATACCTTCAGAGCAAGGGCAAGTTGGGGGGCCTTTCGAAAGAGAGGGCTTGCGGGGAAACCTATAGGAAGGGGGCTGAAGAAAACTCTTGAAGGGCCGTCTCGCTCTGAGTGCTTAACTCAGGGTAAGTTAGCAAGATGAGAATCACCTGGGGAAATTGTTAATAACATATATCACTAATCCAGCAATTTCACTTGTCCATAGTCCACTGGTGAATTGTGGGCGGGATCACAAAAACAAGAGAGGAGTTAAGCATCGAGGCCCCTCCCTTTGTGATGGTCACAGCTTTCTTTAGCCCTCGTGATACATAAGTGTGGATGGCACAGATGAAAGGGCCACGTCTCCCGGGCTGAAGCGGATGTGCTCCTCTCCTCTGTACCGCAGTGGCACCAACAGCACATAGCGGACGTGGAAATCCAGACCAGGAGTGTGTCCATCTTAAAGGCACGACATCCCAACAGCAAAGAGGACTTGTCTGACCCGGGGGTGGGGCTTTTCCAGCTCTTAGTAGCTACAGCGGAGTCTCATCAGATTTCTGGAGTTTACACCTCCCCTTTTTTTTTCAAAGTCCTAGCGTCCCAACAGTGACAAGTGGGCGTAGCTTACCCGGTAAGGGGCGTGGTCTGCCCATTGGGGGACATTCACCGGGAGCAGTGGAGGGGGCTGGCAAATTCAAGGGGGGGCGCCGGGTGTATTTCCTCACATCCCTGGGAGGTCGGAGCAGGCCGGAGTGGGTCGGCGTTTTATACCAAGGTATATCGCTACTGCAGAGGAAGAGAGAGAGGAGTGTCAAAGGCGCCTACCGTCCAAAGGGCCCAAGACTATCCTTAACACAGAAGAATGGCAGAAACCTTACCCTGTGACCTGAGGTCCCCCGACTCCCTCAGATTCGTCTGTGACCCTATGGAGACAGAATAGGCGTATGAGCTTTGCAAAGACACATGTAGCAACAAAGCCTCATGCATGCAGTTATTGAAACAGCAAAAGATTATATCCAGCCGAAAGCACCCACCGCCCCTCGTCTGTAGTGTGAGTTCAACTTTGATAATGTTATCAACTGCAATACCCAAAGAAGCCTGTAGATGTCCCTTGAGACCAATTTCTTTAGTCCATTTCGAAATATCCCATCAATGGACATCCCTTACTATGATGAAATCTCTAATAGATGCGGTGGGAACCTGTCTTCCATCCAGGGCCAATTCTAGCTACAATGAGACCTCGGGACAAAAGTAACCAGGGAGTCGCCCTGCCCCCCCCCCCCCCCCCCCCCTTCTCCCACACATCTTGTACCCAACTTCATTGTACTTGCACTGGCATCTTCTGCAGCACTTTACAGAGTACATAGTCATGTCACTAACTAATTTTCCCTCAGAGGGGGCTCACAATCTATTCCTACCATAGTCATAACACCCCAATAGCCTCAACACCTGTATCTGATGGTGACGGATGGTTAAAACCACATATTAACACATTAACAACCTCCTGCTTCCATCTCAAAATATCTCCAGAATTCATACCTTTCACAAGAGGCTATTAAAATGCTTGTACAAGCTCTTATCATATCCCGCCTTGACTACTGTAACACCCTACTCTGCGGCCAAACAAATACAGACTGGCACCTCTCCAATCCCTACTGAACTCTGCTGTTAGCCTCATCCACCTCTCCTCCTGCTCCTCTCTGTCAATCCCTCCATTGGCTGCCTATTTCCCAAAGGATCCAGTTCAAACTCCTAACACTATCACACAAAGCTCTACATAGGCTATCCCTGCCATATATTTCTTCATTAGTCTCCAGATACCATCCCATCCGGAACCTTCGTTCTTCCCAGGAACCCTTCTCGTCATCCTGCTTGGTTACAACCTCTCACTCCAGCACCAGGACTTCTTACGGGGAGAGGACTTCACTCTCCCACAGCCCGTTTGTGATGCTCCAAGCCCAGAAAACTTCAGGCTGGTTGCACTGGTGCGATGCAGTGTGCCACGGTGCGGCAACAAGGTCATATGCATAGGCCCACCCTCCACTAGTAACGTACTCCCTGCTGGGATTCCCATTGATCCGCGTGTTGCACCCAGAGAAAAGATTATAGTGTTGCACCCAGAGCCAGGGGCGTAGCAATAGCTATGGGGCCTTGGTGCAAAGGAGCCCAGGTAGGTGATGGATCTAATATTAACTTTCATTTGTTCCTCCTCCCTCACTTTAGCTCAGTGCCCGTGGACTATAAGCAGTGTACAGTAGATTGCATGAAAATGTAAATAGCCCAGTTAACTCATATCAATAGGGTAGGGGCATGTAACATTGTTCAAGAGCGCCTACATCAGAGGGCCCCATGAAAGTTTTACTATGGGGCCCCATAATATCTAGCTACGTCACTGCCCAGAGCAATTATAGTGTTGCACCCAGAGAAAAGATTATAGTGTTGCACTCAGCGGAAAAATTATAGTGTTGCACCCAGAGGAAAGATTAAAGTGTTGCACCCAGAGAAAAGATTACAGCGTTACACTCAGGAGCGGATCAGCACATCACAAACACATCAGGTAGGTACACACAGAAGGGGGTTAAAGTATTTCACTGTAGCATGACATACACCAGCGCATTACAACAGCCTATTGGAGTATTATAGACAGAACAAAGGGTTAGCGTTTTCTATGACAGCACTAGACACAAGGGAGCATTAAAGCGTCTAATACAGAGCGTTACGGTAAATAGCTGCATTAGAGCGCAAGACACAACACAAGGTTAGAGCGTTCCATTAGAGCATTAGACACAACACAAGGTTAGAGCGTTCCATTAGAGCATTAGACACAACACAAGGTTAGAGCGTTCCATTAGAGCGTTAGACACTTACTGATCTTGCTGTCCTGAGGCAGAGACACTCCAGACACACAGCGGTGAGACGCCTGTCTCTTAGAGGGGTCGAGAGCGACCCTGGAGAGGAAAGTAGATAGAAGATAGAAAAGGGTGACAGACGTGGAAGGGTGGGATGCATGCAGAAAATAACTGGAGATGACCGTTGAAAGAACAGAGGAGATGCGAGATGATTGCTGGTCCCTGACACCTCTCTTGTCACACTGTCCCGCTAATGTATCGCTAATATGAGGGAGAGCTTCTGTATTGGGGCGAGGATTGTAAAACATCAGGATTGTAAAATTATCACACGGCACAGCTATCATACAACACAGCTATCATGCTGCACAGCTATCATGTTACACAGCTATCATACTACACAACTATCACACTGTACAGCTATCATACTACACAGCTATCACATTACACAGCAATCACGCTGCACAGCTATCATGTTACACAGCTATCATACTACACAACTATCACATTGCACAGCAATCACGCTGCACAGCTATCATACTACACAACTATCACGCTGCACCGCCATCATGCTACATAGCTATCATACTACAGAACGATCACACTGCGCAGCTATCATACAACACAGCTATCACGCTGCACAGCTATCATGTTACACAGCTATCACGCTGCACAGCTATCACGCTGCACAGCTATCAATTTACACAGCTATCATACTATACAACTATCACACTGTACAGCTATCATACTACACAACTATCACATTGCACAGCAATCACGCTGCACAGCTATCATACTACACAACTATCACGCTGCACAGCTATCGTGCTACATAGCTATCATACTACAGAATGATCACACTGCACAGCTATCATACTACACAACTATCACGCTGCACCGCCATCACGCTACATAGCTATCATACTACAGAACGATCACACTGCACAGCTATCATACTATACAGCTATCACGCTACACAGCTATCATACTGCACAACAAACACATCATGTCACATAACTGTCATACTACACAACTATCACACTGCACAGCTACCACGCTGCACAGCTACCACGCTGCACAGCTACCACGCTGCACAGCTACCACGCTGCACAGCTACCACGCTGCACAGCTATCACGCTGCACAGCTATCACACTGCACAGCTATCACACTGCACAGCTATCACACTGCACAGCTATCACACTGCACAGCTATCACACTACACAGCTATCACACTACACAGCTATCACACTACACAGCTATCACACTGCAGAGCTATCACGCTACACAGCTATCATACTGCACAACAAACACATCATGTCACATAACTGTCATACTACACAACTATCACGCTGCACAGCTACCACGCTGCACAGCTACCACGCTGCACAGCTACCACGCTGCACAGCTACCACGCTGCACAGCTACCACGCTACACAGCTATCACGCTGCACAGCTATCACGCTGCACAGCTATCACGCTGCACAGCTATCACGCTGCACAGCTATCACGCTGCACAGCTATCACACTGCACAGCTATCACACTGCACAGCTATCACACTGCACAGCTATCACACTGCACAGCTATCACACTGCACAGCTATCACACTGCACAGCTATCACACTGCACAGCTATCACACTGCACAGCTATCACACTGCACAGCTATCACACTACACAGCTATCACACTACACAGCTATCACACTACACAGCTATCACACTGCAGAGCTATCACGCTACACAGCTATCATACTGCACAACAAACACATCATGTCACATAACTGTCATACTACACAACTATCACGCTGCACAGCTACCACGCTGCACAGCTACCACGCTGCACAGCTACCACGCTGCACAGCTACCACGCTGCACAGCTACCACGCTACACAGCTATCACGCTGCACAGCTATCACGCTGCACAGCTATCACGCTGCACAGCTATCACGCTGCACAGCTATCACGCTGCACAGCTATCACACTGCACAGCTATCACACTGCACAGCTATCACACTGCACAGCTATCACACTGCACAGCTATCACACTGCACAGCTATCACACTGCACAGCTATCACACTGCACAGCTATCACACTGCACAGCTATCACACTGCACAGCTATCACACTACACAGCTATCACACTACACAGCTATCACACTACACAGCTATCACACTGCAGAGCTATCACGCTACACAGCTCTCATACTGCACAACAAACACATTGCATAGCTATCATGTCACATAACTGTCATACTACACAACTATCACGCAGCACAGCTATCACGCTGCACAGCTATCACGCTGCACAGCTATCACGCTGCACAGCTATCACGCTGCACAGCTATCACGCTGCACAGCCATCACGCTGCACAGCCATCACGCTGCACAGCTATCACACTGCACAGCTATCACACTGCACAACTTTCATAACTTTCATGCCGCACAGCTATACTACACACTGCCCAGTTATTGTACTACACAACTCACACTGCACAACTCTCACGCTGCACAGCTATCATACTACACAACTATCACACCGCACAGCTATTGTACTACACAACTATCACGCTACACAGCTATAATACTACACAACTATCACACCGCACAGCTATCATACTACACAACTGTCACAATGCACAGCTATCATACTACACAACTGTCACAATGCAGTCTCTTGACTTTTCCGGCCCTAAAATTCCCTTTCCAGGCACAGACTTGTGGTCTAGAAACTGATCTCTACTGCAGGGGTGTAATCCTACCCAGACACATCAGATGGTTGTGACCCACTCCAACCTGACCAGCAGGGCCGTTTTTTAACCAAAATCATTCCAGGCCATTGCCTGGAGTGCCATTGGTCCCTCCTGGTGAAGCGCCATACCCTGGATTAAGCCCCACCCCCAACTAAGCCCCACCCCAAACAAAGCCTGACTCTCGCTGGTGTTTCGATCACCTGCTTCCTGCTGTGTGTATAGAGCAGCAGGAAGTTCAGTGTCCTGAGGAGCAGCAGCATCGGAGAGCAGACATCACAAGGTCCAGATAGTGTAAGTTGCAAGCTAATGTATCGCTAATATGAGGGAGAGCTTCTGTATTGGGGCGAGGATTGTAAAACATCAGGATTGTAAAATTATCACACGGCACAGCTATCATACAACACAGCTATCATGCTGCACAGCTATCATGTTACACAGCTATCATACTACACAACTATCACACTGTACAGCTATCATACTACACAGCTATCACATTACACAGCAATCACGCTGCACAGCTATCATGTTACACAGCTATCATACTACACAACTATCACATTGCACAGCAATCACGCTGCACAGCTATCATACTACACAACTATCACGCTGCACCGCCATCATGCTACATAGCTATCATACTACAGAACGATCACACTGCGCAGCTATCATACAACACAGCTATCACGCTGCACAGCTATCATGTTACACAGCTATCACGCTGCACAGCCATCACTCACGCTGCACAGCTATCACGCTGCACAGCTATCATTTTACACAGCTATCATACTATACAACTATCACACTGTACAGCTATCATACTACACAACTATCACATTGCACAGCAATCACGCTGCACAGCTATCATACTACACAACTATCACGCTGCACAGCTATCGCGCTACATAGCTATCATACTACAGAACGATCACACTGCACAGCTATCATACTACACAACTATCACGCTGCACCGCCATCACGCTACATAGCTATCATACTACAGAACGATCACACTGCACAGCTATCATACTATACAGCTATCACGCTACACAGCTATCATACTGCACAACAAACACATCATGTCACATAACTGTCATACTACACAACTATCACACTGCACAGCTACCACGCTGCACAGCTACCACGCTGCACAGCTACCACGCTGCACAGCTACCACGCTACACAGCTATCACGCTGCACAGCTACCACGCTGCACAGCTACCACGCTGCACAGCTACCACGCTACACAGCTACCACGCTACACAGCTACCACGCTACACAGCTACCACGCTGCACAGCTACCACGCTGCACAGCTACCACGCTACACAGCTACCACGCTACACAGCTACCACGCTACACAGCTATCACGCTGCACAGCTATCACGCTACACAGCTATCACGCTGCACAGCTATCACGCTGCACAGCTATCACACTGCACAGCTATCACACTGCACAGCTATCACACTGCACAGCTATCACACTGCACAGCTATCACACTGCACAGCTATCACACTGCACAGCTATCACACTGCACAGCTATCACACTGCACAGCTATCACACTGCACAGCTATCACACTACACAGCTATCACACTGCACAGCTATCACACTACACAGCTCTCATACTGCACAACAAACACATTGCATAGCTATCATGTCACATAACTGTCATACTACACAACTATCACGCTGCACAGCTATCACGCTGCACAGCTATCACGCTGCACAGCTATCTAGCTGCACAGCCATCACGCTGCACAGCCATCACGCTGCACAGCTATCACACTGCACAGCTATCACACTGCACAGCTATCACACTGCACAACTTTCATAACTTTCATGCCGCACAGCTATACTACACACTGCCCAGTTATTGTACTACACAACTCACACTGCACAACTCTCACGCTGCACAGCTATCATACTACACAACTATCACACCGCACAGCTATTGTACTACACAACTATCACGCTACACAGCTATAATACTACACAACTATCACACCGCACAGCTATCATACTACACAACTGTCACAATGCACAGCTATCATACTACACAACTGTCACAATGCAGTCTCTTGACTTTTCCGGCCCTAAAATTCCCTTTCCAGGCACAGACTTGTGGTCTAGAAACTGATCTCTACTGCAGGGGTGTAATCCTACCCAGACACATCAGATGGACTCCAACCTGACCAGCAGGGCCGTTTTTTAACCAAAGTCATTCCAGGCCATTGCCTGGAGTGCCATTGGTCCCTCCTGGTGAAGCGCCATACCCTGGATTAAGCCCCACCCCCAACTAAGCCCCACCCCAAACAAAGCCTGACTCTCGCTGGTGTTTCGATCACCTGCTTCCTGCTGTGTGTATAGAGCAGCAGGAAGTTCAGTGTCCTGAGGAGCAGCAGCATCGGAGAGCAGACATCACAAGGTCCAGATAGTGTAAGTTGCAAGCAGCCTCCAACTGTGTCCCTCTGCCTTCCTGTGGGTCCCTCTGCCCTCCTTTGTGCCTCCTTCAGCACCTTGTGCCTCCTCTGCCACCCCCCCCTACGTGCCTCCTTCTGTCCCGATTTGTGCCTCCTTAATCCCCCCCATGCCGTCTCTACCCCCCCCCCCCCTTTTGTCTGCCTGTGCCTCCTTCAGCCCCCCCTTTTGCCTCCTCCTGTCCCGCTTTATGCCTTCTTCATCCCCCTTGCCGTCTCTGCCCCCCTCCCCTTTCTGTCTGCCTGTGCCAGCTCCTGTCCCGCTTTGTCTCCTTCTGTCCCGCTTTGTGCCTCCTTCAGCCTCGTGCCACCTCTGCCCCCCCCCCCCCCCCTTCTGTCTCCCTGTGCCTCTTTCTGACCACTTGTACTATCTCTGCCCCCCTGTGCATCCCTCTCTCCTACTGTGCCTCCCTCATGTCCTCTTGTGCTACCATATGTCCCACTCCTGCATTTTCCCGACCCAGTGTGTAAATGCAGAGCATAGGGCAGCAGAAGCTGTGCTCTCACCTCCCCGCCGGAATCCAGTGCTGTGCCTGTGTGACCATCCTGTCTCCTGCTCCCTTTAGTGTTTGTATCACAGGGACTCCCTGTATTATCCATCCACCTTATAAGGCACGTGGTTTATGTTCTCCAGTGTGTGTATTTGGGGGGGGGGCTTCTTGCCTGGAGTGACAAAGTCTAGAAATGGCCCTGCTGGCCAGGAAGCAATCCTGTTGTGGGACATTAGCAGGGGTCCGATCACTATGGTCTTCCCTGAACTCTTTTGTCACATGCTTCGCTAATGCTGGGCATACATGTAGCAATCCCTGCTTACATTTTCCAACCTGGCTAATTTTTATTCTAGTGCACTAAAATCAACAAGTAAACGCTAATTACCTCCACTCAGTGACAGATTTTTACCTCAATCCAGTCATTTTATCAGATTGCAAACAATCAGATTGCTACATGTATGGTCGCTGATTGGTCCATACAGTCTCCTGGGTTGATGACTGTTAGATGGCACTCTCCAGCATGCTTTATACTATGCCAGGTGTGACAGGGGGATTCTGGGACAGATCACATGACACACAATGGGAGTGAATGGATATGGCATGTATCCATCAGTTACCTGCGGGTTAGTTTGGAGGTCAGTTTGCTGAACAGGTTTGAGGTGGCCCGGCTCCGGCTCTGGTTAAGCCCCTCGTGGGGGTGTGTGGGGGAGCTTGGCGGTGGATTCTGACCCCTCCGGTCTCTCACGTGGCCACCGTGGAAGGTGCTGCGAACATTGGAGCCCCGTGTCAACGAGCTGCGTTCTGCAATACTCTGTGTGGAGGGGGATGGGGCCGGAGGGCGAGATGGCGTAGAACTGCCAAGACAAAAGAAAGAAAGAGTTAAGGCATATTAATGTCTCTCTAGACTGCCTAGAACAAAATCCCAACAGTACGCTGATATTAACCTTAATCTTATACTTCCTCTGTATTGAGAGGATTACACCTTATCTGGCTTCCCGAATGCCACAAGAAGAATTACCAGCAGTATGGAATAATGCTAGCCCTGCGCTCTGTATATAGTAATGCTGGCCCTTTGCTCTGTATGGAACAGAGCTGGCCCTGGGCTCTGTATGGAACAATGCTGGCCCTGGGCTCTGTATGGAACAATGCTGGCCCTGGGCTCTGTATGGAACAATGCTGGCCCTGGGCTCTGTATGGAGTGATGCTGACCCTGTGCTTTGTATAGATTAATGCTGACCCTGAGCTCTGTATAGAACAATTTTGGCCCTGTGCTCTCTTCTCTCTATGCAGCAATACTGGTCCTGTGCCCTGTATAAAACAGGGGTGGGAAATCTACGGGTTCACCCGGCCCACCGATGCAGGGCCGCATAGTGCCCCCCCCCCCCCCCTCCAGGAGGTGAACTGGCTTGCGGTGTCCAATTGACACCTTGCCAGTTTGCCGGCTGCAGCCCGCAACTCATCCGCAGCCTGCAGGAGTCTGTGGGTTCCAGCAGGCAGAGCAGGGCTACGGGAAAATGGTGTCCCCAGTGCAGGGCTTCAAAGACTATGTGTGTCCCCAGTGCAGGGCTTCAGAGACTATTTGTGTCCCCAGTGCAGGGCTTCAGAGACTATTTGTGTCCCCAGTGCAGGGCTTCAGAGACTTTTTGTGTCCCCAGTGCAGGGCTTCAGAGACTATGTGTGTCCCCAGTGCAGGACTTCAGAGACTTTTTGTGTCCCCAGTGCAGGGCTTCAGAGACTTTTTGTGTCCCCAGTGCAGGGCTTCAGAGACTATTTGTATCCCCGGTGCACGGGCTTCAGAGACTATTTGTGTCCCCGGTGCACGGGCTTCAGAGACTATTTGTGTCCCCGATGCAGGGCTTTAGAGACTATTTGTGTCTCCAGTGCAGGGCTTCAGAGACTATTTGTGTGTCCAGCGCAGGGCTTCAGAGACTATTTGTGTGTCCAGCGCAGGGCTTCAGAGACTATTTGTGTGTCCAGCGCAGGGCTTCAGAGACTATTTGTGTGTCCAGCGCAGGGCTTCAGAGACTATTTGTGTGTCCAGCGCAGGGCTTCAGAGACTATTTGTGTACCCAGCGCAGGGCTTCAGAGACTACTTGTGTCTCCAGTGCAGGGCTTCAGAGACTATTTGTGTCCCCAGTGCAGGGCTTCAGAGACTATTTGTGTCTCCAGTGCAGGGCTTCAGAGACTATTTGTGAGTCCAGCGCAGGGCTTCAGAGACTATTTGTGTACCCAGCGCAGGGCTTCAGAGACTATTTGTGTACCCAGTGCAGGGCTTCAGAGACTATTTGTGTACCCAGTGCAGGGCTTCAGAGACTATTTGTGTATCCAGCGCAGGGCTTCAGAGACCATTTGTATCCCCAGTGCAGGGCTTCAGAGACTATTTGTGTCCCCAGTGCAGGGCTTCAGAGACTATTTGTGTCTCCAGTGCAGGGCTTCAGAGACTATTTGTGTCCCCAGTGCAGGGCTTCAGAGACTATTTGTGTCCCCAGTGCAGGACTTCAGAGACTATTTGTGTACCCAGTGCAGGGCTTCAGAGACTATTTGTGTACCCGGCGCAGGGCTTCAGAGACTATTTGTGTACCCAGTGCAGGGCTTCAGAGACCATTTGTGTCCCCAGTGCAGGGCTTCAGAGACTATTTGTGTGTCCAGTGCAGGGCTTCGGGTGCCATATTCCTGTAGCCCTGCTCCTACTGTCAGCATGGAGTTTTACAGCCGGACTTGCTGCACTGAAGATGATCAGGGAGCTATGCGAGGCCTAGAGAGAAGTCTTCTGCTAGGTGAGTGAATGGTTTTCCATTACAGGTGAACCATTATCACCAGCACTATTAGACTATTGGGAGGCAGAAATGGGGGGGTAAAATAAAAGAAGAACGTTGCCTAATGTATTTTTTAAGGGGGAAACCGGTGTTGTATTTTGGTGAAACACTGCCACATTATGTGTATTTTCAGGGAAACGCTGCGCACTATGCATATTTTCTGGTGAAACACTGCGCCATTATGTGCATTTCAGGTGAAACGCTGCCGCATTATCTGTATTTTCTGGGGAAATGCCGTGCCATTATATGTATTTTCTAATGAAACACTGTGCCATTATGTGTATGTTTTGATGAAACACTGCTGCATTACATATATTTTCTGGTGAAACGCTGCGGGATATATATTTTCTGGTGAAACACTGCCGCATTACGTTTCTTGTTGTCTGAAGGGGTCTGCCTGCTGTCCCTGGGCATTTGTTGTTGGTTGGTGCAAAAGAAGTCTGTCTGCTGCCATTTGCGGTTTGTGGTTGGGGGGAACGTTGTCTAATTACCTGTAGGGTCACTTTGACTGTGTTTTGGGTTTCTCCTTGGGCCCACTGTCTTTGTGTTACACCGTTACGTACTTTAATTCCATCCAAACCCTGTCATGGCCACACCCATTTTTTTTGCAGCGCGATTTGCTAGTATAGAACAATGCTGGCCCTGTGCTCTGTATGGAAGAATGCTGGTCCTGTGCTTTGTATGCAGTAATACTGACCCTGTGTTTCCAGCCCACTGTGAAAGAAATAGACTTCAATGTGGCATTTACCTGTTTTCTTTTCCGTTATGGAGAAGAGAATGGCGCTCTGATGCGTGGCGGTCTGTGCAAACATAGGTGTTTCTGCGGCCCATCACTCCCGGGGGCGTATTCATCTGCCGGACAACAAAGGGTTAATTTATCTCTCTGCTACCCCCCCCCCCCCCCCCCCGCACCATCCCGTCTCTGCTACCCCCGCATCACCCCATCTCCACTGCCCCTGAATCATCTCCTTTTTGTTGGTTCTCATCCCGTTTCTTCTCTTCCTACACCACCCTTTCCATACTGACATTCTATCATCCCATCTCTGCTGACCCTCCATCATTACAATCCCATCTCTCTTCTCCATCACCCCTGATCCTTCACTTTTGCTTTGGCGAAACAAAACATGCCTGTGTGCTTACCGTTGTGGGTGGGGCCTCTTTACGTGGCTCAGGAATTTCCGCCTTGTTGGGGTTATGTGCATGGCTGACCATGGGACTAGAGGGAGGGGGAGGCCGGCTACCCCCACTAACAGATCCACTGCCCCTCCTGGGGGCAAGACGCTCTCCAACAATGCTATCCTCTCCCACGCCAGGAGGACTCCGTTTGGCTTGAGAGGGGGCAGGAGCTGGACCACCTGAGGGTGACAAATATTTATTACAAATATCATCATTAATATCATCATCAAAGAAGCTACTGTACATCTAGTACTGGACTATAAAAACTAAACATCCCACAATACACATTACATCCTACAGGGACACATCTATACTGCACTGACTATACATCCTACATAGCACTTGTCTCAGGTAGAACACCAAATCCTGGCGTGGCTTCTCTTTGTGACCTGAGTACTTGTCTCAAGGAGAACACCAAATCCTGGAGTAGACTTACTTTATGACCTGAGCATTTGTCTCAAGTAGAATATCAAATCCTGAAGTGGACTTCCTTTCTGACCTGAGCACTTTTCTCAGGGAGAACATCAAATCCCAGAGAAAATGTCTTACAATGGCAGTGCATGTGAGACGAATCAAATAATTTCCCCTTCAACTGCCTTCAAATGTACGTCCTTGGCCACAACCTTTCACAATATCACTCTAGTGAAGGAAAGTAAAGAGAAACCATACAAAATGGTACACTGCACTATTTGTGAACGTACAGATTTCGGTATTACATTTTACATCCCGCATAGACACGCCCCAACTGCACTGACTGTACGTCCCGCCCACACACACAGCATCCTTCATCTAAAATTAACTCCATTAGCAACACAGAGATGACGAGCTCTGCAGCGTCACTCACAGAAGTCACTGTGCCTCCTCTGTCTCTGGTACCCTCGCTGGTTTTTGCTGTGGCTAGATGAGGACTTGGTGGCACCATTGGTAACATCTGAGGTGACTCGAGGCCGAGTGAGCGAGAGAGTGCTCTCAGAACGAGTTTCAGTTCCTTCATTCTGTGGCAAGAAGAAATGGGGAGGAGTATTAGAGATGGAGAGAATAGATATAAAAATAAGAGAGAGACAAGGGGTTTGGCTAAAGATGGGGATCGGTGGATGAAGATGAGGGCATCGGATCAGTAACTGAAGGGGGGGGGGGGCAAGTGATGGAAAGAGCCAGAGAGTTGAGAGATAGGATAAAAGAAATAGAAACATTTGAGAGGCACACCCTCCCCACTTTGCAAGGCACCATAGTCACAATATGAGGTACAAAAAGCTCCTCCCTACCTATGGTGACAAAGTAGAGTAGAGGTGGGGGTAACAGAATGGAAAGGTGGGAGGGGGCTACGTTTCTGTCTAGTCAACCCATCGTGACATCATCTATGAGTGTCTGGTTCAGGTGAGACTGCAGCGCCTCATCCGACCAGCAGAAAGAATCATTGGTTGCAGCTTATGTTCCCTGCAGGTGCAGAAAGAGAGAGCGACCAAGATTTCCTCTGACCTCTCCTCACTCCAGCTTTCAGCTTCTGCCTTTAGGGTGCGAGATACCGTTCAGTGGCAACAAAAACTTCCAGGCATAGGAACAGCTTTTTCCCTCAGGAGGTAACCATGCTTTATGGAGCACCACACAGCTGTTAGGACTGGAAATCATTACATCACAGAACTGGAAATGAAGACTTCTCACCATGTTTACTGCCACTATAACTTACATACTGTCCTTTACTTGTAATATATATATATATATATACTGTCTGTCCTTGTCTCGCATTGCCTGTGACTGTTAAGCAACTGCCAAATCAAATTCCTGTAAGTGCAAACTTAATCGGCTGAAATAAACATTGATTTTGATAGCGGTCCCCAGGTGAAAGGTGAATGGAGTAATTTCTGACCCCTCACCAATTTTCCACAATGGGGAAAACAGTAAAAAAAAAGTGTAAATTATTTTACTAAAATCCAGCATTATAATTGGCATTTTTGCCCTAATGTTTTTATCTTTTGTTGCATATTTGCTGAAAAGCCAACCGTACACCTGTATCATTCGATTCACCGCTGTCCAATGACTGTGAGCTCAGGCATCAAAAGATCTGAATTTCCCATCAAGGTTTCCAATTCAAGGCCAGATCACCATTAAGGCCAGCAAGACAGTTGCCCCAGGCCTTGTGGGTCCAAAGGATAATCAAAGGAACTGCCACAGGTCTCTATGAGGCCCACTTGAGCTAGAAATCCAAGGCTGTGACTGTTCGTTCCTCCTCTTTGGGACCACTCCCATGACGCACCCGGAAGCCAATACTCTGACCAGGGCCCTATCTGCCTCTGATTCCATTGGCTCATTCCTGCCTGGGTTAACTGAGATTGCCACTTGTGTCTGGTTCTCTCTATCACACAAGCACTCCAGATAGATCCTGTCAAATCAATCAATTTATCTACTCTAATGTCTACTGCTTGTGTTGGAACAAGATGTCTCTGTTACTAGAGACTAACATGAATTTCACAGATGCCTTGATTGGTATTTACTGTATTCTCTGCCTTCTAAAACGCTCTGGATTATAAGATGCACCTAGGTTTAGAGGGCAAAAAACAGGAGGAAAAAAAATATATATTTAACCTGGTGTGTCCATGTTTCTGGAGAATCATCTAGATGTTCTCCTCCAATTGGTGTCCTCCTGTGTCCCCCTTCTGTCTCTAGGTGTCCCCTTCTGTCCCCGCTTTCCCACCATGCCTCCGCTCCCTCCCCCGTGTCTCCTGCTCCCCCATGTAAGTGTAGCGGGAGCTGGCTTATCTAAACCATGGCACCCGCGGGGGATCACAGACTTCTTCAGCACAATCACTAGGGGGAGCTGCGCGGGTTAGGAGAGGCCTGTAATCCCTGTAGGCGCCATGGATTAGGTAAGCCAGCTACCTCTATACTTACACGGGGAGCAGGAGACGCAGGGAGGGAGCGGAGGCACGGAGGAAGGGGAGCTTAGCGGGACCAATATAGGCTTTCTTTGGGTAATTTTTTTTTTCAAGAGTTGTCTTTTGGGCATTTTACAGAGACAAAGAAAGAAGTAAAGACAGAAAGTACAAGTTTCACCCTTCCTAGTTTTTACATGTCAAGTGCCACAGAAACACCTCAAAATATATTCTTTGGCTTGCATTGGTTAAACCACATATACCAAATATGCCTTATTTCATCATTAGTTGTGCATATAGTGTACTATAATCTCCAGCCTGTGCATCTCTAGTGATTGGATGCGATTGCTAAGAAGCACAATTTGGGGACCCCAGTCCTGTACAGGTACTTAGCTAGGCAACAGCTCAGTGATGATGCATCTAAACAGCATTGGGACCCCAAATAATTGCATCCAATCTCTACGGGCGGCAGTTGCTAAAGGTGTTCAACGAGGGACAGGGAGGCACAAGGGGTTAACTGGTTAGGTATTTGGAAAGGGTTAACCACTACAGGGGAAAAAAAGCTACTTTTTTAGTTTGATATGGTCACTTAAATAAACTTTTATTTTAAACTGCTTAACTTTTTCTCCTATGTTTTCATGAATGATTGCTGCTATTTGCTATGGCAGCAATCATTCCATTTTGAATGGCTGTACGAGAGTGCACATGCATCAGCGATGGGGCACACACAGGCGCGCACAGTGCCAGCTTTTATTTTTGAACGTTAATTTAAAGTCCAAAAACACACAGGGGAACGCAGCTCGACATTAAATGAACATCCAAGAAAGCCAGTGTAAATTGCCGCCCCCCCCCCCCCCCAAAAAAAAAGAGAGCTATACTTACCTAAGGAGGGGGAAGGCTAAGGGTCCTACAGAAATTTTCCATTTCCCTCACGTTTTTTTCCAATCCAGCGCCATTACAATCTGCTGCCGTGGGAGGCTTCGGGAGTTTATGAGAGCCCAAATATCTGTTTTTTTTTTTCATTTCATATTCACTTTAAGTGGTTAAACAGCCTATCTCTGATATACTGTTTTGATGATGCCAGTGCTGGCCCCACCTTGTTACTTAGGGTCTTACACCGTACAATTCATGATTGTTACTACTGTACACAGAACATTTCTGAGTACTCGCAATGCCAATGAATACCATTTTTAATAACTGTAAAAGTGAAAATTTAAAGAGAACCCCAAGGTGGATCTTCAGGTGGCAGATGGGACACAGAGGCATGTCCTCTGCCTAATGACATGGCTCTGTGTCCCCCAACCGCCGCTCTCTGCCCCCTCCCCCACTGCTGCGCTATAGCACCCCTAAATTACCGTCAATATTTGTCGCTATATCGGAGGTAAACAGTGAGGAGAGCAATTCCCTGTTTGAGACGCCCACCAGGGGGGTTCCTACAGGGTTTCCTGAGCTGCCATTGGGCAGCTCTCTCCCCTGGCTGCGCCCCCTGCTGCTCCCCCGCCTCCCTGCATGCTATGAGAGACGCAGTGTCTCTCAGTGCAGCGTCGTGACCTATAGGCCATGCAAGTGAAAGTGGACCACAAGAGCGGCGGGTAGTGGCGGTTTTTGTGGCTACCTGATCTGCTCAGTCTCGTGGATCAGGTAGCCTACTTTTTTTTTATTTTTTGAGCCAACCTCGGGCTCTCTACGGTTTTTAATTCATTTCAGGTGCTCCTGCAAAAACTTGCATAAGGTTTTTACTCCCACCCATAATTCATTTACAGTCATTCCCCAAAATGGACCCAAGTTTAAAAGGGCTAATGCTCTATTTGGACCCTCAGGCCTGTTTATCATAGGAGAAGGATTCATCATATTGTTTTTGTTATGACCCACTGAATGTTTTTGTTTTCTGATAGCTTGCAGGAACGTTTTTTAAAAAAAGATTTTCCCAGATGAAATCCAGGTTTAAAACCAGCTACCCAAATGTTTGTGATGGCCGGGCAAATCCTGGAGAAACCATAATGGGGCCCATGCTTTTTTTCTTAGATATGCAATCAGATTTTTAATCCCAAAACCCCGTGACACTGTGGCAATGATAATTTGGGTTGAAGAGATGGAAACGAGGGTTGGGATGGGGTGGCAGGATGGGGAAGAGGAAGGGTCAGAGCAGGATCTGGGTGGGCTGGGGATGGGGTGCGGGACAGTGAAGAGGAACGTCGGAGCAGGATCTTGATGGGCTGGGATGGGGTGGCAGGATGGGGAAGAGGAAGGTTGGAGCAGGATCTGGGGCCGTCACTCACCGAAAGGGGAGGGATTACTACGTGCACACAGTGACCACTCACCTCTGCTTTCCTTCCCAGCAGCAGGTAAGTGGCCATAACTTCATTATACTTATTGGAGCTGAGAGCGTCTTTGATCTCCTCCCGGGAGTAGCCCATCTCCAGCATAATCTCTGCAGGACAGAAGAAATGATTCCAGCCATTACGGTCTAACGGTCAGGACATACAGCAAGTGAACGGTCCTACAAACCCCCCTGGGACAAATGGGACCAACCTTACAGAGGAGGACATACAGGGACTAACTATCCACCAAAGCACAGAGGGTGAGATTTAAAACAGACAATATACACAGTGGAGTACAATGTGGACCAGGGCCTGTGGAGTCCCGTACAAAAAGTAACTCCTCAGTTTATAAAATCACCGACTACAGACTCCTCGACTCCGAATCCACAAACACTTGCAAAGTTATGGAGGTGGGTCCAAAAATTCTACACCTCCCACTGCTCAGTTTATGAAATCAACAACTCCAGGTACCTCTGACTCCTCGACTCCACAGTCCTTGCAGGGCAGGGGCGAAAACAACTCTGCAAGAGATACAGCCGCAGGGGGGGCTCAGAAGCCAAAGGGGGGCCCTGTCCTGAGAGACTGACAACGAAGGGCACGGAGGGAAAAAGCTTTCTGCTCTCTGCACAATTGTTCTAATGACTGCATCTGCTCAGCCCACTGATAAGGAATCATACAAAGTTTTTGTAGAGTGATTTTCTAGTTACGCCCTTGCTTAGGGGCTATGGAGTAGGTACAAAAAATTATCCAACTCCGACTCCTCAGTTTTATGAAAACCACTGACTCCATCTCCAGGTACCCAAAATTGCTCCGACTCCTTGACTCAGCCTCCTCAGCCCTGAATTGTGACGCAAACATTCTTACCAATACGCTTGGGGTCAGCGTGGTCCTCCTCCGGCTCTTTATAAGGCTTGAGGTCGTCACTGTCATAGCCGATGTTCATCCACTTGTCAGTCATCACTTGCTAAAAAACAAGAAGCAGAAAGTCAGCTGGGAAGACAAGCAGCCGGACAGGCAGGCCAGACAGAAAAGAGAGGAAGCGGGTCACCTCCAGAGTGCACCTCTTGCTGGGATTCAGCACCAGGAAACCGCCGGAGTACACTCTCGCAGTCTGTGCTCATGTAGAAAGGGACTCTGTATTTACCGCGGAGGACTCGTTCCCTCAGTTCCTGCAAAATGCTCAGGTTATTCCGGGAACCACCCTATCCCACAGTCACAAAAGAAAAGCAGGCTCTGACCCTCCACCAGCATTCAGCTAACAAACTCCCTCCCCCACCCCAGAAAACAGGTCCTGTTATTAGCCGGTTAACACCGCCTCTATCCCATCCTAAGAGGAAACCACACCCTGCCCCCTCCAGCATTATCCACCCCTTCCCCTATAACTTTACCTGACTCTGACCTGCTAGCAGTACTCAGTCACCACCCACCTGCCCGGTCAGAAGAGGAAACCACACCCTGCCCCTCCAGCATTATCCACCCCTTCCCCTATAACCTCACCTGACTCTGACCTGCTAGCGGTACTCAGTCACCACCCACCTGGCCGGTCAGAAAAGGAAACCACACGCTGCCCCTCCAGCATTATCCACCCCTTCCCCTATGACCTCACCTGACTCTGACCTGCTAGCGGTACTCAGTCACCCCAACCTGGTCGGTCAGAAAAGGAAACCACACGCTGCCCCTCCAGCATTATCCACCCCTTCCCCTATAACCTCACCTGACTCTGACCTGCTAGCGGTACTCAGTCACCCCAACCTGCCCAGTGAAAAGAGGAATCCACACCATTATCCAGCCAGCAGCTCCTTTACTCCCATCATAAGCAGAAAATAGACCACGATTATCCACCATTATCATCCTTCCAAGAAAAGCATCATCACAAGAAGTAACCAGGCTCCTATTCTCCATCATTAGTCAGCTAACATTCCCTCTACCCCGGCCTCAATTCACTAAGCTTAACTCCTGTCTTTAATAACTCTTCAGAGCTGTTTTACAGTTATCACCATGGTGATATAATTGTGATAACTGTAAAACAGCTCTGAAGAGTTATTAAAGACAGGAGTTAAGCTTAGTGAATTGAGGCCGGGCCCGTCACAAGAGCAAAATAGATGATCCTCCACCAAAATCCAGCTTCCCTTTATACCCCATCAGAAGGAGTGACCAGGCTCTGATTCTCCACCATTACACTAACAATACCCTCTGTAACCTCATCACAAGAGGAAACCAAACCCTGACCCTCCACCATTACCCGGCTTCTCCTCTAGAACCACATCTCAAGGGAAAACCACGGTGACCGTAAGGCTTGACAGACGACACTCCCCCCCCCCCATAGAGTTTGAGTGTGGCCGCAGCAGTGCTCAGACTCGACATGTCATGTTTCTTTGCTAATGGGTAACGCCGCAGTGTGTTAGCGCCTGACACGCGTGGTGTTAAAACAGCTGCCATTCGGATGTATTTAAATTGCACCCAACTGGCACTCCTGGGTGGCATCCAGGAGAGCTGAACTGGCTGCCAAGCACACAGTTCAGCTTACTGTCTGAAAGGGGCCTTACTCATACAGCCGTCACCCAGTCAGAAGAGGAGTCCGCCAATAGCCAACCATTCCAACAGCACCCCTTTCTCCACACTTCCACCAGTCCCCTACAAGAGGAAACCAGGTTTGATCCTTCACCCAGTCAGAAGAGGGGTTCACCAATAGCCAACCATTCCAACACCACCCTTTCCCCACACTTCCACCAGTCCCCTACAAAAGGAAACCAAATTTGATACTTCACCCAGTGAGAAGAGGAGTTCACCAATAGCCAACAACACCACCCCTTTCCCCACACTTCCACCAGTCCCCTACAAAAGGAAACCAGGTTTGATCCTTCACCCAGTGAGAAGAGGAGTCCACCAACAGGCAACCATTCCAACACCACCCCTTTCCCCACACTTCCACCAATCCCCTAAAAGAGCAAACCAGGTTTGATCCTTCATCATTGGTGGAACCCAGACCAGACACTATATTTGCCCCATAATCCAGCCACCCCCATCAAAAAATAAAAGCAGACCCAGATCCTCAGTCAATACCTAGGCACCCCTAATAGCCCCATCCTTTAAACAAACCATATTCTGCCTCACCACAATTACCCAGCCCCCTCCTCTTAACCTCATCATATACAGTAAATCAAACACAGACCCAACAATTCACTTTCTTCAGACCTCCATTACATATCAGTATCTCAGGAAACCTTGTTGACCATTAGCCGGGTTACAGAGACAACCTATATACTTGTCACACCCAAAGACAACATGCACACGAGCTACTTCCAGATAACTCAACTCAGCATTATAACAGAGATTTTTACCTTGAGGTTCTGACCATCGAAGGGCAAAGAGCCGCTGACCAGTGTGTAGAGGATGACTCCCAGGCTCCAGACGTCCACCTCTGGTCCGTTATACCTCTTACCCTGAAACAGTTCAGGAGCAGCGTAGGGTGGGCTGCCGCAGAAAGTATCAAGTTTTCCTCCAGGGGTGAACTCATTGCTGAAGCCAAAGTCGGCAATCTTAATGTTGGCCTCTGCGTCTAGGAGAAGATTCTCCGCCTGCATCAGTGAGGGAAAAGAAGTCATCAATCATCACCAAAGGAAAGTCAAATGAAGGAATTAAAAGGAAGAACTTTCTAACCTTCAGATCCCGATGGACTATGTTCTTCTGGTGACAATAGTGAACGGCAGACACAATCTGTTGATTGGAAAGGAGAAATAAATTAAAACATTGAAATTACCATATAATTTCTGAAGCATGCGGCTGAGCGATGTGCGCCAAAACCAGGCACCCTATAGCAGCAATGTTATGCTGCATGGGGCATGTAAGAGTAATACGATAACTGGACCCCGAATTAAACCTCCCGCCGAGTTGACACGACTCGGAGGGTGAATAGTATTTAACGCCGCCGGGGAGTTTAGCGGCAGCAGGGAGAGCTATCGTTCGGCTCTCCTGGCGCTCAACTCACCGACGGCGTACTAATACATACACATATTTTTCCAGCCAATCAGAGGAAGGTGGGGCTGTACAGGCCACCTCACCTATCCCACCAATCAGAGGAAGGGGGAGGGGCTGTACAGGACACCTCATCTAGCCAACCATCAGAGGAAGGCACCCTGCCTGTACAGGACATCTCATTCATCTAAAATCAGAGGAAGGAGGAGGGGCTGTACAGGACATCTCACCAGAGGAAGGAGGAGGGGCTGTAAAGGACATCTCATCTAGCCAACCATCAGAGGAAGGCACACTGCCAGTACAGGACATCTCATCCATCTAACCGATCAGAGGAAGGTTGGTCTGTATGGGACTCCTCAACAATGCAGCCAATCAGTGATGTTGTAGAGGTAACCTCATTTATGCAGTCATTAAGAGGAAAGCGGAACTTTAAAGGACTCTTCATTAATATGTCTCTATGGAGTAGGACTTAAAGCACCCAGAGTTACAGGTTGCAAGCTTATGGTGAACCAGAACTCATAGGAGTGTGTAAGGGGCTGAAAGAGACCCACATGCCTTTCCAAAACTCTAAATTAGAAGTTTACCTTCTTAAAACATAAGGTATTTGCAATAATTCAGGTTGGAGTGAACTCTGAGGTGTCTCCACAGTGCATCACCATAGAGCCACATTAATCCATGCCATGCACTGATGATGATCAACCAATCCAAAATAGTCTGCATGCATGTTGGATTATTGTGGCTCTGTACAAATTAACAAGCTGACACATCATTGCATTCTGGAGGTGTGTTCAGCTATCAGGGATACAAAGAGATAACTTGCATATTCAGCAGTGATGCATTGTGGGTGACATCATATGCTCACTTCAACCTGAATATTTGCAAAATTCTTCTGTTTTGCATAGCATTTTGTTAAAGGACACCTGAAGTGAGTAGAATATAGAAGCTGCCATATTTATTTACTTTTAAACAATCCCAGTTGCCTGGCAGCCCTGCTGATTTATTTAGCTGCAGTAGTGTCTGAATCACACCAGAAACAAGAATGTAGCTAATCTTGTCAAATCTGACAATAATGAACAACAGAGTACCCTCTATATGAGGGGACTGTTTTAATAAAACTTAACTTTTAATAATGACTAGCTGATTGCCCGGCGTTGCCCGGGTATGTATTTGGCTGGTGTTGGCTCCGCCTACTTTTTCTAACCCTAACACATAATTACTCACTGACCAAGTTTGTGAGCTTTGCGGTCTTTGGTATCAATAATCTGCTTTGAAATGAAACAAATCTGATTGGCTGTGTGTGGCTCCACCCCTTTTCTGAATTTGAACCCCAGTCACACAATAACCAACTGTACCAAGTTTGAGGCCTGTGCCATTAACAGTTCAAGAATGGTAGCAATTAAATATTCCCCTTGAAAAGCAACAGATGAAGTTTGATTCACTTTTGTAGGCTCCACCCACTTTTCTGAATATTAATCCCAGTAACCAACTGTGCAAAGTTTAAAAACCCTGCCATTAACAGTGTAAGAATGGCTGAAGTTTACATTTTCCCAGTGAAATGTGTATTTGTCTCCACCCACTGATGATCCGGCGTTGCCCGGGAATGTATTTGACTGGTGTTGGCTCCGGCCACTTTCTAACCCTAACACACAAACACTCAATGACCAAGTTTGTGAGCTTTGGGGTCCTTGTCATCAATAATTTGCATATTCCCATAGAAATGAAACAAATCAGATAGGCTGTTTGTGGCTCCGCCCCTCTCCAGCATTCAAACCCCAGTCACCCAATGACCAACTGTAGCAGGTTTGAGGGATCTGCAATTAACAGTGTAAAAATGGCAGCAATTTAAATATTCCACTTGAAAATCAACAGGTGAATTTTGATTGGCTATTATAGGCTCCACCCACTTCCCTGAATATTAATCTCAGTCACCCAGTGACCATCTGGGCAAAGTTTGAGAACCCTGCCATTAACAGTGTAAGAATGGCTGCAGTTTATATTTTCCCAGTAAAATTTGGTTTTGGTTCCGCCCACTATTTGTAACCTAGACACACAGTCACTCAATGACCAATTTTGTGAGCTTTGGGGTCCTTGGCATCGATAATTTGTACTTTCCCATGAAATGAAACAAATCTGATTCACTGTTTGTGGCTCTGTCCCCTTTTCTGAATTTGAACCTCAGTGACCCAATGACCAACTGTACCAGGTTTTAGGCTTGTGCCATTAACAGTGCAAGAATTGCAGCAATTTTAATATTCTCCTTGAAAAGTGACATGTGATTTTTGATTGGCATTTTTAGGCTCCACCCACTTTTCTGAATATTAATCCCAGTCACCCAGTAACCAGCTATGCTAAGTTTGAGAACCCTGCCATTAACAGTGAAGAAGGGCTGCAGTTTACAATTTCCCAGAAAAATCTGTTTTTAACTCCACCCACTTTTTATAACCTTGACACAGTCACTACTCAATGACCAAGTTTGTGAGCTTTTGGGTTCCTGGCATCAAAATTGTGCTAATGGAAGCAGTTTATCCAGCAAAGAAATCTGGTTCTTTTTGGCTCCGCCCCTTTACTGAATTTGAACCCCAAACACTTAACAACCGACTGTAGCAGGTTTGAGGCCTCTGCTATTAACAGTGTGAGAATGGCTGCAGTTTCAATATTCCCCTTGAAAATCAATAGGTGAATTTTGATTGGCTCTTGTAGGCTCCACCTACTTTTCCGAATATTAATCCTAGTCACCCAGTGACCAACTGTGTGAAGTTTGAGGACCCGGCCATTAACAGTGTAAGAAAAGCTGCAGTTTACATTTCCCCATGTAAAAAGTTAGTTGTTTTTGGCTCCGCCCACTATTTCTAATCTTGACATACAGTCACTTAATGACCAAGTTTATGAGCTTTGGGGTCTTTGGCATCAATAAGTTGCATTTTACCTTTGAAATTAAACAAATCTGATTGGCTGTTTTTGGCCCGCTCCCTTCAGAATTTAAATCCCAGTCTCCCAGTGACTGACTGTAGCAAATGTTAGGCCTCTGCTATTAAGAGTGTATGAATGGCAGCAATGTAAATATTCCCCTTGAAAATTAAATGGTGAATTTTGATTGGCTGCTGTAGGCTCCACCCACTTTTCTGAACATTAGTCCCAGCCACCCAGTGGCCAACTGTGTCACGTTTGAGAACCCTGCCAATAACAGAATGGCTGAAATCAATCTAACAAATCTGATTGGCTGTTTGTGGCTCCACCCCTTTAGTGCATTTGGACCCCAGTCACCCAATGACTGACTGTATCAGGTTTGAGGCCTCTGCCACTAACAGTGTAAGAATGGTAGCAATGTGAATATTCCCCTTGAAAATCAATAGGTACATTTTGATTGGCTGTTGTAGGCTCCACCCACATTTCTGAATGTTCATCCCAGTCACCCAGTGGCCAATTGTGTAAAGTATGAGAACCCTGCAATGTAAAAAATGAAGTTGTTGGCACTGGCCACTTTTTCTAACCTTGACATACAGTCACTCAATTATCAAGTTTATCAGCTTTGGGTTCCTTGGTATCAATACTTTGTATATTCCTATTGAAAAATAAACAAATCTGGCTGTTTGTGGCTCTGCCCCCTTCCTGAATGTGGGCCCCAGTCACCCAGTGACCAACTGTACCAGGTTTGAGGCATCTGCTTTTACCAGTATACGAGAATGGTAGCAGATGAAATATTCCCTTTGAAAATCAAATGGGGAATTTTTATTGGCTGTTGTAGGCTCCACCCACCTTCCAAAATCTTAATCTGTCACCCAATGACCAACTGTGCAAAGTTTGAGAACCCTGCCATTAACGGTGTAAGAATGGCTGCAGTTTATATTTTCCCAGTAAACGTTGTTTTGGCTCCGCCCACTTTTTGTAACCTCAACACACAGTCACTCAATGACCAAGTTTGTGAGCTGTCAGGTTCCTGGCATCAAAAATGTGTGAATGGAAGCAGTTTATCCACCAAGGAAATCTGATTGGCTGTATGTGGCCCCGCCCTTTTAGTGAATTTGGACCCCAGTCACCCAGTGACCGGCTGTAGCAAGTTTGAAGCCTCTGCAATTAAAAGTGTAAGAATAGCAGCAGTTTAAATATTCCCCTTGAAAATCAATAGGTGAATTTTGATTGGCTGTTGTAGGCTCCACCCATTTTCTTGAATCTTAATCGCATTCACCCAGTGACCAAGTGTGGCAAGTTTGAGAACTCTGTGATTAACAGTCTAAGAATGGCTGCAGTTTACATTTTCCCATTTAAAATGAACGGCTGAAATTTGATTGGCTGTTTTATGATCCACCCACTTTTCCTGGATTTGTAACCTCGGTCACCAAGTGACCAACTGTGCCATGTGTGGGGACTCTGGCTTGATTACTGTGAGAATGGCAGCCTTTTACATTTTTTCCATTGACTTGAATGGGTGGAATCTGATTTGCTGTTTGTAGCTCCGCCCAGGTGTGCAGGGGGGCCGCGAGACCCCCAGAACATATCATCCCAGGTAGTAAGGGATCTGTGTACCAAGTTTTGTTCAAATCAGTCAAGCCGTTTTCGCGTGATCGCGGCACATACACACACACACACACATACACATACACACACACATACACACACACACACACACACACACATACATACATACATCCGATTTTATATATATAGATTTATAAAATTCACTAACTGCTTTCATAACAAATACATACTCTGTGTAAATAACTGAGCTAGGGGTAAATTATAAGTACAACAATGTGATCACAATCACACCCCTTCAGCTCAGCGATATCATAAAGTATATTACACAATACCCCCCACCAAAAATAAACCCAACATGTTTCACTTCTAAAATGAAGCTTTTTCAAGGGAAAACATAATGTGCTATAAGTGCAATAGTGCTAGGGTGTAAAATACAAGGTAATAATAAAATAACACAGAGCTAGGAAGAGTGTCCGCTCATGATAGCAGTATGAAAGCAGTTAGCTAGTGAATTTTATAAATCATTATTAAAAGTTAAGTTTTATTAACAGTCCCCTCATATAAAGGGTACTCTGTTGTTCATTTAGGATTTCAGGTGCTGTGAAGGAAATCTGACAATAATGTCAGAAAAACCTGGTGATACACTGTCTATTAGCATAGACACCTGGGGATTAAGTTTCCTATAGCTACAGGTTTACTATATCAGAGTTTACTATAACAAGATTCTACTGTATGTCTTTTGGTATTTGTTGAGGACTCAGGAGTTGAGCAATGCTGGATCTAAGTGCTTTGCAGTTCAGGTGTGTTCAGTGACAAGTACACTCTTGCGTTCTTCTTTAGGGTGTTTTATATGTGAGTATAGAAGAGATGACAACGCTGGAAGGAACAGCTCTCACCTGTCGAAATTTGGCACGGGCCTCTTTCTCTTTCATACGACCATGAGAAACTAGGTAATCGAAGACCTCACCTAAGAGAGTCATTACAAGAGAGCGTTACACGATGTGGGAGGGAGAGATGGAACAGAAAGCAAAACGAAAGGAGGGGGGCCTAACAGAGGGAGAGTGTCGGGAAGGAGGGGGAAGTGAAAGACAGAGAAGGAAGAGAGAGTCACGGGGAAGGAGTGGGAGGAAGAAATGGAGAGAAAGGAACCGGAGGGGAGAAGTGAGGGGGTAAAAATAACATGGGGAGATGTAATAGCAAAGGCAGAATGACAGGAGTTACAAAGCGCAACATTAAAGGTGGCCATACATCTCTCGGATAGACAGCCGATTGACCATCCAATTCAATAATTATTATAGAATGAAAATTGGAGCCGCCATGACCATCCCTGATCGACAATGCGCCCAATTTCGGGCCAAAATTGGTTGCATGTATTGATCAGACAGGCTGCAAGATGTTAGGCCGTCGTGGTCGATCAGGTGCTCGGTGATAATGGTGAGCGATATCGGAACGAGCGACAAAACCCCCCGGCGCTGACCCCCTAATGTAAAAAGTGCCCCTCTCCCCCATGCCTAGAGCAGTATACTTTACCTGTCCATGCTAGTCCTGGCTCCATGGGGGTGGACAGGGGAGGGAGGCGGATGCAGCGTCACAAGGACGATGCCCGAGAGATTTCATGCTTAAATCAATTAGGGTTAGGCGTCACAGGGGGAGGGGTCTGTGTGAGAGTAGAGTTAGGTTTAGCTACAGTAAAATATCAGTATTTAATACTGATATTTTCCGATCCTTGTTTAGGCTTTAATAGAATATCTGTAAATTGATCTTGGGGCCAGGAGTGTTGCTAGCCCCAAAGATCAGTGGCACATGCCACAGATCTATTCTGGGGTGCCCCGGATGTCCTCCAGGCAGAGTCAGCTGTGGTGCCTCCATGGTGGGCATATTGGGTGCCATGCTGGGTGCTGTGGTGCCTTTATGGGGGATGCAGGGAGCTGTGGTTCTACTATAGGGGCATACTGGGAGTTGTAGTGCCTCAATGGGAGGCCCATGGGAGCATGTCCACTAGAAGGTCAGGGAATGCTATGGGGGAGCTGCCAGATAACCTGGCAGCAGGCCATCCCACCCAGCAGAAAGCCAGGTAACACTGCCTATTTATGTGATATGCTACAATTTGTTTTTCTGTATTAATGGAGAGGGGGCTTCATCCAACATTTTGCTGGGCAGGCCTACTGCTGTTAAAGAGAACCTGAGGTGGGGTTTGTGAAATTATATTAGGACATAGTAAGCCGATTGGAGGAAGCTTACGGAGGCGGGGAGGGAAGGGACAGAGGCGGGGAGCCGCACTATACAGGAGGCGGCTAGCAGCGGTGAGTGGCAGCCAGAAGGTAAACAACAGCCTATCGACAATTTGTGTGTCGCTAGCCTTGCGTTTTTTATAATGGGGGACAGCAGAGCACCGGGGGGGGGGGGGGGGGGGGGGGCGCGAGGGACCAGTGAAAGGACACAGAGGCTGGTGATAGTATGCAGAATGTGCTTCTGTGTCCTAATACGATTTCACAAACCCACCTCGGGTTCTTTTAAGTTCATGTCTCCACCCATGACCACACCCAAATTATGTGTGGCCACACCCATTTTCTGTCTGGCGATCCCAAAAGTGCCCTAGATCCCTTGGGATCCTAGCAATGCCCCTGCTGGGCGCCAAGATTTCTAGGCACCCTTTTATTATGTATGTGGTGGGCTGACAGGTCAGAGAGGAGGGGGAAAGAGAGGAGAGGAAGACAGATGCAGGAGGGAAGAGAGAAGTGAGGCAGAAAGAGGAGGAAGAGATGGGGAATGGGAGCGGGGAGAGGAAGAAGAGAGAGGAGGGGAAGGCAGGTGGGGGATAAGAGAGGGAATGGGGCCAGAGGGAGAGGCAGAGGTGAAAGATGGAGAGATACAGAGAAGGAGGATGGAACAGCTAGTGGGAGTTACAGAGTGAGACATGGCGGAAAGGAATCAGAGATAAAGAGGAAGCAGGATACCTCCGCTGGCATATTCCATGATGAGATACAGCGTTTTCTCTGTCTCTATCACCTCAAACAGCTTCACTGTAAAACAAGACAGAGGGAGTCAGAAGACAAACAGAGATCGCACACACAGTGGGACTCATGCCCATAACCTCTTCAGTAGCTTGAACTCTTGTTTTATTTCATGGTTTTATATATTTGCTGGCTTCACGTTGTTCACTGACATGAAACACCCAAAGTTTTGCAAGTTTGTTCCTAATAGTGCACATACATTAATGGATACGCACAATAGCAAAATAAATTAATGAACTGAGTATTAGCATATGAATCCTGATATCTCTCCTGTGTGAGATAAAGTCATCCTATGGCCTCAATTTACTAAGATCATGCTGGAGATAATAAGGCAAAAGAAAACTTGCCACCACGCAGTGAGAGAGTTATCTTACCTCTTCATTCCTTACGTTACCTCTTCTGTAGTTAATTTACCTCCTCTGTAGTTATTTTCACACGCAGTTAATGAACAGCCTGTCTTTAACTCTGGAGTTATTTTACAGATTGAAGAGTTAACTTAAAGACAGAAAAGTTAACTTTAGGTTTGCCTGAGGTAAAATGTTTCCTGAATACTACATGCCTTATCACCATGGTAACATGGAGACTGGTGGGAGTGTCTGAGGGCTGGAACTTGGGAGGGTTAAAGAATCATCAATCAGGAAGCAGGGTAAGGGAGGATATTACATCACAATTGGCTTCAGACACAGACAGTCAAAGATGGAACCTGCCATGAACTGTCAGGAGCATCAATCTCTGCAAATACTATATGAAAATTCTGTGAAATCCAAATGTGGACAGTGAAATGCATATGTAATGTAAGTACAGCCAATATTTAGCTACTGATCTATGTGTTCTCTCTGAGACCTTTAACCTTTTTTTCTCTGAGACCGTATACCTAACAGCTCCTCTTTAAGCAGCAGCACCAGATCATGAGCGACACTGGATCTTATCACACCATCTTGCATGTGAGATAAAGTTAGGATTTGTACTGTGAATTAGGTGTTCAGTAATGTGTAGTAACTAGGGATGGTCAAATAATTCTGGCTTCCATGCAGATTTTCATGCACATTCTATGATACTTGAATCTGGGCCAATCACATGAACTGGCTGATGAAATAATTGGCCAGATTGATAGGTTTATACAATCTGCATTACATTTGCATACAAACTGGTATCATCTGCATCTTATTGCCCATTTCTAGTAGTAGCCGATGGTGATTAACGTGTGGGTCAAGGTAGCTTAGAAAACAATTCTGCATCAGGCTGACATAAACGTAGATATAATATCTCACCAATATTTGGGTGGTTAAGTCCCTTCATTATCCGAACCTCACGAAACAGCTGCAGAAAGAAAGAAAATAAAAGTCAAACATGGCTCACTTTTAAATTGCAATACAATAAATTGCATACAGCACACTATTTATAAACATATCACACACCAGTCACTACTGATCTCCCTGTCACACCAGCCGCTACTGATTCCATGTCACACACCAGTCACTACTGATCTCCCTGTCACACACCAGTCACTACTGATCTCCCTGTCACACACCAGTCACTACTGATCTCCCTGTCACACACCAGTCACTACTGATCTCCCTGTCACACACCAGTCACTACTGATCTCCCTGTCACACACCAGCCACTACTGATCCCATATCACACACCAGTCACTACTGATCACATATCACACACCAGCCACTACTGATCTCCCTGTCACACACCTGTCACTACTGATCTCCCTGTCACACACCTGTCACTACTGATCTCCCTGTCACACACCAGTCACTACTGATCACATATCACACACCAGCCACTACTGATCTCCCTGTCACACACCAGTCACTACTGATCTCCCTGTCACACACCAGTCACTACTGATCTCCCTGTCACACACCAGTCACTACTGATCTCCCTGTCACACACCAGTCACTACTGATCTCCCTGACACACACCAGTCACTACTGATCACCATGTCACACACCAGTCACTACTGATCTCCCTGTCACACACCAGTCACTACTGATAACCATGTCACACACCAGTCACTACTGATCTCATGTCACACACCAGTCACTACTGATCTCATGTCACACACCAGTCACTACTGATCTCCCTGTCGCACACGAGTCACTACTGATCTCCCTGTCACACACCAGTCACTACTGATCTCCCTGTCACACACCAGTCACTACTGATCCCATGTCACACACCAGTCACTACTGATCCCCATGTCACATACCAGTCACTACTGATTTCCCTGTCACACACCAGTCACTACTGATCTCATGTCACACACCAGTCACTACTGATCTCATGTCACACACCAGTCACTACTGATCCCATGTCACACACCAGTCACTACTGATCTCCCTGTCACACACCAGTCACTACTGATCTCCCTGACACACACCAGTCACTACTGATCCCATGTCACACACCAGTCACTACTGATCCCCATGTCACACACCAGTCACTACTGATCACATATCACACACCAGTCACTACTGATCCCCATGTCACACTCCAGTCACTACTGATCTCCCTGTCACACACCAGTCACTACTGATCTCCCTGTCACACACCAGTCACTACTGATCACCATGTCACACACCAGTCACTACTGATCCCCATGTCACACACCAGTCACTACTGATCCCCATGTCACACACCAGTCACTACTGATCTCCCTGTCACACACCAGTCACTACTGATCTCCCTGTCACACACCAGTCACTACTGATCCCATGTCACACACCAGCCACTACTGATCCCATGTCACACACCAGTCACTACTGATCTCCCTGTCACACACCAGTCACTACTGATCTCATGTCACACCAGTCACTACTGATCTCCCTGTCACACACGTCACTACTGATCTCCCTGTCACACACCAGTCACTACTGATCCCATGTCACACACCAGTCACTACTGATCTCCCTGTCACACACCAGTCACTACTGATCCCATGTCACACACCAGTCACTACTGATCTCCCTGTCACACACCAGTCACTACTGATCCCATGTCACACACCAGTCACTACTGATCTCCATGTCACACACCAGTCACTACTGATCTCCCTGTCACACACCAGTCACTACTGATCTCCCTGTCACACACCAGTCACTACTGATCTCCCTGTCACACACCAGTCACTACTGATCTCCCTGTCACACACCAGTCACTACTGATCTCCCTGTCACACACCAGTCACTACTGATCCCCATGTCACACACCAGTCACTACTGATCTCCCTGTCACACACCAGTCACTACTGATCCCATGTCACACACCAGTCACTACTGATCTCCCTGTCACACACCGGTCACTACTGATCCCATGTCACACACCAGTCACTACTGATCTCCCTGTCACACACCAGTCACTACTGATCCCATGTCACACACCAGTCACTACTGATCCCATGTCACACACCAGTCACTACTGATCCCATGTCACACACCAGTCACTACTGATCACATGTCACACACCAGTCACTACTGATCACATGTCACACACCAGTCACTACTGATCACATGTCACACACCAGCCACTACTGATCTCCCTGTCGCACACCAGTCACTACTGATCTCCCTGTCACACACCAGTCACTACTGATTCCATGTCACAGACCAGTCACTACTGATCCCATGTCACAGACCAGTCACTACTGATCCTATGTCACACACCAGTCACTACTGATCTCCCTGTCACACACCAGTCACTACTGATCTCCCTGTCACACACCAGTCACTACTGATCCCATGTCACACCAGTCACTACTGATCTCCCTGTCACACACCAGTCACTACTGATCTCATGTCACACCAGTCACTACTGATCTCCCTGTCACACACCAGTCACTACTGATCTCCCTGTCACACACCAGTCACTACTGATCTCCCTGTCACACACCAGTCACTACTGATCCCATGTCACACACCAGCCACTACTGATCCCATGTCACACACCAGTCACTACTGATCTCCCTGTCACACACCAGTCACTACTGATCTCATGTCACACCAGTCACTACTGATCTCCCTGTCACACACGTCACTACTGATCTCCCTGTCACACACCAGTCACTACTGATCCCATGTCACATACCAGTCACTACTGATTTCCCTGTCACACACCAGTCACTACTGATCTCATGTCACACACCAGTCACTACTGATCTCATGTCACACACCAGTCACTACTGATCCCATGTCACACACCAGTCACTACTGATCTCCCTGTCACACACCAGTCACTACTGATCTCCCTGACACACACCAGTCACTACTGATCCCATGTCACACACCAGTCACTACTGATCCCCATGTCACACACCAGTCACTACTGATCACATATCACACACCAGTCACTACTGATCCCCATGTCACACTCCAGTCACTACTGATCTCCCTGTCACACACCAGTCACTACTGATCTCCCTGTCACACACCAGTCACTACTGATCACCATGTCACACACCAGTCACTACTGATCACCATGTCACACACCAGTCACTACTGATCCCCATGTCACACACCAGTCACTACTGATCTCCCTGTCACACACCAGTCACTACTGATCTCCCTGTCACACACCAGTCACTACTGATCCCATGTCACACACCAGCCACTACTGATCCCATGTCACACACCAGTCACTACTGATCTCCCTGTCACACACCAGTCACTACTGATCTCATGTCACACCAGTCACTACTGATCTCCCTGTCACACACGTCACTACTGATCTCCCTGTCACACACCAGTCACTACTGATCCCATGTCACACACCAGTCACTACTGATCTCCCTGTCACACACCAGTCACTACTGATCCCATGTCACACACCAGTCACTACTGATCTCCCTGTCACACACCAGTCACTACTGATCCCATGTCACACACCAGTCACTACTGATCTCCATGTCACACACCAGTCACTACTGATCTCCCTGTCACACACCAGTCACTACTGATCTCCCTGTCACACACCAGTCACTACTGATCTCCCTGTCACACACCAGTCACTACTGATCTCCCTGTCACACACCAGTCACTACTGATCTCCCTGTCACACACCAGTCACTACTGATCCCCATGTCACACACCAGTCACTACTGATCTCCCTGTCACACACCAGTCACTACTGATCCCATGTCACACACCAGTCACTACTGATCTCCCTGTCACACACCGGTCACTACTGATCCCATGTCACACACCAGTCACTACTGATCTCCCTGTCACACACCAGTCACTACTGATCCCATGTCACACACCAGTCACTACTGATCCCATGTCACACACCAGTCACTACTGATCCCATGTCACACACCAGTCACTACTGATCACATGTCACACACCAGTCACTACTGATCACATGTCACACACCAGCCACTACTGATCTCCCTGTCGCACACCAGTCACTACTGATCTCCCTGTCACACACCAGTCACTACTGATTCCATGTCACAGACCAGTCACTACTGATCCCATGTCACAGACCAGTCACTACTGATCCTATGTCACACACCAGTCACTACTGATCTCCCTGTCACACACCAGTCACTACTGATCTCCCTGTCACACACCAGTCACTACTGATCCCATGTCACACCAGTCACTACTGATCTCCCTGTCACACACCAGTCACTACTGATCTCATGTCACACCAGTCACTACTGATCTCCCTGTCACACACCAGTCACTACTGATCTCCCTGTCACACACCAGTCACTACTGATCTCCCTGTCACACACCAGTCACTACTGATCCCATGTCACACACCAGCCACTACTGATCCCATGTCACACACCAGTCACTACTGATCTCCCTGTCACACACCAGTCACTACTGATCTCATGTCACACCAGTCACTACTGATCTCCCTGTCACACACGTCACTACTGATCTCCCTGTCACACACCAGTCACTACTGATCCCATGTCACACACCAGTCACTACTGATCTCCCTGTCACACACCAGTCACTACTGATCCCATGTCACACACCAGTCACTACTGATCTCCCTGTCACACACCAGTCACTACTGATCCCATGTCACACACCAGTCACTACTGATCTCCATGTCACACACCAGTCACTACTGATCTCCCTGTCACACACCAGTCACTACTGATCTCCCTGTCACACACCAGTCACTACTGATCTCCCTGTCACACACCAGTCACTACTGATCTCCCTGTCACACACCAGTCACTACTGATCTCCCTGTCACACACCAGTCACTACTGATCCCCATGTCACACACCAGTCACTACTGATCTCCCTGTCACACACCAGTCACTACTGATCTCCCTGTCACACACCAGTCTCTACTGATCTCCCTGTCACACACCAGTCTCTACTGATCTCCCTGTCACATACCAGTCACTACTGATCTCCCTGTCACATACCAGTCACTACTGATCCCCATGTCACACACCAGTCACTACTGATCCCATGTCACACACCAGTCACTACTGATCTCGCTGTCGCACACCAGTCACTACTGATCTCCATGTCGCACACCAGTCACTACTGATCTCCATGTCACACACCAGTCACTACTGATCTCCCTGTCGCACACCAGTCACTACTGATCACCCTGTCGCACACCAGTCACTACTGATCTCCCTGTCGCACACCAGTCACTACTGATCCCCATGTCACACACCAATCACTACTGATCTCCATGTCACACACCAGTCACTACTGATCCCATGTCACACACCAGTCACTACTGATCTCCCTGTCACACACCAGTCACTACTGATCCCATGTCACACACCAGTCACTACTGATCTCCCTGTCACACACCAGTCACTACTGATCTCCCTGTCACACACCAGTCACAACTGATCCCATGTCACACACCAGTCACTACTGATCTCCTTGTCACACACCAGTCACTACTGATCTCCCTGTCACACACCAGTCACTACTGATCTCCCTGTCACACACCAGTCACTACTGATCTCCCTGTCACACACCAGTCACTACTGATCCCCGTGTCACACACCAGTCACTACTGATCTCCCTGTCACACACCAGTCTCTACTGATCTCCCTGTCACACACCAGTCACAACTGATCCCATGTCACACACCAGTCACTACTGATCTCCTTGTCACACACCAGTCACTACTGATCTCCCTGTCACACACCAGTCACTACTGATCTCCCTGTCACACACCAGTCACTACTGATCCCCGTGTCACACACCAGTCACTACTGATCTCCGTGTCACACACCAGTCACTACTGATCTCCCTGTCACACACCAGTCTCTACTGATCTCCCTGTCACACACCAGTCACTACTGATCCCCATGTCACACACCAGTCACTACTGATCTCGCTGTCGCACACCAGTCACTACTGATCTCCCTGTCGCACACCAGTCACTACTGATCTCCCTGTCGCACACCAGTCACTACTGATCCCCATGTCGCACACCAGTCACTACTGATCTCCATGTCACACACCAGTCACTACTGATCTCCATGTCACACACCAGTCACTACTGATCTCCCTGTCACACACCAGTCACTACTGATCCCATGTCACACACCAGTCACTACTGATCTCATGTCACACACCAGTCACTACTGATCTCCCTGTCACACACCAGTCACTACTGATCTCCCTGTCACACACCAGTCACTACTGATCCCCTGTCACACACCAGTCACTACTGATCCCATGTCACACACCAGTCACTACTGATCCCATGTCACACACCAGTCACTACTGATCTCCCTGTCACACACCAGTCACTACTGATCTCCCTGTCACACACCAGTCACTACTGATCTCCCTGTCACACACCAGTCACTACTGATCTCCCTGTCACACACCAGTCACTACTGATCTCCCTGTCACACACCAGTCACTACTGATCTCCCTGTCACACACCAGTCACTACTGATCTCCCTGTCACACACCAGTCACTACTGATCTCCCTGTCACACACCAGTCTCTACTCATCTCCCTGTCACACACCAGTCACTACTGATCCCCATGTCACACACCAGTCACTACTGATCTCCATGTCACACACCAGTCACTACTGATCTCCCTGTCACACACCAGTCACTACTGATCTCCCTGTCGCACACCAGTCACTACTGATCTCCCTGTCGCACACCAGTCACTACTGATCTCCCTGTCGCACACCAGTCACTACTGACCCCAATGTCACACACCAGTCACTACTGATCTCCATGTCACACACCAGTCACTACTGATCCCATGTCACACACCAGTCACTACTGATCTCCCTGTAACACACCAGTCACTACTGATCTCCCTGTCACACACCAGTCACTACTGATCCCATGTCACACACCAGTCACTACTGATCCCATGTCACACACCAGTCACTACTGATCCCATGTCACACACCAGTCACTACTGATCCCATGTCACACACCAGCCACTACTGATCTCCCTGTCGCACACCAGTCACTACTGATCTCCCTGTCGCACACCAGTCACTACTGATCCCATGTCACAGACCAGTCACTACTGATCCTATGTCACACACCAGTCACTACTGATCTCCCTGTCACACACCAGTCACTACTGATCCCATGTCACACCAGTCACTACTGATCTCCCTGTCACACACCAGTCACTACTGATCTCCCTGTCACACACCAGTCACTACTGATCCCATGTCACACCAGTCACTACTGATCTCCCTGTCACACACCAGTCACTACTGATCCCATGTCACACACCAGCCACTACTGATCCCATGTCACACACCAGTCACTACTGATCTCCCTGTCACACACCAGTCACTACTGATCTCATGTCACACCAGTCACTACTGATCTCCCTGTCACACACCAGTCACTACTGATCCCATGTCACACACCAGTCACTACTGATCTCCCTGTCACACACCAGTCACTACTGATCTCCCTGTCACATACCAGTCACTACTGATCCCATGTCACACACCAGTCACTACTGATCTCCCTGTCACACACCAGTCACTACTGATCTCCCTGTCACACACCAGTCACTACTGATCTCCCTGTCACACACCAGTCACTACTGATCCCCATGTCACACACCAGTCACTACTGATCCCCATGTCACACACCAGTCACTACTGATCTCCCTGTCACACACCAGTCACTACTGATCTCCCTGTCACACACCAGTCACTACTGATCTCCCTGTCACACACCAGTCTCTACTGATCTCCCTGTCACACACCAGTCACTACTGATCTCCCTGTCACACACCAGTCACTACTGATCTCCCTGTCACACACCAGTCACTACTGATCCCCATGTCACACACCAGTCACTACTGATCTCCCTGTCACACACCAGTCACTACTGATCTCCCTGTCGCACACCAGTCACTACTGATCTCCCTGTCGCACACCAGTCACTACTGATCTCCCTGTCGCACACCAGTCACTACTGATCTCCCTGTCGCACACCAGTCACTACTGATCTCCCTGTCGCACACCAGTCACTACTGATCTCCCTGTCGCACACCAGTCACTACTGATCCCCATGTCACACACCAGTCACTACTGATCTCCATGTCACACACCAGTCACTACTGATCCCATGTCACACACCAGTCACTACTGATCCCATGTCACACACCAGTCACTACTGATCTCCCTGTCACACACCAGTCACTACTGATCTCCCTGTCACACACCAGTCACTACTGATCCCCTGTCACACACCAGTCACTACTGATCCCATGTCACACACCAGTCACTACTGATCCCATGTCACACACCAGTCACTACTGATCTCCCTGTCACACACCAGTCACTACTGATCTCCCTGTCACACACCAGTCACTACTGATCCCCATGTCACACACCAGTCACTACTGATCACATATCACACACCAGTCACTACTGATCTCCCTGTCACACACCAGTCACTACTGATCCCATGTCACACACCAGTCACTACTGATCTCATGTCACACACCAGTCACTACTGATCTCCCTGTCACACACCAGTCACTACTGATCTCCCTGTCACACACCAGTCACTACTGATCTCCCTGTCACACACCAGTCACTACTGATCTCCCTGTCACACACCAGTCACTACTGATCTCCCTGTCACACACCAGTCACTACTGATCTCCCTGTCACACACCAGTCACTACTGATCTCATGTCACACACCAGTCACTACTGATCTCATGTCACACACCAGTCACTACTGATCTCATGTCACACACCAGTCACTACTGATCTCGCTGTCACACACCAGTCACTACTGATCTCCCTGTCACACACCAGTCACTACTGCTCTCCCTGTCACACACCAGTCACTACTGATCTCATGTCACACACCAGTCACTACTGATCTCATGTCACACACCAGTCACTACTGATCTCATGTCACACACCAGTCACTACTGATCTCGCTGTCACACACCAGTCACTACTGATCTCCCTGTCACACACCAGTCACTACTGCTCTCCCTGTCACACACCAGTCACTACTGATCTCATGTCACACACCAGTCACTACTGATCTCATGTCACACACCAGTCACTACTGATCTCATGTCACACACCAGTCACTACTGATCTCGCTGTCACACACCAGTCACTACTGATCTCCCTGTCACACACCAGTCACTACTGATCTCCCTGTCACACACCAGTCACTACTGATCTCATGTCACACACCAGTCACTACTGATCTCATGTCACACACCAGTCACTACTGATCTCATGTCACACACCAGTCACTACTGATCTCCCTGTCACACACCAGTCACTACTGATCTCCCTGTCACACACCAGTCACTACTGATCTCATGTCACACACCAGTCACTACTGATCTCATGTCACACACCAGTCACTACTGATCTCCCTGTCACACACCAGTCACTACTGATCTCCCTGTCACACACCAGTCACTACTGATCTCCCTGTCACACACCAGTCACTACTGATCTCCCTGTCACACACCAGTCACTACTGATCTCCCTGTCACACACCAGTCACTACTGATCTCCCTGTCACACACCAGTCACTACTGATCTCCCTGTCACACACCAGTCACTACTGATCTCCCTGTCACACACCAGTCACTACTGATCCCATGTCACACACCAGTCACTACTGATCCCATGTCACACACCAGTCACTACTGATCCCATGTCACACACCAGTCACTACTGATCCCATGTCACACACCAGTCACTACTGATCTCCCTGTCACACACCAGTCACTACTGATCTCCCTGTCACACACCAGTCACTACTGATCTCCCTGTCACACACCAGTCACTACTGATCCCATGTCACACACCAGTCACTACTGATCCCATGTCACACACCAGTCACTACTGATCTCCATGTCACACACCAGTCACTACTGATCTCCCTGTCACACACCAGTCACTACTGATCCCATGTCACACACCAGTCACTACTGATCTCCATGTCACACACCAGTCACTACTGATCTCCATGTCACACACCAGTCACTACTGATCTCCCTGTCACACACCAGTCACTACTGATCTCCCTGTCACACACAAGTCACTACTGATCTCCCTGTCACACACCAGTCACTACTGATCTCATGTCACACACCAGTCACTACTGATCTCATGTCACACACCAGTCACTACTGATCTCCCTGTCACACACCAGTCACTACTGATCTCCCTGTCACACACCAGTCACTACTGATCTCCCTGTCACACACCAGTCACTACTGATCTCCCTGTCACACACCAGTCACTACTGATCCCATGTCACACACCAGTCACTACTGATCCCATGTCACACACCAGTCACTACTGATCCCATGTCACACACCAGTCACTACTGATCCCATGTCACACACCAGTCACTACTGATCTCCCTGTCACACACCAGTCACTACTGATCTCCCTGTCACACACCAGTCACCACTGATCTCCCTGTCACACACCAGTCACTACTGATCTCCCTGTCACACACCAGTCACTACTGATCCCATGTCACACACCAGTCACTACTGATCCCATGTCACACACCAGTCACTACTGATCTCCATGTCACACACCAGTCACTACTGATCTCCCTGTCACACACCAGTCACTACTGATCCCATGTCACACACCAGTCACTACTGATCTCATGTCACACACCAGTCACTACTGATCTCGCTGTCACACACCAGTCACTACTGATCTCCCTGTCACACACCAGTCACTACTGCTCTCCCTGTCACACACCAGTCACTACTGATCTCATGTCACACACCAGTCACTACTGATCTCATGTCACACACCAGTCACTACTGATCTCCCTGTCACACACCAGTCACTACTGATCTCCCTGTCACACACCAGTCACTACTGATCTCCCTGTCACACACCAGTCACTACTGATCTCATGTCACACACCAGTCACTACTGATCTCATGTCACACACCAGTCACTACTGATCTCATGTCACACACCAGTCACTACTGATCTCCCTGTCACACACCAGTCACTACTGATCTCCCTGTCACACACCAGTCACTACTGATCTCCCTGTCACACACCAGTCACTACTGATCTCCCTGTCACACACCAGTCACTACTGATCTCCCTGTCACACACCAGTCACTACTGATCTCCCTGTCACACACCAGTCACTACTGATCCCATGTCACACACCAGTCACTACTGATCCCATGTCACACACCAGTCACTACTGATCCCATGTCACACACCAGTCACTACTGATCTCCCTGTCACACACCAGTCACTACTGATCTCCCTGTCACACACCAGTCACTACTGATCTCCCTGTCACACACCAGTCACTACTGATCTCCCTGTCACACACCAGTCACTACTGATCCCATGTCACACACCAGTCACTACTGATCCCATGTCACACACCAGTCACTACTGATCTCCATGTCACACACCAGTCACTACTGATCTCCCTGTCACACACCAGTCACTACTGATCCCATGTCACACACCAGTCACTACTGATCTCCATGTCACACACCAGTCACTACTGATCTCCATGTCACACACCAGTCACTACTGATCTCCCTGTCACACACCAGTCACTACTGATCTCCCTGTCACACACAAGTCACTACTGATCTCATGTCACACACCAGTCACTACTGATCTCATGTCACACACCAGTCACTACTGATCTCCCTGTCACACACCAGTCACTACTGATCTCCCTGTCACACACCAGTCACTACTGATCTCCCTGTCACACACCAGTCACTACTGATCTCCCTGTCACACACCAGTCACTACTGATCTCCCTGTCACACACCAGTCACTACTGATCCCATGTCACACACCAGTCACTACTGATCTCCCTGTCACACACCAGTCACTACTGATCTCCCTGTCACACACCAGTCACCACTGATCTCCCTGTCACACACCAGTCACTACTGATCCCATGTCACACACCAGTCACTACTGATCCCCATGTCACACACCAGTCACTACTGATCACATATCACACACCAGTCACTACTGATCCCCATGTCACACTCCAGTCACTACTGATCTCCCTGTCACACACCAGTCACTACTGATCTCCCTGTCACACACCAGTCACTACTGATCACCATGTCACACACCAGTCACTACTGATCACCATGTCACACACCAGTCACTACTGATCCCCATGTCACACACCAGTCACTACTGATCTCCCTGTCACACACCAGTCACTACTGATCTCCCTGTCACACACCAGTCACTACTGATCCCATGTCACACACCAGCCACTACTGATCCCATGTCACACACCAGTCACTACTGATCTCCCTGTCACACACCAGTCACTACTGATCTCATGTCACACCAGTCACTACTGATCTCCCTGTCACACACGTCACTACTGATCTCCCTGTCACACACCAGTCACTACTGATCCCATGTCACACACCAGTCACTACTGATCTCCCTGTCACACACCAGTCACTACTGATCCCATGTCACACACCAGTCACTACTGATCTCCCTGTCACACACCAGTCACTACTGATCCCATGTCACACACCAGTCACTACTGATCTCCATGTCACACACCAGTCACTACTGATCTCCCTGTCACACACCAGTCACTACTGATCTCCCTGTCACACACCAGTCACTACTGATCTCCCTGTCACACACCAGTCACTACTGATCTCCCTGTCACACACCAGTCACTACTGATCTCCCTGTCACACACCAGTCACTACTGATCTCCCTGTCACACACCAGTCACTACTGATCCCCATGTCACACACCAGTCACTACTGATCTCCCTGTCACACACCAGTCACTACTGATCCCATGTCACACACCAGTCACTACTGATCTCCCTGTCACACACCGGTCACTACTGATCCCATGTCACACACCAGTCACTACTGATCTCCCTGTCACACACCAGTCACTACTGATCCCATGTCACACACCAGTCACTACTGATCCCATGTCACACACCAGTCACTACTGATCCCATGTCACACACCAGTCACTACTGATCACATGTCACACACCAGTCACTACTGATCACATGTCACACACCAGCCACTACTGATCTCCCTGTCGCACACCAGTCACTACTGATCTCCCTGTCACACACCAGTCACTACTGATTCCATGTCACAGACCAGTCACTACTGATCCCATGTCACAGACCAGTCACTACTGATCCTATGTCACACACCAGTCACTACTGATCTCCCTGTCACACACCAGTCACTACTGATCTCCCTGTCACACACCAGTCACTACTGATCCCATGTCACACCAGTCACTACTGATCTCCCTGTCACACACCAGTCACTACTGATCTCATGTCACACCAGTCACTACTGATCTCCCTGTCACACACCAGTCACTACTGATCTCCCTGTCACACACCAGTCACTACTGATCTCCCTGTCACACACCAGTCACTACTGATCCCATGTCACACACCAGCCACTACTGATCCCATGTCACACACCAGTCACTACTGATCTCCCTGTCACACACCAGTCACTACTGATCTCATGTCACACCAGTCACTACTGATCTCCCTGTCACACACGTCACTACTGATCTCCCTGTCACACACCAGTCACTACTGATCCCATGTCACACACCAGTCACTACTGATCTCCCTGTCACACACCAGTCACTACTGATCCCATGTCACACACCAGTCACTACTGATCTCCCTGTCACACACCAGTCACTACTGATCCCATGTCACACACCAGTCACTACTGATCTCCATGTCACACACCAGTCACTACTGATCTCCCTGTCACACACCAGTCACTACTGATCTCCCTGTCACACACCAGTCACTACTGATCTCCCTGTCACACACCAGTCACTACTGATCTCCCTGTCACACACCAGTCACTACTGATCTCCCTGTCACACACCAGTCACTACTGATCCCCATGTCACACACCAGTCACTACTGATCTCCCTGTCACACACCAGTCACTACTGATCTCCCTGTCACACACCAGTCTCTACTGATCTCCCTGTCACACACCAGTCTCTACTGATCTCCCTGTCACATACCAGTCACTACTGATCTCCCTGTCACATACCAGTCACTACTGATCCCCATGTCACACACCAGTCACTACTGATCCCATGTCACACACCAGTCACTACTGATCTCGCTGTCGCACACCAGTCACTACTGATCTCCATGTCGCACACCAGTCACTACTGATCTCCATGTCACACACCAGTCACTACTGATCTCCCTGTCGCACACCAGTCACTACTGATCACCCTGTCGCACACCAGTCACTACTGATCTCCCTGTCGCACACCAGTCACTACTGATCCCCATGTCACACACCAATCACTACTGATCTCCATGTCACACACCAGTCACTACTGATCCCATGTCACACACCAGTCACTACTGATCTCCCTGTCACACACCAGTCACTACTGATCCCATGTCACACACCAGTCACTACTGATCTCCCTGTCACACACCAGTCACTACTGATCTCCCTGTCACACACCAGTCACAACTGATCCCATGTCACACACCAGTCACTACTGATCTCCTTGTCACACACCAGTCACTACTGATCTCCCTGTCACACACCAGTCACTACTGATCTCCCTGTCACACACCAGTCACTACTGATCTCCCTGTCACACACCAGTCACTACTGATCCCCGTGTCACACACCAGTCACTACTGATCTCCCTGTCACACACCAGTCTCTACTGATCTCCCTGTCACACACCAGTCACAACTGATCCCATGTCACACACCAGTCACTACTGATCTCCTTGTCACACACCAGTCACTACTGATCTCCCTGTCACACACCAGTCACTACTGATCTCCCTGTCACACACCAGTCACTACTGATCCCCGTGTCACACACCAGTCACTACTGATCTCCGTGTCACACACCAGTCACTACTGATCTCCCTGTCACACACCAGTCTCTACTGATCTCCCTGTCACACACCAGTCACTACTGATCCCCATGTCACACACCAGTCACTACTGATCCCATGTCACACACCAGTCACTACTGATCTCGCTGTCGCACACCAGTCACTACTGATCTCCCTGTCGCACACCAGTCACTACTGATCTCCCTGTCGCACACCAGTCACTACTGATCCCCATGTCGCACACCAGTCACTACTGATCTCCATGTCACACACCAGTCACTACTGATCTCCATGTCACACACCAGTCACTACTGATCTCCCTGTCACACACCAGTCACTACTGATCCCATGTCACACACCAGTCACTACTGATCTCATGTCACACACCAGTCACTACTGATCTCCCTGTCACACACCAGTCACTACTGATCTCCCTGTCACACACCAGTCACTACTGATCCCCTGTCACACACCAGTCACTACTGATCCCATGTCACACACCAGTCACTACTGATCCCATGTCACACACCAGTCACTACTGATCTCCCTGTCACACACCAGTCACTACTGATCTCCCTGTCACACACCAGTCACTACTGATCTCCCTGTCACACACCAGTCACTACTGATCTCCCTGTCACACACCAGTCACTACTGATCTCATGTCACACACCAGTCACTACTGATCTCATGTCACACACCAGTCACTACTGATCTCCCTGTCACACACCAGTCACTACTGATCTCATGTCACACACCAGTCACTACTGATCTCATGTCACACACCAGTCACTACTGATCTCCCTGTCACACACCAGTCACTACTGATCTCCCTGTCACACACCAGTCACTACTGATCTCCCTGTCACACACCAGTCACTACTGATCTCCCTGTCACACACCAGTCACTACTGATCTCCCTGTCACACACCAGTCACTACTGATCTCCCTGTCACACACCAGTCACTACTGATCTCCCTGTCACACACCAGTCACTACTGATCTCCCTGTCACACACCAGTCACTACTGATCCCATGTCACACACCAGTCACTACTGATCCCATGTCACACACCAGTCACTACTGATCCCATGTCACACACCAGTCACTACTGATCCCATGTCACACACCAGTCACTACTGATCTCCCTGTCACACACCAGTCACTACTGATCTCCCTGTCACACACCAGTCACTACTGATCTCCCTGTCACACACCAGTCACTACTGATCCCATGTCACACACCAGTCACTACTGATCCCATGTCACACACCAGTCACTACTGATCTCCATGTCACACACCAGTCACTACTGATCTCCCTGTCACACACCAGTCACTACTGATCCCATGTCACACACCAGTCACTACTGATCTCCATGTCACACACCAGTCACTACTGATCTCCATGTCACACACCAGTCACTACTGATCTCCCTGTCACACACCAGTCACTACTGATCTCCCTGTCACACACAAGTCACTACTGATCTCCCTGTCACACACCAGTCACTACTGATCTCATGTCACACACCAGTCACTACTGATCTCATGTCACACACCAGTCACTACTGATCTCCCTGTCACACACCAGTCACTACTGATCTCCCTGTCACACACCAGTCACTACTGATCTCCCTGTCACACACCAGTCACTACTGATCTCCCTGTCACACACCAGTCACTACTGATCCCATGTCACACACCAGTCACTACTGATCCCATGTCACACACCAGTCACTACTGATCCCATGTCACACACCAGTCACTACTGATCCCATGTCACACACCAGTCACTACTGATCTCCCTGTCACACACCAGTCACTACTGATCTCCCTGTCACACACCAGTCACCACTGATCTCCCTGTCACACACCAGTCACTACTGATCTCCCTGTCACACACCAGTCACTACTGATCCCATGTCACACACCAGTCACTACTGATCCCATGTCACACACCAGTCACTACTGATCTCCATGTCACACACCAGTCACTACTGATCTCCCTGTCACACACCAGTCACTACTGATCCCATGTCACACACCAGTCACTACTGATCTCATGTCACACACCAGTCACTACTGATCTCGCTGTCACACACCAGTCACTACTGATCTCCCTGTCACACACCAGTCACTACTGCTCTCCCTGTCACACACCAGTCACTACTGATCTCATGTCACACACCAGTCACTACTGATCTCATGTCACACACCAGTCACTACTGATCTCCCTGTCACACACCAGTCACTACTGATCTCCCTGTCACACACCAGTCACTACTGATCTCCCTGTCACACACCAGTCACTACTGATCTCATGTCACACACCAGTCACTACTGATCTCATGTCACACACCAGTCACTACTGATCTCATGTCACACACCAGTCACTACTGATCTCCCTGTCACACACCAGTCACTACTGATCTCCCTGTCACACACCAGTCACTACTGATCTCATGTCACACACCAGTCACTACTGATCTCATGTCACACACCAGTCACTACTGATCTCCCTGTCACACACCAGTCACTACTGATCTCCCTGTCACACACCAGTCACTACTGATCTCCCTGTCACACACCAGTCACTACTGATCTCCCTGTCACACACCAGTCACTACTGATCTCCCTGTCACACACCAGTCACTACTGATCTCCCTGTCACACACCAGTCACTACTGATCCCATGTCACACACCAGTCACTACTGATCCCATGTCACACACCAGTCACTACTGATCCCATGTCACACACCAGTCACTACTGATCTCCCTGTCACACACCAGTCACTACTGATCTCCCTGTCACACACCAGTCACTACTGATCTCCCTGTCACACACCAGTCACTACTGATCTCCCTGTCACACACCAGTCACTACTGATCCCATGTCACACACCAGTCACTACTGATCCCATGTCACACACCAGTCACTACTGATCTCCATGTCACACACCAGTCACTACTGATCTCCCTGTCACACACCAGTCACTACTGATCCCATGTCACACACCAGTCACTACTGATCTCCATGTCACACACCAGTCACTACTGATCTCCATGTCACACACCAGTCACTACTGATCTCCCTGTCACACACCAGTCACTACTGATCTCCCTGTCACACACAAGTCACTACTGATCTCATGTCACACACCAGTCACTACTGATCTCATGTCACACACCAGTCACTACTGATCTCCCTGTCACACACCAGTCACTACTGATCTCCCTGTCACACACCAGTCACTACTGATCTCCCTGTCACACACCAGTCACTACTGATCTCCCTGTCACACACCAGTCACTACTGATCTCCCTGTCACACACCAGTCACTACTGATCCCATGTCACACACCAGTCACTACTGATCCCATGTCACACACCAGTCACTACTGATCCCATGTCACACACCAGTCACTACTGATCCCATGTCACACACCAGTCACTACTGATCTCCCTGTCACACACCAGTCACTACTGATCTCCCTGTCACACACCAGTCACTACTGATCTCCCTGTCACACACCAGTCACTACTGATCCCATGTCACACACCAGTCACTACTGATCCCATGTCACACACCAGTCACTACTGATCTCCATGTCACACACCAGTCACTACTGATCTCCCTGTCACACACCAGTCACTACTGATCCCATGTCACACACCAGTCACTACTGATCCCATGTCACACACCAGTCACTACTGATCCCCATGTCACACACCAGTCACTACTGATCACATATCACACACCAGTCACTACTGATCCCCATGTCACACTCCAGTCACTACTGATCTCCCTGTCACACACCAGTCACTACTGATCTCCCTGTCACACACCAGTCACTACTGATCACCATGTCACACACCAGTCACTACTGATCACCATGTCACACACCAGTCACTACTGATCCCCATGTCACACACCAGTCACTACTGATCTCCCTGTCACACACCAGTCACTACTGATCTCCCTGTCACACACCAGTCACTACTGATCCCATGTCACACACCAGCCACTACTGATCCCATGTCACACACCAGTCACTACTGATCTCCCTGTCACACACCAGTCACTACTGATCTCATGTCACACCAGTCACTACTGATCTCCCTGTCACACACGTCACTACTGATCTCCCTGTCACACACCAGTCACTACTGATCCCATGTCACACACCAGTCACTACTGATCTCCCTGTCACACACCAGTCACTACTGATCCCATGTCACACACCAGTCACTACTGATCTCCCTGTCACACACCAGTCACTACTGATCCCATGTCACACACCAGTCACTACTGATCTCCATGTCACACACCAGTCACTACTGATCTCCCTGTCACACACCAGTCACTACTGATCTCCCTGTCACACACCAGTCACTACTGATCTCCCTGTCACACACCAGTCACTACTGATCTCCCTGTCACACACCAGTCACTACTGATCTCCCTGTCACACACCAGTCACTACTGATCCCCATGTCACACACCAGTCACTACTGATCTCCCTGTCACACACCAGTCACTACTGATCCCATGTCACACACCAGTCACTACTGATCTCCCTGTCACACACCGGTCACTACTGATCCCATGTCACACACCAGTCACTACTGATCTCCCTGTCACACACCAGTCACTACTGATCCCATGTCACACACCAGTCACTACTGATCCCATGTCACACACCAGTCACTACTGATCCCATGTCACACACCAGTCACTACTGATCACATGTCACACACCAGTCACTACTGATCACATGTCACACACCAGCCACTACTGATCTCCCTGTCGCACACCAGTCACTACTGATCTCCCTGTCACACACCAGTCACTACTGATTCCATGTCACAGACCAGTCACTACTGATCCCATGTCACAGACCAGTCACTACTGATCCTATGTCACACACCAGTCACTACTGATCTCCCTGTCACACACCAGTCACTACTGATCTCCCTGTCACACACCAGTCACTACTGATCCCATGTCACACCAGTCACTACTGATCTCCCTGTCACACACCAGTCACTACTGATCTCATGTCACACCAGTCACTACTGATCTCCCTGTCACACACCAGTCACTACTGATCTCCCTGTCACACACCAGTCACTACTGATCTCCCTGTCACACACCAGTCACTACTGATCCCATGTCACACACCAGCCACTACTGATCCCATGTCACACACCAGTCACTACTGATCTCCCTGTCACACACCAGTCACTACTGATCTCATGTCACACCAGTCACTACTGATCTCCCTGTCACACACGTCACTACTGATCTCCCTGTCACACACCAGTCACTACTGATCCCATGTCACACACCAGTCACTACTGATCTCCCTGTCACACACCAGTCACTACTGATCCCATGTCACACACCAGTCACTACTGATCTCCCTGTCACACACCAGTCACTACTGATCCCATGTCACACACCAGTCACTACTGATCTCCATGTCACACACCAGTCACTACTGATCTCCCTGTCACACACCAGTCACTACTGATCTCCCTGTCACACACCAGTCACTACTGATCTCCCTGTCACACACCAGTCACTACTGATCTCCCTGTCACACACCAGTCACTACTGATCTCCCTGTCACACACCAGTCACTACTGATCCCCATGTCACACACCAGTCACTACTGATCTCCCTGTCACACACCAGTCACTACTGATCTCCCTGTCACACACCAGTCTCTACTGATCTCCCTGTCACACACCAGTCTCTACTGATCTCCCTGTCACATACCAGTCACTACTGATCTCCCTGTCACATACCAGTCACTACTGATCCCCATGTCACACACCAGTCACTACTGATCCCATGTCACACACCAGTCACTACTGATCTCGCTGTCGCACACCAGTCACTACTGATCTCCATGTCGCACACCAGTCACTACTGATCTCCATGTCACACACCAGTCACTACTGATCTCCCTGTCGCACACCAGTCACTACTGATCACCCTGTCGCACACCAGTCACTACTGATCTCCCTGTCGCACACCAGTCACTACTGATCCCCATGTCACACACCAATCACTACTGATCTCCATGTCACACACCAGTCACTACTGATCCCATGTCACACACCAGTCACTACTGATCTCCCTGTCACACACCAGTCACTACTGATCCCATGTCACACACCAGTCACTACTGATCTCCCTGTCACACACCAGTCACTACTGATCTCCCTGTCACACACCAGTCACAACTGATCCCATGTCACACACCAGTCACTACTGATCTCCTTGTCACACACCAGTCACTACTGATCTCCCTGTCACACACCAGTCACTACTGATCTCCCTGTCACACACCAGTCACTACTGATCTCCCTGTCACACACCAGTCACTACTGATCCCCGTGTCACACACCAGTCACTACTGATCTCCCTGTCACACACCAGTCTCTACTGATCTCCCTGTCACACACCAGTCACAACTGATCCCATGTCACACACCAGTCACTACTGATCTCCTTGTCACACACCAGTCACTACTGATCTCCCTGTCACACACCAGTCACTACTGATCTCCCTGTCACACACCAGTCACTACTGATCCCCGTGTCACACACCAGTCACTACTGATCTCCGTGTCACACACCAGTCACTACTGATCTCCCTGTCACACACCAGTCTCTACTGATCTCCCTGTCACACACCAGTCACTACTGATCCCCATGTCACACACCAGTCACTACTGATCCCATGTCACACACCAGTCACTACTGATCTCGCTGTCGCACACCAGTCACTACTGATCTCCCTGTCGCACACCAGTCACTACTGATCTCCCTGTCGCACACCAGTCACTACTGATCCCCATGTCGCACACCAGTCACTACTGATCTCCATGTCACACACCAGTCACTACTGATCTCCATGTCACACACCAGTCACTACTGATCTCCCTGTCACACACCAGTCACTACTGATCCCATGTCACACACCAGTCACTACTGATCTCATGTCACACACCAGTCACTACTGATCTCCCTGTCACACACCAGTCACTACTGATCTCCCTGTCACACACCAGTCACTACTGATCCCCTGTCACACACCAGTCACTACTGATCCCATGTCACACACCAGTCACTACTGATCCCATGTCACACACCAGTCACTACTGATCTCCCTGTCACACACCAGTCACTACTGATCTCCCTGTCACACACCAGTCACTACTGATCTCCCTGTCACACACCAGTCACTACTGATCTCCCTGTCACACACCAGTCACTACTGATCTCCCTGTCACACACCAGTCACTACTGATCTCCCTGTCACACACCAGTCACTACTGATCTCCCTGTCACACACCAGTCACTACTGATCTCCCTGTCACACACCAGTCTCTACTCATCTCCCTGTCACACACCAGTCACTACTGATCCCCATGTCACACACCAGTCACTACTGATCTCCATGTCACACACCAGTCACTACTGATCTCCCTGTCACACACCAGTCACTACTGATCTCCCTGTCGCACACCAGTCACTACTGATCTCCCTGTCGCACACCAGTCACTACTGATCTCCCTGTCGCACACCAGTCACTACTGACCCCAATGTCACACACCAGTCACTACTGATCTCCATGTCACACACCAGTCACTACTGATCCCATGTCACACACCAGTCACTACTGATCTCCCTGTAACACACCAGTCACTACTGATCTCCCTGTCACACACCAGTCACTACTGATCCCATGTCACACACCAGTCACTACTGATCCCATGTCACACACCAGTCACTACTGATCCCATGTCACACACCAGTCACTACTGATCCCATGTCACACACCAGCCACTACTGATCTCCCTGTCGCACACCAGTCACTACTGATCTCCCTGTCGCACACCAGTCACTACTGATCCCATGTCACAGACCAGTCACTACTGATCCTATGTCACACACCAGTCACTACTGATCTCCCTGTCACACACCAGTCACTACTGATCCCATGTCACACCAGTCACTACTGATCTCCCTGTCACACACCAGTCACTACTGATCTCCCTGTCACACACCAGTCACTACTGATCCCATGTCACACCAGTCACTACTGATCTCCCTGTCACACACCAGTCACTACTGATCCCATGTCACACACCAGCCACTACTGATCCCATGTCACACACCAGTCACTACTGATCTCCCTGTCACACACCAGTCACTACTGATCTCATGTCACACCAGTCACTACTGATCTCCCTGTCACACACCAGTCACTACTGATCCCATGTCACACACCAGTCACTACTGATCTCCCTGTCACACACCAGTCACTACTGATCTCCCTGTCACATACCAGTCACTACTGATCCCATGTCACACACCAGTCACTACTGATCTCCCTGTCACACACCAGTCACTACTGATCTCCCTGTCACACACCAGTCACTACTGATCTCCCTGTCACACACCAGTCACTACTGATCCCCATGTCACACACCAGTCACTACTGATCCCCATGTCACACACCAGTCACTACTGATCTCCCTGTCACACACCAGTCACTACTGATCTCCCTGTCACACACCAGTCACTACTGATCTCCCTGTCACACACCAGTCTCTACTGATCTCCCTGTCACACACCAGTCACTACTGATCTCCCTGTCACACACCAGTCACTACTGATCTCCCTGTCACACACCAGTCACTACTGATCCCCATGTCACACACCAGTCACTACTGATCTCCCTGTCACACACCAGTCACTACTGATCTCCCTGTCGCACACCAGTCACTACTGATCTCCCTGTCGCACACCAGTCACTACTGATCTCCCTGTCGCACACCAGTCACTACTGATCTCCCTGTCGCACACCAGTCACTACTGATCTCCCTGTCGCACACCAGTCACTACTGATCTCCCTGTCGCACACCAGTCACTACTGATCCCCATGTCACACACCAGTCACTACTGATCTCCATGTCACACACCAGTCACTACTGATCCCATGTCACACACCAGTCACTACTGATCCCATGTCACACACCAGTCACTACTGATCTCCCTGTCACACACCAGTCACTACTGATCTCCCTGTCACACACCAGTCACTACTGATCCCCTGTCACACACCAGTCACTACTGATCCCATGTCACACACCAGTCACTACTGATCCCATGTCACACACCAGTCACTACTGATCTCCCTGTCACACACCAGTCACTACTGATCTCCCTGTCACACACCAGTCACTACTGATCCCCATGTCACACACCAGTCACTACTGATCACATATCACACACCAGTCACTACTGATCTCCCTGTCACACACCAGTCACTACTGATCCCATGTCACACACCAGTCACTACTGATCTCATGTCACACACCAGTCACTACTGATCTCCCTGTCACACACCAGTCACTACTGATCTCCCTGTCACACACCAGTCACTACTGATCTCCCTGTCACACACCAGTCACTACTGATCTCCCTGTCACACACCAGTCACTACTGATCTCCCTGTCACACACCAGTCACTACTGATCTCCCTGTCACACACCAGTCACTACTGATCTCATGTCACACACCAGTCACTACTGATCTCATGTCACACACCAGTCACTACTGATCTCATGTCACACACCAGTCACTACTGATCTCGCTGTCACACACCAGTCACTACTGATCTCCCTGTCACACACCAGTCACTACTGCTCTCCCTGTCACACACCAGTCACTACTGATCTCATGTCACACACCAGTCACTACTGATCTCATGTCACACACCAGTCACTACTGATCTCATGTCACACACCAGTCACTACTGATCTCGCTGTCACACACCAGTCACTACTGATCTCCCTGTCACACACCAGTCACTACTGCTCTCCCTGTCACACACCAGTCACTACTGATCTCATGTCACACACCAGTCACTACTGATCTCATGTCACACACCAGTCACTACTGATCTCATGTCACACACCAGTCACTACTGATCTCGCTGTCACACACCAGTCACTACTGATCTCCCTGTCACACACCAGTCACTACTGATCTCCCTGTCACACACCAGTCACTACTGATCTCATGTCACACACCAGTCACTACTGATCTCATGTCACACACCAGTCACTACTGATCTCATGTCACACACCAGTCACTACTGATCTCCCTGTCACACACCAGTCACTACTGATCTCCCTGTCACACACCAGTCACTACTGATCTCATGTCACACACCAGTCACTACTGATCTCATGTCACACACCAGTCACTACTGATCTCCCTGTCACACACCAGTCACTACTGATCTCCCTGTCACACACCAGTCACTACTGATCTCCCTGTCACACACCAGTCACTACTGATCTCCCTGTCACACACCAGTCACTACTGATCTCCCTGTCACACACCAGTCACTACTGATCTCCCTGTCACACACCAGTCACTACTGATCTCCCTGTCACACACCAGTCACTACTGATCTCCCTGTCACACACCAGTCACTACTGATCCCATGTCACACACCAGTCACTACTGATCCCATGTCACACACCAGTCACTACTGATCCCATGTCACACACCAGTCACTACTGATCCCATGTCACACACCAGTCACTACTGATCTCCCTGTCACACACCAGTCACTACTGATCTCCCTGTCACACACCAGTCACTACTGATCTCCCTGTCACACACCAGTCACTACTGATCCCATGTCACACACCAGTCACTACTGATCCCATGTCACACACCAGTCACTACTGATCTCCATGTCACACACCAGTCACTACTGATCTCCCTGTCACACACCAGTCACTACTGATCCCATGTCACACACCAGTCACTACTGATCTCCATGTCACACACCAGTCACTACTGATCTCCATGTCACACACCAGTCACTACTGATCTCCCTGTCACACACCAGTCACTACTGATCTCCCTGTCACACACAAGTCACTACTGATCTCCCTGTCACACACCAGTCACTACTGATCTCATGTCACACACCAGTCACTACTGATCTCATGTCACACACCAGTCACTACTGATCTCCCTGTCACACACCAGTCACTACTGATCTCCCTGTCACACACCAGTCACTACTGATCTCCCTGTCACACACCAGTCACTACTGATCTCCCTGTCACACACCAGTCACTACTGATCCCATGTCACACACCAGTCACTACTGATCCCATGTCACACACCAGTCACTACTGATCCCATGTCACACACCAGTCACTACTGATCCCATGTCACACACCAGTCACTACTGATCTCCCTGTCACACACCAGTCACTACTGATCTCCCTGTCACACACCAGTCACCACTGATCTCCCTGTCACACACCAGTCACTACTGATCTCCCTGTCACACACCAGTCACTACTGATCCCATGTCACACACCAGTCACTACTGATCCCATGTCACACACCAGTCACTACTGATCTCCATGTCACACACCAGTCACTACTGATCTCCCTGTCACACACCAGTCACTACTGATCCCATGTCACACACCAGTCACTACTGATCTCATGTCACACACCAGTCACTACTGATCTCGCTGTCACACACCAGTCACTACTGATCTCCCTGTCACACACCAGTCACTACTGCTCTCCCTGTCACACACCAGTCACTACTGATCTCATGTCACACACCAGTCACTACTGATCTCATGTCACACACCAGTCACTACTGATCTCCCTGTCACACACCAGTCACTACTGATCTCCCTGTCACACACCAGTCACTACTGATCTCCCTGTCACACACCAGTCACTACTGATCTCATGTCACACACCAGTCACTACTGATCTCATGTCACACACCAGTCACTACTGATCTCATGTCACACACCAGTCACTACTGATCTCCCTGTCACACACCAGTCACTACTGATCTCCCTGTCACACACCAGTCACTACTGATCTCATGTCACACACCAGTCACTACTGATCTCATGTCACACACCAGTCACTACTGATCTCCCTGTCACACACCAGTCACTACTGATCTCCCTGTCACACACCAGTCACTACTGATCTCCCTGTCACACACCAGTCACTACTGATCTCCCTGTCACACACCAGTCACTACTGATCTCCCTGTCACACACCAGTCACTACTGATCTCCCTGTCACACACCAGTCACTACTGATCCCATGTCACACACCAGTCACTACTGATCCCATGTCACACACCAGTCACTACTGATCCCATGTCACACACCAGTCACTACTGATCTCCCTGTCACACACCAGTCACTACTGATCTCCCTGTCACACACCAGTCACTACTGATCTCCCTGTCACACACCAGTCACTACTGATCTCCCTGTCACACACCAGTCACTACTGATCCCATGTCACACACCAGTCACTACTGATCCCATGTCACACACCAGTCACTACTGATCTCCATGTCACACACCAGTCACTACTGATCTCCCTGTCACACACCAGTCACTACTGATCCCATGTCACACACCAGTCACTACTGATCTCCATGTCACACACCAGTCACTACTGATCTCCATGTCACACACCAGTCACTACTGATCTCCCTGTCACACACCAGTCACTACTGATCTCCCTGTCACACACAAGTCACTACTGATCTCATGTCACACACCAGTCACTACTGATCTCATGTCACACACCAGTCACTACTGATCTCCCTGTCACACACCAGTCACTACTGATCTCCCTGTCACACACCAGTCACTACTGATCTCCCTGTCACACACCAGTCACTACTGATCTCCCTGTCACACACCAGTCACTACTGATCTCCCTGTCACACACCAGTCACTACTGATCCCATGTCACACACCAGTCACTACTGATCCCATGTCACACACCAGTCACTACTGATCCCATGTCACACACCAGTCACTACTGATCCCATGTCACACACCAGTCACTACTGATCTCCCTGTCACACACCAGTCACTACTGATCTCCCTGTCACACACCAGTCACTACTGATCTCCCTGTCACACACCAGTCACTACTGATCCCATGTCACACACCAGTCACTACTGATCCCATGTCACACACCAGTCACTACTGATCTCCATGTCACACACCAGTCACTACTGATCTCCCTGTCACACACCAGTCACTACTGATCCCATGTCACACACCAGTCACTACTGATCTCCATGTCACACACCAGTCACTACTGATCTCCATGTCACACACCAGTCACTACTGATCTCCCTGTTACACACCAGTCACTACTGATCCCCATGTCATAACAGGTTCTGTCTTAATGATGGTGGATTGGGGGGGAGTTACCGAGTTAAAGAGAACCAGAGACGAAGCACCCGCATGTATTTTAGCTTATAAATCAGTGGGAACATGACAGTAAACACCTAATCTGTCTTTGTTTCATTGTTCTCTGTTTAATCTGACTGTTATCACCTCTGATAAGAATCCCCGACTGAGGATTCAGTCTGGCTTTGCTACTACGGAATGATTATAGCGAAGTCTGTCTTCTCTAGTTCTCTGGAGTCTTTTTCAAGCCCAAGCCTGCCCCCTTGTGGCTCTGCTATAATTACTCAGCTATAATTATTCCCTGCAAAGCCAGACTGAATGCTCAGTCCGGGATTCTTATCACAGCTGATAACAGACACTTTTAGCAGTGAGGATGAAACAGAAAGCAAGGTAGGTGTTTTCTCTAATGTTCCCACTGATATATATGGTAAAATACATAAGGGTGCTTCGTTTCTGGTTCACTTTAAATGCTTACCTGCAGGGGGGTAACTAGAAATCGCTTGTTTTCTGCACAGGTAAACAGAGAACCAATGTTATTCAGCTGGCTAGTGCACACTTGAATCTGTTTTCCCCATGCAGATAAAAAAAACAGACAGCAGGGAAGCACTGCAGGAATTTTCTCTATCAATTACATTAGCTTCTGTGATAAAACGTGCATGTTTTCACACATACAGACACACATGGTGTGCAGAAAACGTATACAGAAAACCGACAGATGAGTGTGCTCCCAACCTCAGCGTATTACACTCACTCTGTCCATCTCTGATGGAGCAGAACTGGCTCTGCAGACTCCTCCAGCATCACTACAGTACACAGCACTTGGGGAGGGGGTAGAGAGGTTGGGGGCGCTGTACTCAAGACCCTGCTGAACACTGAATAGGGACTGTCTACAAAACTTTGTATGATGTTATCAGTGGCTGAGCAGATGGAGTCATTAGAACAATTGTGCAGAGAGCAGAATGTTTTTTCTCACTGCGCCGTCTCCTCTCTCACAGTGCGGAAATATCATTTGATCTCCGGCTAGACTTCTAAGCATGCCGCTTACAAAAAAAATGAACTGTAATTTTGATGGTAGTTTAATTTTAACTGAGAGAGACAGAATATCAACCAAAAATCCAAAGAAAAAACATATAAAAGTTATATATTTATGTGCACATCATTGAGTGAAATAAGTATTCCCAAGCAAGTCTTAGTGCTTGGTGGCAAAACCCTTGCTGGCAATCACAGAGGTCAGATGTTTCTTGTAGTTGGTCACCAGGCTTCTACACATCTCAGGAGGGATTCTGGCCCACTCTTGAAGTTTTAGGCCGCACTTGATCTGTGCGATGCGTTGCGAGCAGATGTGAGGCCTTATATGACCCTGCGCCACGGTACAGCGACAGGGTCATATGCATAGACCCCCCCAGGGCTAGTGACGTACTTTTTCCTGAGCAGGAAGTACATCATTGGGATTCCCGTCCGTTCACGTGCTACTGTTGTGCACACTGCCTGCATCACCCACTAACTAAACTTGCATCACTGCGAGATCATGGATTATGCAGTGACGCGCTGCAGCCTTTGTGTCAGCACTGCAGCAATTTGCATACTTCCGGCATGTCGCATCGCTTGAAGTGTGCAGTCTCCATAGACTTGTACGGCCTTTGCAGCGGGGAGGAGTACAGCGGTGCAATGCAGTGTGAAAGGGGACTAAGGATTCCTTAGCTGTAACTTGACAACTTTAAGTTTCACTCCCCTCATCTTCTCTATCCTAATGTTTATAATTTAAGTTTTATCACCCTCCACAGATTTCCTACAGGTCTGGAGACTGGCTAGGCCACTCCATATGCGTTTCTTAGTCAGTCCTTTGTTGCCTTGGTGGTATGTTTTGGGGCATTGTCATACTGGAAGACCAATCCATGATCCATCTGTAGTGTTCTGACTATGGTGGGGATTAGATTGTCAGCAGAGTCATAGTCTGATGTCCTACCATATTATTATTATTATAGGGTAATGTCAGTTAGTATATAGAGCAGTGCAAGTATAAATAGGACACTGTCAGTTAGCACAATGTCAGTGTATATACAGCATAGTATTAGTCAACATAGATGGGACTCAGTATTGCACCCAGGAGAGTGTCGGCTCCTCTGCCCAGTCCTGTCTCACAGGTGACTCCTCCCTGCTGCCTCCTGACTCAGCTCCTCACCTCCACTTTCAGCTCTTTCCTCTCTTCTCCCCCTCCTCTCTCTAATTAGCAGCGCTGAGAGTCAAGAAGGAAGGGCTTCTCTGCTCCTCCACTTCTTCTCTATGGTGGGCAGCCTTAAGAGGGGAGGAGGCCGGGGCGCTTCACATTTCCCCCTCCTCTCTATGGTGGGCAGCCCTAAGAGGGGAGGCCGGGCTGCTCTGCTCCTCCCCCTCCTCTCTATGGTGGGCAGCCCTAAGAGGGGAGGAGGCAGGGCTGCTTCACATCTCCCCCTCCTCTCTATGGTGGGCAGCCCTAAGAGGGGAGGAGGCAGGGCTGCTTTACATCTCCCCCTCCTCTCTATGGTGGGCAGCCCTAAGAGGGGAGGAGGCCGGGCTGCTCTGCTCCCCCCCCTCCCCTCTATGGTGGGCAGCGCTAAGAGGGGAGAAGGCAGGGCTGCTTCACATCTCCCCCTCCTCTCTATGGTGGGCACTGCAGCCCTAAGAGGGGAGGAGGCAGGGCCACTTTGCTATTCTTCCTCTTCTCTATGGTAGACAGTCCTGAGACTGGAAGAGGCAGAATCATACCTCCCAACCCAGGACAGTTCTGGCGCAAATCAGGGTGGGGAGGTAAGATCATATGCAGAAGTGTCCCCCAGCATTAGGGAGCCATCTAATGCCCTACCATAGTCTATATTATATATTAGTGGAAAAGGAATGGATCCAGCACCGTCTTCTGAGAAGTTCAAGTTCGCTTTATTTCATCAAAAAAGCAATCTCATACATAGTAAGAAACAGAACCTGTCAGGCTGTCATAATAGCGAAGTTTCGAGGGGTCGCTCCCCTCTTTTCAAGCTAGCACAAGCCTTCACCTTCAAATGGCAAATATCAGCTATTTAAACTCCATGCCCTGGAGTCTTAACTAATAGAAAGCATCTGGGGGACACCTGGCGACCAATGGGCAAAGAGAGGTGGATGACTGGGCATAAACTCCACCTCCCAGCGAGGAGGACCAGATGGGGAACTTCATGTTCCAAGCAATCAGAACAAAAGTTGTTAGCTGGCGCCGCCAATCAACAGTAAAGCGCAGATAGCCAGCCAAACTCTGATTACCAATTTTTGTACCGACTACACAGCCCTGATCAGAGGGGTCACATCTAATGTCCTATCACTGTCTATGGTTTATATTACTGTATGTACAGTATTACACATTATAATGCTTTGTACAGAGTAAATGGACCTTAGCCACTCTTCTGTCTCTCTGCCAAGACATATCCAATGTTCTGTATCTTATTTGGCACAACAAAGAGCTCTGTACACCCCACTGACTGTCCCTAAACAAATCAAATGTCCTAAAACAGTCTATACTTTATATTACACAACATACAGCTTTGTACATAAAACACAGAGTTAGTCAAACCACTGACTGTTTCTTAACAGGGTCACATCTAACAACATTACACAGTCTATGCCGTATATTATACATACAGAGGACACAAAGCAAGTTACATCACTAGTAAATATAAGCATACTCAGTTAGGGTAGCCATACACCACTTAATGTATGGGCAAATCGACCAGGAGTCAGAGATCCCTGTCTTATCGAATTTGATCAGAGAGGGATCTGTTGCTGCTCATACAATGCACACCGATTTCAGAAATTGGTCTAGTAGCCTCCAGTGCATGTCTGGCCGTCCCCAAGTTTCAAAGTGTCCCCCCCCAGGTGCCCATGCTCAGTAAAGTTTCACCTTTCCGCCAGCACGATTCCAGGTCTTCGGTGTCGCTGCAAGCACTTGTACATGTCAGCATAAGCAATAGTACATGTTGCACAGGCGCCTGCGGTAATGGCAGACACCAGAGGCCAAGAATTGTGCTGGTGGATCTGCCTCGGAAGAAGCACAGCCGCGTGAAACGGCCGTTAGGCTACCCGCTTTCGCCCTGCACCCACCGCCACCCACCTTCAATATGGTAGGGCATCTATCTTATCAAACAAACAAACACAGAACATTTATATCGGGCTTTTCTCCTGGCGGACTCAAAGCGCCAGAGCTGCAGCCACTAGGACGCGCTCTATAGGCAGTAGCAGTGTTAGGGAGACTTGCCCAAGGTCTCCTACTGAATAGGTGCAGGCTTACTGAACCAAGAGCCGAGAACCGAGAAGCCGAGATTTGAACCCTGGTCTCCTGTGTCAGAGGCAGAGCCCTTAACCAGTATACTATTCAGCCACTGAATCCAGAAATATCTATCTTTGTGACCTTAGCACGAGTTGTTTGCTTGTGACTTATGCACCTACCTTTGAATACAGCATGCCCACATGCCGTGGTTCACACTATGCTTGGATATTGAATAAATTTGAAGCAACTGCAGTGCCTGATGGAACTTGTTTCTTATTCGTTTGATCAATGAATTGTGCTGATGAAAGGGGACTTGGACAATGCACAAGAGTATGGGAGGATGGGGTAAATGGAAAGGACCTTTATACTTGGAGGGATACTGGCCAGGGGTGTCACCTCCCACTATGGTGTTCCTCCCACAATGCAACAACGTTCATGGGCAAGAATCTGTCTGAGCCATGGCCATGACATCACACTGTGGGAGGGCTTTCAACACAACAGCAGCAACACAGGTGTCCCTGATGATCTATGAGAGAGAATGTAAAGATTTCTCATGGGAAAGGGGGTATCAGCTACTGACTGGGATGAAGTTCAAGCCTTGGTTCAAGTTCCTCTAACTTTCCTGGATTGCCAGCTCTAACTGATGTGCTGCATGCTGCTCTCCATCTGAATTGTTGGGAAGATGGAGAGCAGCATGCAGTGCATCGGGAAGAGGCAGCGATAAGGGTATGTTAACCCTCCCACGGCCAGCACCCACTAATGTGCTAATGCAGTGAGTTCTTGGATGAAAAAAGATACAACATGTATAAATAAAAACTTGAACAAGTATTTTAGTTAATATCATTATACACAAAAGTTAAGTACTCCTAACAATAGGAGTCACACATGGAAGAGGGGGCTGTGCATGGAATGGGAGGAGCTGCTGTTAAAGAGAACCAGAGACGAAGCACCGCCATGTATTTTACCATATATATCAATGGGAACATGACAGTAAACACCTACCCTGCTCTTTGTTTCATTCTTCTCTGCTAAATCTGCCTGTTATCAGCCCTGACTGAGCATTCAGTCTAGCTTTTACCGGAATGATTATAGCTGAGTCAGTCTTCTGTGATGTATTTTCAAGCCCAGGTCTGCCCCCTTGTGGCTCTGATTTCCTGCTATTTATCCTCGAAGCAGCAAAGCAGAGCCACAAGGGGGCAGACTTGAGCTTGAAAAGACATCACAGAAGGCTAACTCAGCTATAATCATTCCGGGCAAAGCTAGACTGAATGCTCAGTCTGGGATTCTTATCAGGGCTGATAACAGGCAAATTTAGCAGAGAAGAATGAAACAGAGAGCAGGGTAAATGTTTTCTCTAATGTTCCCTCTGATATACATGGTCAAATACATGAGGGTGCTTTGTGTCTGGTTCCCTTTAAGCAGTAATGAAATGACCGGTTTCGTACTATAGTACTGTATTTTAATTCAGTCAATAATTGGGAGTCTAACAGCATTTTATTGAAAACTAGCTGATGGCCCGGGTAAGTATTTGGCTGGTGATGGCTCCGCCCACTTTTTCTAACCCTAACACACAAACACTCAATGACCTAGTTTGTGAGCTTTGGCATAAATAATTTGCATTGAAATGAACCAAATCTGTTATGAAGTTTTTATTTGCTTGCTGGACTTGTAACAGAGATCTTTTACATGTTATACATGGCATACAAGGGCAGACAGTGCCGCTGTTAGCAAGGATGCACAATTGGTAAACTATAAGGACTAGCATACCTTAGGGCTGCATTGATTTGCTCCGATACCTGCACGGGCGGTACTTAAAGAGAAACCGTAAGCAAGAATTGAACTTCATCCCAATCAGTAGCTGATACCCCCTTTCCCATGAGAAATCTTTTCCTTTTTTCAAACGGATCATCATGGGGGCTCTGTATGGCTGATTTTGTGGTGAACAGCGCAATGTTAGCACCTCACAGTACTGAGGTGCTGACATCCCACTGTGGGAGCCTTGTTGCATTGTGGGAAACAGCTGTTTCCAACTGCCAAAAAAAGCAAGCAGCATCTCCTTCCACTGACATCACCTGCCAGCAGTAAAAATTTCACCATGTGATAAATGTCAGAATGTAAATCATGGAGAGGAAAGATTTTACAATGAGCAAACACTGACTAAATAATTTATACATAATTATTGTAAAAATTAAGCACCTTTTTTATTACATTATTTTCACTGGAGTTCCTCTTTAACACAGGTTGGACTGCATGATGATTGGCTGCATTTTAGAGAGAGGCTCCATGATGGGCCCAAGCGTGAGCAGGAAGTTTCGTTTACCCCGCTGCAGGACGTATGCTGTGATTTGTCCAGCCTGGGATTAGCGTTGCCTATGCAGCACTAAAGTATGCCAGTCCTTGTAGTCCACCAAATGTGCATCCTTGCTAAAGAGCACAAAATGTCCGCTAGCCTCCCTTCTTGCGTGTTACAATTCTGCTTTTCAATCAGGCTGTCACATTGTCAGGGAAGATACTGTACTGTACAGTAAATCTAGAAAATCCCTCATGGGGAAATGTAGTTCAATACTGGTCTGTAAGAGGTTCGCAGCTGTCAGCTTACACAGTAATACTGTATACAGTAGATGTAGCTTGCAGATTTCATCATTTTCACCACATACTGTGAGAGATGTGTCCGGTTTGTAAAACTGTACATACTGTTTACAAGTATGCATTTCTGCCATTGAAAAGAAAGTTTCAAAAACAGTTTTTTAGGTTTGTATTTTCAATAAAATGCCTTTAGAACAGAGAAAAAATGATTCCCAATTACTGACTGAATTAAAGTAAGTCTGAAGCAAAAAAAACAAAAAAACAAAAAAAACAGATTCTCACCTGAGGAGAGGGAAGGCCCTGGGTCCTATAGAGTGTTCCCGTTTTTCCTACGGTACCCGCGTTTCACTGCTGTCTCTCGTTAGCAGTCTCTGACCGATGAGCCGTAGGCTGCTCTCTCTTCCGCTGCAGGAGGCTTAGGCAGTCTTCAGGAGCCCCAGTGCTCCCGAAGACAGGCTGCTCCGTACTGCGCGAGCATGCATTCTCACGCATGTGAAGTACGGAGCGGCCTGTCTTCGGCAGCACTGGGGATCCTGAAGACTGCCTAAGCCTCCTGCAGCCGAAGAGAAAGCAGTCACCCACCCATCGGTCGGAGGATGCTGACAGGGGAGACAGCAGTGAAGTGTGGGTACCGTAGGAGGAACCAGGACGTGGAGTCAGTACAAAAATCATCCGACTCCTCAGTTTATGAAACCACTGACTCCAACTCTGGCTCCAGGTACCCAAAATGGCTCAGACTCCTTTGTCTAATACTTACCAGGGCTTGGGATTGTGTACAAAAATCATCCGACTCCTCAGTTTATTAAACCACCGACTCTAGGTACCCAAAATTGCTCCGACTCCTCTGACTCCACAGCTCTGGGAGGACGGGGGAACACTCTACAGGACCCAGGACTCAGAGCCTTCCCTCTCATTAGGCGAGTATCTGTTTATTTTTTTTATTACACTTCAGACTCACTTCAAAGGGGTACTATGGCGAAAAATTGGAAAATGTAAAATATGTGCAGACATATATAAGAAGTACATTTTTTTTCCAGCGTAAAATGAGCCATAAATGACTTTTCTCCTATGTTGCTGTCACTTACAATAGGTAGCAGAAATCTGACAGAAGTGACAGGTTTTGGACTAGCCCATCTCTTCATAGGGGATTCTCAGGGATTTATTTATTTTAAAAAGCACTTCGTGAATAACAGCTGCTCTGTCCAACTGCCAAAAACTGTGTAGGGAGCAGGGAAGCTGGTCAGTATCATTGTTTAAATCCTTTTTAGGGAATATCTTTATAAAGAATAAAAGCATTGCTGAGAATCCCCTATGAAGAGATGGACTAGTCCAAAACCTGTCACTTCTTTCAGATTTCAAGTACCTACTGTAAGTGACAGCAACCTTGGAGAAATGTAATTTATGGCTCATTTTACTCTGGAAAAAATGCTTCTTATTTGTATGTGTTTGCACATATTTAAAATTTTACTATTTTTTGCCATAGTGCGCCTTTAAGTTTGCACTTTTGCCATTGAAAAGAAAATACATTTTTTTTTATAACTTTTGTTTTAGGCTTGCCTCTCACTAATATTATACATGGGAAAGTTTGGATGTTTGTTACTCGATCACACAACAATGGCTGAACGGATTTGAATGAAATTTGGCACACACATAGTACATTACCTGGAATAACATATACGATACTATTTATCCCCATAACCAAAAAGTGGGCAGAGACAAATACAAATTTCACTGGGAAAATGTAAACTGCAGCCATTCTTACACTGTTACTGGCAGGGTTCTCAAACTTTGCACAGTTGGTCACTGGGTGACTGGGTTTAATATTCAGAAAAGTGGGTGGGGGCTACAACAGCCAATCAAAATTCACCTATTGATTTTCAAGAGAAATATTTAATTGCTGCCATTCTTGCACTGTTAATAGCACCAGCCTCAAACCTGGTACAGTTGGTCATTGGGTGACTGGAGGTCAAATTCAAAAAGGGGGCGGAACCACAAACAGCCAATCGGATTTATTTCATTTCAATGCAATTGAATTATTTATGCCAAAGCTCATAAACTAGGTCACTCAGTAATTGTGGGTTAGAAAAAGTGGGTGGAGCCATCACCAGCCAAATACATAACCGTGCCATCAGCTAGTTTTCAATAAAATACTGTTAGACTCCCAATTATTGCCTGAATTAAAATACAGAACTATAGTACACATATGAGTTTAAAAATGACAATTTCTGATATAGTAAACCACTTTTTCTGGTCCATTGGAGTTTACTATAAAGGGATTCTACTGTATAACCTTAGATGGACAACAACCTGTCATAAAGTGCCTATTAACGAGCCAATTTCCCAATTGATCGACCATCCAAACCAATTTTTGTGAATTATTGGAAACAATCATTTGGGCCCACCAATGGAGGGGAAAATAATAAGCAATCCGATCAGACATAAGGTGTCCACACACCAAACAATTTTTATATTTCTTTCCAATTCAAGAATTACAATCCAGTTTTCTGATTGGTTGTAACATTGAAGTAATCTGACCAATGGGACACACATGCATGGTCAATTTTTCCCCAATTTTGAAAATAAAATTATTGGAAAAATTACTTGGGTATTTACATTAAGAATCTGACAATCTAACCTACATCATTTAATTTTCATAAAGAATGAGCAGAAAAATTCTGCCACCCCGGACCGACTTTTATAAAGAAAAAGAAAAATATAAATAAAAACGGGAAAATCAATTAGATTTCTGGAACAAATAAGAAAAAAAAAAGCTTTACATTTTTCTGTACAACCGATCATTTTTATCAAATTGCCATAAAAATCAGATCATTTTATTGTACAGTGTGTGGCTATCTTAAGAGAATCGTACCAAAGTTTGGATCGATGAAACGATCGTTAATCGTCGATTGGCACCAATAATCGAGTGAATGGTTGATCGTTTGGGTGGTTGTACGGTTAATGGGTACCTTCACAAAGACTAAGTCAAAAAGCAGAGGCAGTGTGAGAAAAATTAATTTAAGGGAACCTAAACTCTAGGGAAAAAAATGAGTTTCACTTACCTGGGGCTTCTACCAGCCCCCTGCAGCCATCCTGTGCCCTCGACGTCACTCCTGGATCCTCTGGTCCCCCGCGTATCATTACATGCATTACCGCAGTAACAGGTAGCTATAGCGGGTGTCAACACGAATCACCTGCTATAGCGTCCTGTTACCGCGGTAACACAACTAATGATACGTGTAGCGGCCCGCCGACTCAGAGTCTGCAAAAACAAAACTAGTTGGCGGTGGGGGACCAGAGGATCTGGGAGTGACTTCGAGGGGACAGGATGGCTGCAGGGGGCTGGTAAAAGCCACAGGTAAAGAGAACCAGAGATGAAGCACCCTCTTGTATTTTACCTTATAAATCAGTGGGAACATGACAGTAAACACCTAATCTGCTCTTTGTTTCATTGTTCTCTGTTTAATCTGACTGTTATCACCTCTGATAAGAATCCCCGACTGAGCACTCAGTCTAGCTTTTCTACGTAAAGATTATAGCTGAGTCTGTCTTCTGTGGTGTCTTTTCAAGCCCAAGCCTGCCCCCTTGTGGCTCTGCTATAATGACTCAGCAATAATCATTCCCAGCAAAGCCAGATTGAATGCTCAGTCTGGGATTCTTATGACTGCTGATAACAGACACTTTTAGCAGTGAGGATGAAACAGAGAGCATGGTAAGTATTTTCTCTAATGTTCTTACTGATATACATGGTAAAACACACAAGGGTGCTTCGTCTCTGGTTCCCTTTAAGTGATGCTCATTTTTTCCCTAAGGTTTAGGTTACCTTTAAGCCCTCACCACCAGGGCTGAGGAGTTGGTACAAAAATCATAAGACTCCTCAGTTTATGATTCCACTGACCTCCTCCAATTTGCATATTGCAATGTTGTTGATTTAAAGTATGTAACATAAAAGGCATTTCATCACTGCCAAAGCTTTGGAATCTTAAAGCTATATTAAGATGGCATCTGCTTTTGGAAACAAAACAAAGCTCCTGGCCAGGAAGCTGACTCTCTACCCTGTCAGACATCCCAGCCTGTTATTGCCAACGCGAATGCCCCAGCATGTTGTCTGTATAATAAGATTCACTGGAGCCCCATATCAGCCGGGTTCCAGCGTGTAGCCCTGCCACCTTGCAGAGAAGGCCTCTAGCTTTTCTATAGGGCTGGTGCACACCAAGAGCCCTTCTAAAAAAGCCAGTGCTTTGGAAAGCGCTTGGCTAATGTATTTGAATGGGATGGATCACACCAGAGCGATGTGATTTTCTCCCAAACGCAAACGCGGGTCCTGCAGCATTTTTGCTGATTTCTGAGGCAATTCAGCCTCAATGTTAAGTATAGGAAAGTGGAAAATCGCTCTGAAAAGCGATAGATCAGAGAGATTTTCCAAATGTTTTTGTTACAGAAGCTGTTCAGTTACAGCTCTAGTCACAAAAAATAAACGCTACACAAAAACGCTCCAAAAATCGCTAGGCATGATTAAAAAAATCGCTAGGCACATGCCTAGAATCTCCTAGGAAAATCACTTCAAAAAGCACTGAGCGTTTCCGATTACGCAAGCGCTTTGTGGTGTGCACTGGCCCTAATATAGGAAAGGCCAGGGCCAATTTCTGAAAGGGGTGGAGCTATAAACCGGAAGCCAGCTGATAGAGGGTTCCAGTGACTCAAACAGACAATGTGTGGGGGCATTCTAACTTTAAGGACTGGGACCCACTAGGGCATTTTTGGCAGCTTTTTGGGATCGCTGGCGATTCCAAAAACCGCTTTGCCAATGTATCTAAATGGGGCTGAACCCACTGGTGCAATTGTGATTAGGGTTACCGGTAATTGCAATCACTATACATGCAGCATTTTGAGTGCTCAATGTTGTGAATAGTAGCCCTGCAAAAAGCGATTTCTGCAGCGATTTGGGTTAATGTTTTAAAATGTAAATAAAGTAAATTATATTTACCGGGTGTCCCGATATCCAGCTTGGATCCGTAGCCCTGCCCCCCAGCAGAAGAGGTCACAGGCGCTTCTCTGATTGGTCCTTAAGAAGCACCTATGACCTCTTCCTGCAGGGGGCGGGTGCTACGGGCGGAAACCGGACATCAGGACACCTGGCAAATATAATAAAGTTTATAAAAAAAAAACCCTAGCTAATCGGAAGTTTACTGTACAGTGATTCAAAATTGCGGCGAAACGGAAGTACAATCGCCATAGGAATCGCTGCACACAGCAATGCCGCGATTTTAAAGTGCTGCAGCAATATCTTGTGGGTAATATATATGGCACCCTCCACCTCAGTTTCCCTTTAATTGGAAGTGGTGAGAAGTGCTGTGGAGTTGGAGCAAATTTTAGGAACCTGGAGTTGGATTCCGTAAAAAAATGCACCTACTCCTATTGCTTAAAGAGGATCTGTCGCAAAATTTTAAAATTGAAAACACATACAAATAAGAAGTACGTTTCTCCCAGAGTAAAATGAGCCATAAATTACTTTTCTCCTATGTTGCTGTCACTTACAGTAAGTAGTAGAAATCAGATATTACCGACAGGTTTTGGGCTAGCCCATCTGCTCATGGGGGGCTCTCAGGGGTTTCTTTATTTGTTAAAGTACTTAGTGAATGGCAGTTGCTCCATCCAACTGCCAAAAAAAAGTGTGCAGCGAGCAGAGAGGCTGGCCAGCATCTTTGTATTAATAATTTTCAGGGAATCCTCTATAAAAAAACGCAAGTGTCCCTGCGTACTGCTGTCTCTGTGTCCTTGGGTCTGTGCAGTTTGCTACTGCGCATGTTCACAGCACGGACCTGGACAGCCGTTGAGGAGGACGGGGCCAGTGAGCCGCATGCACACTGTCAAAAAACAAACCTAGAGCCGTTTTTGGGCTTGGGTCTACTAATGTCTTCATAAAGAATAAAGGCCATGCTGAGAATCCCCCATGAAGAGATGGACTAGCCCAAAACCTGTCGGTAATGTCAGATTTCTACTTCCTACTGTAAGTGATAACAACATAGGAGAACAGTAATTTATGCCTCATTTTACTCTGGGAGAAAAGTACTTCTTATTTGTATGTGTTTTAAATTTTAAGATTTTCGTGACAGTTCCTCTTTAACCACTTCAGCCTTCAGTCGTTTTCACTTTATGCATCCGAGCAATGTTCACCTCCCATTAATTAGCCTATAACTTTATCACTACTTATCACAATGAACTGATCTATATCTTGTTTTTTCCGCCACCAATTAGGCTTTCTTTGGGGGGTACATTTTGCTAAGAGCCACTTTACTGTAAATGCATTTTAACAGGAAGAATAAGAAAAAAACGGAAAAAATGCATTTTTTCTCAGTTTTTAGTCATTATAGTTTTAAAATAATACATGCCTCCATAATTAAAACTCACGTATTGTATTTGCCCATATGCCCCGGGTATTACACCGTTAAAATTATGTCCCTATAACGATGTATGGCGACAATATTTTATTTGGAAATAAAGGTGCATTTTTTCCGTTTTGCATCTATCACTATTTACAAGTTTAAAATAAAAAAAAATATAGAAATATTTCATCTTTACATTGATATTTAAAAAGTTTAGACCCTTAGGTAAATATTTACATGTTTTTTTTTTATTGTAATGGTTTTTTTTTTTTTATATTAAACATTTTATTTGGGTAGTTTTGGGAGGGTGGGAGGTAAACAATGTGTTTATAATGTAAATGTGTGTTAACCTCCTTGGCGGTATGAAAAATACCGCCAGGAGGGAGCGCAGCAGTTTTTAAAAAAAAATTTTTTTTTTAAATCATGTAGCGAGCCGAGGGCTCGCTATATGATAGCCGCTGCTGAGCGGCATCCCCCCGCCCGCTTCGATCGCCTTAGGCGATCTCCGATCAGGAAATCCCGTTCATAGAACGGGATTTCCTGGAGGGCTTCCCCCGTCGCCATGGCGACGGGGCGGGATGACGTCACCGACGTCACTGACGTCGGGACGTCATTGGGAGTCCCGGGCCACCCCTCGGCGCTGCCTGGCACTGATTGGCCAGGCAGCGCTGGGGTCTGGAGGGGGGGGGGGGCCCGCGCCGCAGCAGATAGCGGCGATCGGGCAGGGGCCGGCGGCGATCAGAGTGCTGGCGCAGCTAGCAAAGTGCTAGCTGCGTCCAGCAAAACAAAAATTATGAAAATCGGCCCAGCAGGGCCTGAGCGGCACCCTCCGGCGGCTTACCCCGTGTCACACACGGGGTTACCGCCAAGGAGGTTAATATTTTTTTTTTTTTTATTTCAGATGTAGTATTACTTTTTGGCCACAAGATGGCGGCCATGAGTTTGTTTACATGACGTCACTCTAAGCGTAGCATACGCTTAGAGGGACGCACGGGAGACGCAACAGCCAGAAAAAGCGGAGCTTCTGAGAGAAGCTGTTGCTTTTTCTGCGGGGGAGAGGAATCAGTGATCGGGCACCACAGCCCGAGGCACTGATTCGTGGGCTAACGATCCGCGGCCGGGAGCGCGCGTGCACGCGCGCGATCGGCCGCGGGAGCGCGCGGCCGCGCACATGGCCTCCTGGGCGTAGCTAGTACGTCCAGGAGGCCAAAGTAGTTAAGCAATAGGAGTAGGCGCATTTTTTACGGAATCCAACTCCAGGTTCCTAAAATTTGCTCCAACTACACAGCATTTCTCACCACTTCCAATTAAAGGGAAACTGAGGTGGAGGGTACCATATGTATTTCGTTTTAAACAATACCAGTTGCCTGGCAGTCCTCCTGTTCCTGTGTATCTAATACTTTTAGCCATAGCTCTGAACAAGTGTATGCTTATCAGGTACTCTGACTCCCCTGACTCTTTTACTGGATTAGCCATATGCTTGTTCCAGGGTTTGATTCTAGACACTATACATGCCAGAGGATCAACAGAACTGCAAGGCAACTGGCATTGTTTACAAGGAAATAAATATGGCAGCTTCTGTATTCTTCTCACTATGGGTGCCCTTTAAGAGTGTAAGTAGCAGTAAGGTGCTGCTAATAAAAACACAATTTAATAATCATCAGCAAATGTGACCACCATAAGGGCCCGTTCACACTTAGAACCGCAGAACGCTGGCGATTACCGCCGGCGTTTTGCGGGAGTGATTTTCCCGCGATTAGCGCGGAAAAATCACTGGACACTGCGGCGGTTTTGGAGGGATCGCGATTAGCGCGCTGTGCACGCTAATCACGATCGCTAATTGTGGAACGCTCGTCGTCGGCAAACCGCTGCATGCAGCGCGGTTGCGCTTATCGCTAACCGCAACCGCGGCAGTGAGAACACTGCCACTCGCTACAATGTGTAGCGGTTCTTGCAGAACCGCTAGCGGTTTGCCGTGAGCGGGAATCGTGCGATTCCCGCTCAGGTGAGAATGGGCCCTTCAAGCAGAGGTTTTGGCAGTTTGCTGGTCAGGTGTGTGTTAACACAATGCCAAGGGGGAAAGACATCAGAAATTATGTTAGAGATGCAACTGTTTCTGCTCAGCAATCTGGCAAGGGTTATAAGGCCGCTTCCAACAGAGGTGATAATGATAGAGAGGGAAGAGGCGCCTGGTGAAATAAAACTATTATAAACAGTTTCAAAGGGAGTGCCAAGTGCTGGCCTACCTAGAGGCTCTCGTATCTGGCTATACCAGTTATACTGGCACCGTTTTATTAACCTGCGACCCGTGAAATATGAGGTCTTACCTTTTTACAGTGCGGAATAAATAGGAGAGAGGAAAATTGGTATTATTCATCAGAGAGGTAGGCCAACACTTGCCACTCCTTTTTCAACTATTTTTAGTTTAATTTCACCCACCTATCTGCAGACTGTATACAATGCAATGTGACTGTAATTTTTTTTTTTTTTTTTACAATCTTATCCACATCTATTTACAAGAAGACCAACAGATTGGATGTGGCCTGAATATACTGAGGCAGACTCACATCTAGTGACTTTGCAGCCCCATCAACCATCGGTTTTGATAATTTTATCAAATCGGATTAAAAGAGATGCTGCAACAATCTTGCTCGATCAAGGATTCCACCGATCTTGGGCCAAAATCGGTCAAATGGATTGATCGAGCAAGCTGGAAAATCTTGGTCAGATGCAGTCCATTGCGTGCGTGGCAATAACAGCTTGCGATATTGCGGAGACCAACTGGACTCCTGGCCGCTGTCCCCCAATGTAAATGTCACCCCCAGGGCCTGTGCATTGTAAATCTCACTTGTCCAGCTGCCATGACTACCGGTCTCCCCGGTTTACAATGCACGGGCACCAGTGGGGGGTGGACATTAACATTTGTGGAAGCCAGGTGGGTGGAATCGAAAAGTTTTGTAAGCCCGATTCCTAAGAGATTTCATGCTGAAATTGATCGGGAATTGACCTGTGGTGCATGGGCAGACACAGATCTCTCTCTGATCAGATTCGAATAGAGTCTCTTTTTTTGATCTGCCCAGGTTTAAGGGTTTATAAAGATGCCTCTGAACAAACCACAAAACCCCCACTACTATGTCCTTTGGACACACAAAACCACAGTGGAGAAATCTGGCCATAATGCACAGCACCATGTTAAGTGAAAGCCAAACACAATTGTGAAGCATGGTGGGTGATGACTTGGGCCTTGTTTTACAGCCACTAGACTTGGGCACCTTGCAGTCCTTGAGACGACCGTGAACTGCTCTGTATACCAAACTAGAGAACTAGTGAATTGTGAAATACAATTTACAAAAAAATGGCTTGAAAAGAACAAAATCAAGAAGTTGCAATGGTTCAGTCAAAGTCCAGACCTCAACCTGATTGAAACTGGAGCAGCATTATAAAGAAAACTGGCCTAAAACTGCTCCACATCAATACAAAAGGTTGATAATGCTATATAGCATATCTCACATCCTTTAGCACCTGCCCTACCGTAATAAAGTCTATATTATATATTACACATTATACAGCTTTGTACAGAGTACATAGATCCAGCCACATCACTAACTGTCCCTCAGAGGGGTCACATCTAATGTCCCACCACAGTCTATGCCCTATATTATATAAAACACATTATACAGCTCTGTGCATAGTACATAGATCCAGTCACACCACTAACTGTCCCTCAGAGGGGTCACATCTAATGTCCCACCACAGTCTATGCTCTATATTATATATTACACATTATACAGCTTTGTACAGAGTACATAGATCCAGCCACATCACTAACTGCCCCTCAGAGGGGTCACATCTAATGTCCCACCACAGTCTATGCTCTATATTATATAAAACACATTATACAGCTCTGTGCATAGTACATAGAGCCAGTCACACCACTAACTGTCCCTCAGAGGAGTTACATCTAATATCCTACTACAATCTATATTATATATTACACATTATACAGCCCTGTAAAGGAGTACAGGTAGTCCTCGGTTAACGAACGAGATAGGGACTGCCCACTCGTTCTTAACCTGAATCTGTTCGTATACATAGTATATAGAGCCAGTCACACCACTAACTGTCCCTCAGAGGGGTCACATCTAATGTCCTACCACAGTCTATGCTCTATATTCTATATTACACATTATATAGCCCTGTACAGAGTACATAGAGCCAGTCACACCACTAACTGTCCCTCAGAGGAGTCACACCTAATGTCCTACTACAGTCTATGCTCTATATTATATATTACACATTATACAGCCCTGTACAGAGTACATAGAGCCAGTCACACCACTAACTGTCCCTCAGAGGGGTCACATCTAATGTCCTACCACAGTCTATAGGCTATATTCTATATTACACATTATACAGCTCTGTACAGAGTATATAGAGCCAGTCACACCACTAACTGTCCCTCAGAGGAGTCACACCTAATGTCCTACTACAGTCTATGCTCTATATTATATATTACACATTATACAGCCCTGTACAGAGTACATAGAGCCAGTCACACCACTAACTGTCCCTCAGAGGGGTCACATCTAATGTCCTACCACAGTCTACGCTCTATATTATATACTAGCCAACCCGCGTCGTAGCATATGCCGCATCTATCTATCTAATAGAGTACGTGCCTCAACCTTGAAGCAAGAAGAAGTAGGCTTTCCATGAGAAAATGTATGCGTGCTCAAACACCAAGTTTAACCCTAGCAAGTCTGGCTTTGCAAATCCGGCCTAATTGGCTATTCATGAGGCAATGCTCATGCAAATATGCATTTGCTTTCGCATGCCAAACTATGCAGGGTCAAAAAACCAATACTGCAAAGTGCTCTCTCGCTGCCTGGGAACCACAGCGGCACCCCGGAGTGGGAGGCTGGGTGGCGCAGCTGCCCCCCCCCCCAAGCGTGGCCAGCGCTGGGGAGAGCCGTCCGCACCCACCTCCTAATATTAAAAACAGCCACTTACCTTAACGTCCATTGGGTTCTGCTACATGCGCATTAATTTTCTCATGGAAAGCATTTTGTGCAGTTTGTATCCTTTGGAGGCAGGTGGTGGATGGCTTGCTCCGGTGGTGTGAACCCTGGAGTGAGTGCGCCTGTCCTCCCCCCCCCCCCCCTCTGGAGTGCTGTATGTGAGCCAGCCCTGAGCTCTAAAGCTCGGGGTGACCCATGCTTCTCTCCTTTCTCATGTGATGCCCCCAAATTAATGCGCATGTAGCAGAACGAAATGGACGTTAAGGTAAGTGCCTGTTTTTAATATTGGGAGGTGGGTGCAGACGGCTCTCCCCGGCGCTGGCCAAACTTGGGGGGGGGTCGTCCACGCCACCCAGCCTCCCCCTCCGGGGTGCCGCTGTGGTTTCCAGGCAGTGAGAGAGCCTGGGACCCTGCGGTCCCCCAGTTGTATAAAAAGGGGGCATTGGGAATCCTCCCCGTGGCGCTCCTGGAGGCCTGGAGCACACCAAAAACTGCTAGCAGATCCGCAAAATGCTAGCAGATTTTGAAACGCTTTTTCTTATTTTTCTGTAGCATTTCACCTAGCATTTTGCGGTTTTGTAAAGCATTTTTGGTGTAGTAGATTTCATATATTGTTACAGTAAAGCTGTTACTGAACAGCTTCTGTAACAAAAACGCCTGCAAAACCGCTCTGAACTGCCGTTTTTCAGAGCGGTTTGCGTTTTTCCTATACTTAACATTGAGGCAGAAACGCATCCGAAATTCAAAAAAATGCCTCACCTCGGGAGTATGCGTTTCAGCAAAACGCCTCCCGCTCTGGTGTGCACCAGCCCATTGAAATACATTACCCAAGCGTATCCGCAGCCGCAAGTGGATCGCAAAACGCTGCCGAACCGCTCTGGTGTGCACTAAGCCGGATAGTGCTAATGTAGCATGTAGCAGGGTGACTGCTTTGTGGTATTGGTTTGTGCATGCATTTGCATGAGCATTGCCTCATGAATATCCAATTAGGCCAGATTTGCAATGTCAGACTTGCTAGGGTAAGGCCTCTTTTTCATGGACTGTGAATAGGCAGTGAAATGGCTCTCAAACTCTCACAACTGCCCACTGCTGCCTGGTAACTGCTTGCTGCTGCCTGGTAACTGCTAGCTGCTGCCTGGTAACTGCTCGCTGCTGCCTGGTAACTGCTCGCTGCTGCCTGGTAACTGCTCGCTGCTGCCTGGTATCTGCTCGCTGCTGCCTGGTAACTGCTCGCTGCTGCCTGGTAACTGCTTGCTGCTGCCTGGTAACTGCTTGCTGCTGCCTGGTAACTGCTTGCTGCTGCCTGGTAACTGCTTGCTGCTGCCTGGTAACTGCTCGCTGCTGCCTGGTAACTGCTCGCTGCTGCCTGGTAACTGCTCGCTGCTGCCTGGTAACTGCTCGCTGCTGCCTGGTAACTGCTTGCTGCTGCCTGGTAACTGCTTGCTGCTGCCTGGTAACTGCTCGCTGCTGCCTGGTAACTGCTCGCTGCTGCCTGGTAACTGCTTGCTGCTGCCTGGTAACTGCTCGCTGCTGCCTGGTAACTGCTCACTGCTGCCTGGTAACTGCTCGCTGCTGCCTGGTAACTGCTCTCTGCTGCCTGGTAACTGCTTGCTGCTGCCTGGTAACTGCTTGTTGCTGCCTGGTAACTGCTTGTTGCTGCCTGGTAACTGCTTGTTGCTGCCTGGTAACTGCTTGTTGCTGCCTGGTAACTGCTCACTGCTGACTGATAACTGCTTGCTGCTGCCTGGTAACTGCTTGTTGCTGCCTGGTAACTGCTTGTTGCTGCCTGGTATCTGCTCACTGCTGCCTGGTAACCACTTGCTGAGCACACAGCTCAACAGTCCGTGGAAAAGAGGCCTTAAACTTGGTGTTTGATCACGCATAAATTTTCTCATGCAAAGTACTTCTTCTTCTTGTTTGAAGGTTGAGGCACTAAAGCTGAGTACACACGTACGATAACGATCGTTCAAAAACGAACGATAACGACAATCGGAACGATAATCGTGCGTTCAAAAAGTGTGAACGATCGTTTTTGTGAACGATAACGATCGTTATCGTTCAATCGGACCGATCCAACCCGGCGGATTTTTTCGAAAGATAATCGTTCAATCGTTGCAGTGTGTACAAAGATCGTCCGATAACGCATGTTCTTATTGCCTGTCATAACGTCACTTCCGTTTGCGCACGCATTTTTTTATCGTTCGTCGTTCAGTACTTTATACTTATATCGTTCACGTGTGTACACAATCGTTCATTACGAACGATCTTTTCAGTCTAATTTGAATATCGTGTAAACGTCACGAATCGTTCGTAACGAACGATCTTTATCGGACGTGTATACGAACCTTTAGTCTATTATATATATAGATTACACATTATACAGCTCTGTACAGAGTATATAGAGCCAGTCACACCACTAACTGTCCCTCAGAGGGGTCACATCTAATGTCCTACCACAGTCTATCCTCTATATTATATATTAAACATTATATAGCCCTGTACAGAGTACATAGAGCCAGTCACACCACTAACTGTCCCTCAGAGAGGTCACGTCTAATGTCCTACCACAGTCTATGCTCTATATTATATATCACACATTATACAGCCCTGTACAGAGTACATAGATCCAGTCACACCACTAACTGTCCCTCAGAGGGGTCACATCTAATGTCCTACCACAGTCTATGCTCTATATTATATATCACACATTATACAGCCCTGTACAGAGTATATAGAGCCAGTCACACCACTAACTGTCCCTCAGAGGGGTCACATCTAATGTCCTACCACAGTCTATAGGCTATATTATATATTACACATTATACAGCTCTATATTATATATTACACATTATACAGCCCTGTACAGAGTACATAGAGCCAGTCACACCACTAACTGTCCCTCAGAGGAGTCACATCTAATGTCATACCACAGTCTATGCTCTATATTATATATTACACATTATACAGCCCTGTACAGAGTACATAGAGCCAGTCACACCACTAACTGTCCCTCAGAGGGGTCACATCTAATGTCCTACCACAGTCTATCCTCTATATTATATATTACACATTATACAGCTCTGTACAGAGTATATAGAGCCAGTCACACCACTAACTGTCCCTCAGAGGGGTCACATCTAATGTCCTACCACAGTCTATCCTCTATATTATATATTACACATTATACAGCTCTGTACAGAGTATATAGAGCCAGTCACACCACTAACTGTCCCTCAGAGGGGTCACATCTAATGTCCTACCACAGTCTATGCTCTATATTATATATTACACTATATACAGCTCTGTAAAGAGTATATAGAGCCAGTCACACCACTAACTGTCCTTGAGAGGTAATATCTAATGTCTTTCCACAGCCTATGCTCTATATTACACATTATTATTTTTAGTATTAATATAGCGTCAACATACTATATAATCTTGTCACTTAACTGTCCCTCAGAGCAGCTCACAATCTAATCCCTACAGTCTAAGCCAATTAACATATCTATTTTTTTAGGGAGAAGTGGGAGGAAACCGAAGTGCACAGAGGAAACCCACGCAGACATGCCACGGCCCTGTACAGAGCATACAGAACCTACAGAGCCAGTCACATCGTAAGGTCTCTTTCACATGCAAGGCTGAACTGTGTTGGGCAGTTTATTATTTTATCTGCTGGCCACAAGCGCCTCCTGACATGCTGTGCAGTTGCCCAGCAGCAAGAAACAACACACCCCCCTGAGTGTGACTGCTCTCGGATGTGCCTGCATCAGGCGGACGCCTCCCCACTGCCTATGCCAAGTGTTAGCAAGTGCCCGACTGGTAAACAGGAGCAGCTAACAGGCCGTGAATTCCCTGCTATTGTCCTATGTCTCTAGTATAGTCTACAGACAATGTTGGGAGTAAACAATTACATTTGAAGCGTGTTTTTGGGATGTGGGAGGAAATCCATGCTGGCAAAGAAAGCACATACACATCACATGCAGCAGATAGTATGCTGGCTAAGGATCCCACCTGGGAGCATCCATTATACCACACCTCCCTGCCCTAATGGCTGGAGGAAAGAAGAGCTCTATCGGAGGGGAGGGCTTTCTAAAGACTACAGCCAATAGCTCTATTGGAGGGGAGGGCTTTCTAAAGACTACAGCCAATAGCTATCGGAGGGGGGGGGGGGCGTTCTAAAGACTACAGCCAATAGCTCTATTGGAGGGGAGGGCTTTCTAAAGACTACACTACAGCCAATAGCTATCGGAGGAGAGGGCTTTCTGAAGACAACAGCCAATAGCTCTATGGGAGGGGAGGGCTTTCTGAAGACTACAGCCAATAGCTCTACTGGAGGGGAGGACTTTCTGAAGACTACAGCCTTCTGTAGCTCTATCGGAGGGGAGGGCTTTCTGAAGACTAAAGCCAATAGCTCCATCGGAGGGGAGGGCTTTCTGAAGACTACACTACAGCCAATAGCTCTATCAGAGGGGAGGGCTTCCTGAAGACTACAGCCAATAGCTCTATCGGAGGAGAGGGCTTTCTAAAGACTACAGCCACTAGATGATGCATTAACTGTAATAAATGAAGTAGCTCCTAAGAAAACCATGGCCAATCGAGCTTGTTAGTTCGTTCTCAAGGCTGTTGGGTGGTTGACATCACCACAGATCACAACTCTGAAGGTACCGGAAGATTAGGCTATGAATGGGCAAATCGACCATGAGACAGATCTCCCTGATCAGTTGGCTGCCCATACACCGCAGACCGACTTCCAATAGATTTCAGCAGGAAATATATCCAAAATCGGCCTAGTCCTGGATTCGGGTAATGTATAGGCAAAAACAGAGGCGCCAGAAGGATAAAAATTGCTAAAAAGTTTAAAATTAGAAGAGGTCAAGGTGGATTTACCTCCTCCAAGCATACACAAGATACTGTTATTATTCAACAACAATATTTATTTACATACTACAGAAAGTGCTAAGGGCTCTTTCACATGTAACAATGCGTGCAGGAGCCGCTCTCCTGCACACGCTATATGGCCCGCGCCGTATCGTCGGGATGCTGCCGTGCGACGCAATCAGCGGCAGTAGCAATTAATTCACCCGACGGGAAAACGCCGCCTCCCGACGATTAAAAGCTCCCGGGTGTGTCGTACCGCAACGCACTGAAACGCAGCGTCGGGTGTGAAAGGTAACATGAAAGTCTATGGACTTTCATTTTATCTTGGTTAACACAAAGTACTGACTTTGAGTTAAAACGCTAGAAATGAGCTCTGATGTGAAAGAGCCCTTAGCACTTTCTGTAGTATGTAAATAAATATTTTTGTTGAATAATAACAGTATCTTGTGTCTGCTTGTAGGAGGTAAATCCACCTTGACCTCCTGTAATTTTAAACTTTTTAGCAATTTTTATCCTCCTGGCGCCTCTGTTTTTGCCTATACATTACCTGAATCCACCCTTGGTGGAGGGGTGTTGCCCCTTTCTGCTGATCTACAGTGAGCGACTTCTTATTCCTGAGTGGGGTCAGGTCTAATCTCCCCACCTGCATCTACAGTGGATGTCTGGAGGGTAACCCTGGTTGGTGAGTATTATTACATACTTGATTTTTCACATCCATTTACCAGTACATACTACATTATATTGGGCTCTTGGTGTCTGCTCTTTCTGTAATGCACATTGCCTGGCTGTCCTGCTGATTCTCTGCCCCTAATACTTTTAGCCATAGCCCCTGAACAAGGATGCAGCAGATCAGATGTTTCTGACTGAAGTCTGACTTGATTTGCTGCATGCATGTTTCAGGTGTGTGATTCGGGCAGTGCTGATGCATGAAAGACCATCCGGACAGCCAGGCAACTTGTATTGTTTAAAAGGAAATAAATGTGGCAGCCTCCATATCCCTCTCACTTCAGGTGTACTTTAAAGGGAAACTGAAGTGAGAGGGATATGAAGGCTGCCATATTTATTTCCTTTTAAATACCAGTTGCCTGGCTATCCAGCCGATCTGTTTTCCTGTGTAGTGTCTGAATCAAACACCAGCAACAAGCATGCGGCTAATCTTGTAAGAAACATCTGATCTGCATGCTTGTTCAGGGTCTATGGTTAAAAGTATCAGGGGCAGAGGATCAGCAGGACTGCCCAGCAATTGGTATTGTTTAAAAGTAAATAAACATGGCAGCCACAATATCCTTCTTGCTTCAGGTGTTGTTTAAACAAAATTCAGTTCATCATCAGTAGATCTTCCATTGTTTTGGGATCAGAGGAACAGCCACCTCCCAAGGAAAGGAAATAAACCAGGCCTGAGGGGACCGCAACACCCTGTCACATGTTGTGCACTTGTTTATGCAGCTGCTTTAAGAGCTGTAACACCTGAGAAGTGCACATCACAGGAGCAGCTCCTGCCCTCTCTTCCCTTATCCACTTAAATTGTCATGAGAAAGTTGTTCAACACAATCCCGAAACAGCGGAAGATCCTCTGGTGAAGTTCTACTTCACCGATATTCAATTGTCAGTAGAGGTAAATAGACAACTCACCCACTTAAAGGAATACTATCAATACCCAAGTGTTCGAAAATGACAATGTACAAATAATGTCTAAGTAGCTGTGTACATTTTCCTACTTTTCATGTTAAATATCAAGAGGCTAAAGGTTTAATTTATTGAGTTTAGGATTTAGCTATATTGGGACCAATCAATTGCAGAAGGGGTGTCTGCTTCAATGCACAGCCAGTGTTGCACATCAGACTACAGAGTATTTTTCTCTGAAAGCAAAAAAAAAATATGAAAAGCTGTGACAATTACAAATGTTCATAACAAGTTTCCTCTGCTCTCTTCAGACAGGTCAGTCAGAAACACAGGACACAGAAGCTGCAGCTGTTGGGAGCTCTCTTTTCTGTCACACACAGAGTTACACACAGGGTTAACTGATCAAGTGTGAGGGGAAATTCCCCTTCCCTCATGGCTCAGTCTGCCCTCAGTTTTGGTGTCAGTAAAGTTTGAAAGTATTTTGATAACAGTAAACAAAGAGGTTGCTAGTGAAATGTATACACCAGTACTTAGCAGCACTTCCCAAACAATTCCCATCTCAACTGAAAAAAATATGTACATCGATAGTGTTCCTTTAATGCAAAGTTTTTATATTTGATGCAGAATTTCCAGAGTAAAGTCAGTCACGTAACTCAGATCTGTGCACAACATGTGGAGCTGCCAGGATAGAGGGTGTGGAATGCCCAGCAGAGAATCATCTGCCTCCTGCCACTGACAGGTTATCCCTTTGTGGCCAACACTGTAGCTACAATTATTCAGAGTTTAAAGGACGACTGAAGTGAGATGAATATGGAGGCTGCCATATTTATTTCCTATTAAACAATGCCAGTTGCCTGGCAGCACGGCTGATCTATTAGACTGCAGTAGTGTCTGAATCACACCAGAAACAAGCATGCAGCTAATCTTGTCAGATCTGACAATAATGTCAGAAACACCTAATTGTATGCTTGTTCCTGGTCTATGGCTAACAGTATTAGAGGCAGAGGATCAACGGGGCTGCCAGGCAACTGGTATTGTTTAAAAGGAAATAAATATGGCAGCCTCCATATTCTTCTCACTTCAGTGGCCCTGTAATTGTGCTCAGTGTGTAGACTGTTGCCTTTGGATCGATCTTTGGCCTGGGCACTATATGCATGGAGTCTGCATGACCTACTCATATTGGCGGAGGTTTCACCCGGGTACTCAGAATCCCTCACACATCCCAAAAACATACTTCTAAGTTAACAGTTTCCCCCCTAATGGGTAAGAACATTACACTATGATCATGGTAAGGATGAGATCATGTCTACGTTTGAGGGATAGCCAGTGACATGTCTATGTATAGTACTTTGTAAAGTGCTACAGAATATGTATGTACTCTATACACAATAATAATATGGTAGGACATTACACTGTGACTATGGTAGGATTAGATTGTGAGTCCCTCTGAGGATAGTCAGTGACATGACTATGTAATCTGTACAGTGCTGCAGAAGATGTCAGTGCTATATAAATACACAATAATAATATGGTAGGACATTACACTGTGACTATGGTAGAATTAGATTGTGAGCCCCTCTGAGGATAGTCAGTGACATGACTATGTACTCTGTAAAGTGCTGCAGAAGATGTCAGTGCTATATAAATACACAATAATAATATGGTAGGACATTACACTGTGACTATGGTAGAATTAGATTGTGAGCCCCTCTGAGGACAGTCAGTGACATGACTATGTACTCTGTAAAGTGCTGCAGAAGATGTCAGTGCTATATAAATACATAATATTGTAGGGCATTATACTATGACTATGGTAGGGATTAGGTTGTGAACTCCTCTGAGGACAGTCAGTGGCATGACTATGTACTCTGTAATATGCTGCAGAAGATGTCAGTGTTATATAAATACATAATAATAATATGGTAGGACATTATACTATGACTATGGTAGGGATTAGGTTGTGAGCTCCTCTGAGGACAGTCAGTGACATGACTATATACCCTGTAAAGTGCTGCAGATTATGTTGGCGCTATATAAATAAATAATATTACTAATAATAGCAATGTTAAAGTGTAACTGTGGGGCATAAAATCAAAAATCAATTCTTTATTTTTATCTGGTAAACAAGTAATACGGATGCTAACCAGGGAATCCAAAAGTTAAAAATCACTTTTATTTTTCTTGTTGATAAATTATCATTCCCCAGTTTACCTGACTCTTATTTGGTACACGCAAAATTTGGTACACAAAAAGGATGTTGCAGGGCATGCTGGGTTGTCCTTTTTTGCTTCTCTATTTCCCCTCAGACTTAACTAACGCAGCCTGATTGGCTGAAGCCACTTTCCCTCCTATTTTCCCCTCCCACACCTAAGTTCCTCTCTGATTGGCCGATATTTCTCATGCTGAGACAATGCACCCTCTATAGTGAAGGGCGGGCAATGCATACACAATCAGGCAGAGGAGTTTAAAGAGACTCTGTAACATTAAAAAGATCCCCTGGGTCACATCTCCTGTGTTATCTCAAATACAATCTATAGACATACTGCCATCAGGTATATCAGATCATGCCCCCATCTCACTTACATTGGTAATAGCTGCCAAACCTAAAGACAGATTATGGAGAATATCTCGCTTTTACATCAATGAACCACATATCCAACCCTTAATCGCACATGCCCTTAGCAATTATTGGAAAGACAATACGGGCTCTACATCAGAAGCTATTGTCTGGGATGCAAGTAAAGCAGTCATTAGGGGTCAATACATGACTGAACTCAAAGCTTTCAAAACAAACGCTAGATCACACATATCAAACCTTGAAAACCAGGCTAGAGATGCAGAACAGATCTTTATACAGACTAATACTTCTGACAGTTGGAGAAACTGGCAACAGTTAATTAGGCAATGGAGATTGGCTCAAGTGTCGCTAACTAAGAACGTGATTGTACACCAAACACAACGTATATTCGAATTTGGCGACAAAAACAGCAAATTATTAGCCTGGCTGTCCAGAGACTTCACTACCCCTATGACTATCCCGACTATCTTAGATTGTAACAATCTCCCACTGGTTGATCCTGAACACATCAATGCTGCTTTTAGAGTCTTCTATAAATCTCTATACTCCTCCAAAGCCTGTTATACCCCCAGGGATTTGGATACATATCTTGCGGACATAGACATGCCAGCCCTTTCTGACCTAGACAAAAATACACTAGATAAGCTAATATCTATTGAGGAGGTTCAGGACGCCATAGGTGACCTTAAACCCAATAAAACTCCAGGCTCAGATGGCCTTCCCTCTGAATTCTACCAATGCTACTCTGATATTTTGGCCCCTAAACTATGTTCACTATTTAACGAAGTAATAGAAGGTCATTCTCTGCCGGAATCATTTTCGGAAGCGATAATTATTCTTATCCTCAAACCTGGGAAGGACCCTACATTGTGTGGGTCATATAGACCCATCTCGTTATTAAATACAGATGCTAAAATCCTGGCCAAAATACTAGCGAACAGAATCAAGCCAATTATCACTAAGTTAATACACGGGGACCAGTCAGGATTCATGCCCAACAAAGGGACAGATATTAACATACGCAGATTATTCACAAACATTTCTTTGGCCTCCTCGGTGTCCAGCTGCGGGGTGGTTGCCTCGCTGGACACCGAGAAGGCATTTGACTCGGTAGAGTGGCCGTATCTGTGGGAAATTTTGAAACGATATGGCTTTGGCCCTATGTTTATAAAATGGATACAAGCACTGTATAAAACTCCTAAGGCTAGAATTCGTACGGGCAATACTATCTCGGATCCCTTCCAGCTGTATAGAGGAACACGGCAAGGCTGCCCGCTCTCCCCATATATTTTCGCCCTCGCAATTGAACCCATGGCTATACTAATACGCGACTCCCCTCAAGTTCAGGGTATCCCGGTGGGGAGTATCGAGGAGAGAATATCGCTCTATGCGGATGACACACTCCTTTACTTAAATGACTCAGAAGACTCCTTAAATTCTGCTCTTGACATTATTACAACTTTTGGCTCATTTTCCGGGCTAAAAATTAACCGGGATAAGTCTGTCATCATGCCACTGGACAACTCCCGGCCCAATATATCCTCCCACTCGTTACAATGGGTTTCCCAATTCAAGTACCTGGGTATTCAAGTTACCAACTGTGTGCATGATTACTTTGCTCTGAATGTTAAACCGGTGGTGGAGGCCTTTCGTAATAGATCCCAGACGTGGAAACAATTACCCCTTTCCCTTATTGGGAAAATTAACATCTTTAAAATGATCTTTTTACCTAAATTTCTTTATGTACTCCGCAACTCTCCTATTGTAATCCCAAAAAAATTCTTTAAGAATCTCCATTCCTTAATATCTACATTTATCTGGTCGGGCCAGGTCCCCAAAATTGCCCTGAGTACCCTGCAACTCTCAATAGATCAAGGGGGCCTGGCTCTTCCAAATATGCAATTATACTACTATGCTGCAATCCTAGTTACTGCTAGATGGTGGTTTGCTCAAGACAGATATAACCCTGCAGTTGTAACAGAGGCGGCCTGACTGGGATCCTATGAGAGGCTTACACTACTACCATACAGGGGAACGACTAATGATGAAAGATGTACTGCTCCGATGCAAACAGTGTGTAAGGTGTGGGTGGAGGCAATGAAATTTCTGGGTGTGAATGAAAAGCTCTCCCCATATGCCCCTTTATGGGAGAATCCTAACCTATCTCACTTCACTCAGATCCCTGATCCTAGAGTGTGGGCTACTGCAGGTATCAAAAACTTACAGCACATTGTTCGCGATGGATCGCTGTTAACATTTAATGAACTTAAACAAACCTTTTCCATCGCGAACAAGATGTTCTTTCGATATTTACAACTCCGTCACGCCTTTTCAGCGCAGTTCCCCTCTGGTGCACCAGAGCTGATAGTCAATACCTTAGAGAATACACTTCTGACACAACAATTAGATAAATCTCTCTCAGTTATCTATTCAGTATTACTCGCCAAAAATAACGAAAAACTTCTTAGATCCCAAGAAAAGTGGAACCTAGATGTTCAGGGCATAGATGATACAGACTGGGAGGATATACTTGAAGACTTTGTTAGAACTCCTATTTCAGCCAGAGATAGACTGATCCAGGTGAAATTCTTGCATAGAACATATCTCACTCCAGTGCGAATGCATAACATATGTATATCCAACAGTGTGTTATGCCAAAAATGCACAGCTGAAGATGGCACATTCCTACACATGTTTTGGAGCTGCGCTAGAATCCAAACTTTTTGGACGGCCATTTTTGATACTATAAATGAAATCTTGGAATCACACTTTGACTGTACACCAAAACTAGCCCTTCTGGGTCTATTTGAAGAACAAACGTGTAGCAAGTATGTACAACTTTTAATTCGCATATTATGTTTCTATGCAAGAAAAGAAATTCTAAGAGTCTGGAAAGGTAATAACAATCCATCTATTAATCACTGGAAACGCACGATCAATATCGCTCTTCCTCTATACCAAATGACATACAAGAATCGTAACTGTATACAACGGTTCCATAAAATATGGGCACCATGGTATAACAACGCTATGACGGCTGGATCCAATCTCACACTTTAATCTTCATGTATCCTAATACCAGTACTTAGCTGGTTGCTGGCGCGGTTTGGGTGGGGGTGGGGGGTGAGCCCGGAGTCTTTCTTTTTCCCTTCTCCCTCCTCTACCTACCTCTTCTCCTGTTCGTTATCCCTTCCTCTCCTTCCCCTCTCTATCTAATTCTCTTTACTACCTCCTTCTGCTCTCTTGGCACGGTACTCCAATTATAAATGAATCCACTCATAGATGCCAGAGGCTCCTGTAAGCATTGGCAATATGGGATGTATCTGATGCATGTGAAGTTTATTATGGCAATTATATTACTGTTCACCTATACTTCATACTATATACTGCTGCCTTGCCACTTCCCTTGTGCACCTTTATATCTCCTGTTGTGGGAGCACTGTGCCTTCTCCTGTAATGTCTTTTATTGTTCAAAATAAAAATTGATTTGTGAAAAAAAAAAAAGATCCCCTGGGGGGTACTCACCTCGGGTGGGGGAAGCCTCTGGATCCTAATGAGGCTTACCATGCCCTCCGAACAGCCGGCGACTGTGCCGACTGTCAGTTCAATATTTACCTTTGCTGGCTCCAGCGGGGCGCTGTGGCGGCTTTCCGTTCCGAACTACACGGAAATACCCGATCTCATTCGGGTCCGCTCTACTGCGCAGGCGCAGGAAACTTGCGCCTGCGCAGTAGAGCAGATCCGACGGCGATCGGGTATTTCCGTGTAGTTCGGAGCCGACAGCCGTCAGAGCGCCTGCGCAGGAGCCAGGAAGGTAAATATTGACGTCACCGCTGCACGGACTCCACGGAGGGCTGCAGCGAGACCCCTGACGGATGGAGGACGGCGTGGGAAGCCTCATTAGGATCCGGAGGCTTCCCCCACCCGAGGTGAGTACCCCCCAGGGGATCTTTTCATGTTACAGATCCTCTTTAAGGGAGAAAATAACATCAGCATTGGCTTCAAAATAGCCACACTTAAAATGGGAAATGCTAAGAAGAATTTTCTCTTTTTTTACTGTTGAAAATTCACTAAAATCAAAACATGGACAATGCAATACATATGTTAAGTAGAGCAAGTATTTATCTACTTATATATGTGTTTTTGTGCTCCTCTTTAAAGCACTAACAACTTAGCTACCAAAATAGAAAACATTCCACAGTTATATACTTCATACAATGATCTCATTACACTGATCAAGTACAGAAACATAACATTATATATAGTAAGTCTGGTATAGAAAAATGTAGCTTACAAAAACACAACAGCATTTTTGTTCAATATTAATCTTGACATATTCAGGTTCTTTGTATCTAGAACATAGTTTGTAATTCTTCAGAACCGAACCTGTGGGAGGACAGCAGCAGGGGGTGATGACTTACACTTGTCACCGGCTCTGCCTGCTGCTTTCCACTTCGGGTTCCAGCTCTCTGATACTTCCTACTTCAAAGCCAGAAGTATCGGTACGATGTGGAGCACAACATGGAGCGCAGCGGGCAGAGGCGGAGACTAGGGTGAGTTATCACCTCCTGCTACTGTCCGCATGCGGGTTCTGGAGAATTCGGAACAAGGCGCCAAATCAGCCCAAACACATCAACATTATTCAATATACACATAAAGATACAGTATAATATGTGTAGACAACATATCCACAATCTAACACAACATCAGCCACTACCGCATTTCCGAGGGGGGCAGAGCGCTCACATGACAAGTAATTAACCCGAAGACCCCCTAATTGTGCATCTATACTGGAGGTCATCTATACTGGAGGTGCTCTTAAAAGGAACGCGAGCGGAGAGACATATGGAGGCCGCCATATTTATTTCCTTTTAAACAATACCAGTTGCCTGGCAGTCCTGCTGATCTTTCTAGCATCAGTAGTGTCTGAATCACACACCAGAAACAAGCATGAAGCTAATCCAGTGAGACTTCAGTCAGAGCATCTGATCTGCTGCATGCTTGTTCAGGGTCTATGGCTAAAAGTATTAGGAGGCAGAGGATCAGCAGGACAGCCAGGCAATCTGCATCGTTTAAAAGGAAATAAATGTCAGCATCCATAGGGCTCTAACTTTGAGTTCTTTTTAACAACAACCTATATACATCACCACACATCCCCGGATCTGATCACATCCTCTGACCTGATCACATTACAGGTTCCCACTAGCGGTCCAATTTCCCAACTGCCCGACCTGATATATGTCATCGGTCAGAAATGATTAGTAAAATCCATGAACAGCAAAGAAAACCAATCCGATTATCAGCAGAGGAATCAATTCAAAAAAGAGGTCGACAGAAAAATTGATAAATCAATTGCTTGTACCACCAATGATGCCCAATCTATTCGATCAGATGCCAAATTTGATTTGTATGGGCACCTTACCAGCCCATGTACATAACCTGGCCTGATCCTATCTGCTGAGCTGATCAGATGACAAGCCTATGTACATCGCTTAATCTGATCAAACCTCCTCCTGACCTCATCATTTTCTATGGGCTGAACTGTACAAGTTTGTTCTATGGAAATACAACAGACAAGCCCGAACACGGTGAAACCAGACATGTCAGAATGGGCCCAAACGAAAGCATTATTAGTTCATTCTGAATGTCTGATGGTCCAATGCTGACTAATGTGGGAAATGGTCTGAAAGAGCAGCTAGTGTGAACAGACCCGAAACAGACCAATTTAGGGAGAGAATAATTGCTTGATTGGTTGCTAGGAGAGGAGTGGAAAATATACTGCAGTCAGGCACGACACACACGACTACTAAATAATTACACAAAACACAGAACACCCACTTCTACTGTACACACACATTTTCACGCCATGCACGCATTACATTCCAGTAGTAGAACCGCACACCAAACGTGTGAATGCTGGTGCCGGGCTCCCAGGCTGCTCAGTCCAAGATTATGAAGGAGGAGTCCGCACACAGGCTTGAGGAACAACAAGTGGCCGAATTTATTGTCCCATCACATACATGTGCAATCGAATGTCAGACCTGCAAGGCCGACAATCGTTTCGGGGCCACTTAGGGTCCCCTTTGTCCAGGCGAGGAGCAGAAAGACTCCTCGCCTTGACAAAGGGCCCCTAAGTGGCTCCGAAACGATCGCCGGCCTTGCAGGTCTGACATTCGATTGCACATGTATGTGATGGGACACATACATAATCAAGCATTACACACATCATACACTGAACACACACACCATGCATAACTCGTACAGACAACGCACATACTTACGCGATCAAAACCCCACAAACATTTTACATCTATACACACACTTATGCTTAACTCGGAAATCAGCAACACACAATTCCCTGATTCACAAAGCTGCTCTGTTGAATCATCTAAAAAAATGACAACCTATAATTTATCTCTACTTCTCTGTTTCTCCCATGACTTATCTCTACTTCGGCAATATTACCCTGAGGCCAGTTTCACACTACAAACTGGTGGGGTCGTTGTGGTGGGTGCGCCGCATTGCCAGATACAGGCCTTCAGGGAACTCCGCGCTAGTACACAGTGTTCCCTGTCTGGCAATCTTCGAAGCAGGAAGTGATGCGCGCTTGCGGTCACTTCCTGCTTTGGGTAAGAGGATGTGCACAGAAGCATATTGCTAAAATACTCTTCTGCGCATGCACTCCGTGACATCAACTTACATGGCTTTATAGGCCAACGCAGATTGCAGCGGATCCTGCACGATAACGTACTCCTGCGCTAGCGTTAGATTAGGCACTTCCGGTGCAGCGTACCGAAACGTGAGAAGTATGAACTTCCCCATAGGGTCTCATTACACTGCAGTAGCAGCTTGGCAACCTGCCGCACCACGCCAGTGTGAAAGGGCCCTTAGGCTTGGTGATGAAAAATGGACATGGTTAGCAGATGCACTCCATCCTTTTTGCATCCGCTTTGGGCCGCCTTCTCCGTCGCCGCCCATCGCGATCATCCTGTCCCACCACCGCTCAGTCTCTCTGTGCTCAGCTCGGAGGCTGGCAGGAGCATGGGGCTCTCCATAGGAAACAATAGACCGATTCTCCCTAGCAACAAGGAGAATTTTTATTGGACCACAATGAACCAATGAGAATTCTCCCTGCTGCTGAGGATTCCCACTGGTCTTTTGCAGCCCCATGGAGATGGGCTGTGTACAGGGAGCAAGGGCGGCGATCAGCGGCGGGACACGTGGGCTGTAGCCTGCTGTGGTCTTCCTGTAGCCGGGCAGATGTGCTCTCCCATGGGCTAAATGGGGGAACGTATCCACCTGGTCTGGGATTATTGCGGACTGCACAGAAGTGCATCCGCTTACTGTAACGGATCCTGCGGGTCTGTTGCAGCATCACAAGTGTGAACGGCTCCTGTTCATAAAATAGAAGCCATTCACTGTCAGTTTTATAATGAGCGGACAACGGCCAAAAAATTTCCATTCTCCGCTCAAGTGAGAACACAGCATTATTTCCATCAGTAAGTACTGCGAGTCAGGCTCAGTTCCCACCTACTGCCAGGTTACGTGCAGCCAACGGGAGCTGTCCAACCGACCAACAACAGGATCGATCAGGAGCAGTTTGGATACAGATAATAATGAGGACAGCCGACATTGGTAATGAAGGGGAAAATGAAGCATTCACACAGCAGGGCACAGGGCTGTGCTCATACCTGACTCTGTTAAGTTCCCCAGAGCTGCTCCATGCTCTGTACACACCCTGCTGCTCCATGCTCTGTACACACGCTGCTGCTCCATGCTCTGTACACACACTGCTGCTCCATGCTCTGTACACACACTGCTGCTCCATGCTCTGTACACACACTGCTGCTCCATGCTCTGTACACACACTGCTGCCCCATGCTCTGTACTCACACTGCGGCTCAAATATAAGGGGGCAGTGCTGTGAGCAGCGGGATGCCGGCAGACATTCTGGTGTCTCAACTTGTGCTGGTCCCCAGACATTACACCGGCCCTGGTCTGAGGGGGGATTCTGGGCAGCTGTAATCCCCCCTGCGTTTGCCTATGCCCATAGGCTATACTGGGGAACGCCATGGATTATCGCAGACTGCACAGAAGTGTGACCCGCCTACTGCAAAGGATCCCACTGATCCGTTGCAGAGTGACAAGTGTGAATGGCTCCTCTATCTAAAATAGGAGCCGTTCACTGTCAGTTTTACAATGAGCTGAGACCGGACAAAAAAAGTCCATTCCCTGCTCAAGTGGGAACACAGTCTTACGCTATTAGTGCAGCCCACGGTACTCGAGTAGCCCGACCATTGTTACATGAGACAGTTAGTAACGTTCATTACCTTAGCAACAGTTGCAAAACTTGAGTACTGCTGGTCACGCTAATAGCGTAACGCATGGTACTTACTGGCGGAAGTAAGAGCAACATTACAGTTAAGGTGAAAAATAAGCTTTGTGAATCAAACACAATGACACCATCAGATGGACACACACATATTTTTGTTTATAGGCATACTACAAACACACTGTAGATCTATACACATACGCACACACACGGCACAACACACACACACACGGCACAATAACACACTATACACACGCCACAATAACACACACACACACTCTACACGCCACAATCACACACACCCACCCTGTAGCTCTCTCACCTTCTGCAAGCTGCTGGGGTTAAGCTGGGTCTTGTCAATGATCTTTATTGCGACCTGTAAGAGTACAAGAAAGAGTGTGACAGAAGAAGATGTCGCTTTAAAAGCCACTCACATTCTCTCATCCATGCGAAGAAAGAGGTTATGGAGCAACACAGACAGTTCTTGGTTCAGCTAACGTCACATACACGAATGCATCTGTGGGGAGGATAGTCTGTGTTATCCATGGCATCCAATCAGGTTTTCCCATTCTCAACACCGACAAGGGGAGGAGTGTGCATGTGAGGGGGCAATAGATTTGTGTCTTAGGAGCAAAAACATTAATGGATCAGATGCTCGTGGCGGGTATGTCATCAGGCAGCTACATCCCTTTCTTACCTCTCTTCCTGTTAAAACATGTCTTGCCAGTTTCACTTTAGCAAAGTTCCCCTTGCCAATAGTTCTCAAGAGCCTGTAGTTCCCAACATGCGGCTCCTCGGGGGCGGAGCTCCTGGATCGAGCTCCGGGTGGGCGGGCAGGCCAGGATGAAGAAGAAGAAGTGGTGGATCCTTTTTCCGAGCGGGTGGAGCCAGTCTGGGGACGACAGAGGAAAGAACACACGTTGCGTTATCTAGTTCTTATGAATGAAAATCGGAGGCACTTCACGGAACGTGGATTTCTATAAATAAAATTTCCCTTTCAGCTGTGAGCAAGCATCCCCGTTCACAAACTGCACACCCCCGTGTAATTGAGCGGCAGACCCATAATGAGATCTGCCTCTGCTTATTAATTAAATGTGCAGTTTTCTGCCTCCTCCTCACACAATGTTCATTGATATGTCAGCCTGTGGTAAACAAGACTTCCTCCGTACAATTGAGGCGCCCACACTTTCTAATATGAGACGTCTTCCGATAGGGTGCAACATCCCTGCCCCGGTGACGGGTACATTGCCCTGGTAATTGCAGCCCCCCCACCGAGACCTCTGCCCTCAAAGGACTCCATCTTGTAAGAGCGTCATGTGACCTCTCATTATTAAATATATACATACACACACACACACATATATATTTATTATCTGCTTCGATTCTACAAGGCTCATCCCTGTGCCAATTCCATGATACCTCTGGAGCCTCACCTCAGAGCTGCTGAACGCAACCATTGCCTACTGTCACCGTTTCCAATCGCCAGGTTGAAGCACAGCATACATATCATCGTTCAGGTGGAATAGGATTAAAAAAAAAATGTGGCATGTCTATTCAGCACGACACCCCCAACATGGAGCCCACCTCTCTCTCAGACATGACACTACCCCCACCCCCCAGTGCCGGTGTAGTGCCCTAGGGTGAGACCACTCACCGTGTCATTGATCCTCTCGCTGCCGGTGGAAGCACGAGACATCTTCAGGCCAGGGGAGACCACCCCAACCTACTGGGGGTGTTGGAGACCCCGTCACTGAGACATTCTGCTCTCTCTGGCTGCTGGCCCCTGCGCTCTCTCATAAACCGGGCCTCTGGTGCTGTGGCTCAGGCCCTGGCGCTCCAATTGCATTCCTCTGCACTCTATTAGGAGACGGGTTAGCAGGATTCTGTCAAATGCTGAGGATGCCTTTCCATCATCGTAACCACAACACCCTGTTTATCATTGCTGGTGTGCACAGGTCGTAGGTGTCCCTCTTGTCTCCTCTCAGTCTCTGGATGTCTCCAGCCGTGACTTCATCTCTGCTGTAGTCAGTGCTCCATGGTCCCAGGGTTGTCTCTTTTCCTGTTCCCTCTATGAACCAGCTGTCTCTTCCTCTTCAGCTGTCTCTCTGGGATGGGCTCTGCTCTCAGACAGCCCCCCTCCCCCTCTCCAGCCTCTTAAACAGACAGTCACTTCCAGATCCTGACAATGAATGGGGGGCGTGAGAGAGGAGAGGGGGAGGGATGCAGTCACCCTGGATGCTGTACTCCTATAATGTCACTCTATGGCTGCAGTCCCTGGATGTCATGCTACACACTGATGTTATATTCTGCAGTCTCTGCATATCACTCTGCTCTATAATGTTATACTGAGCAGTCTCAGGGTGTCACACCTCTCTAATAATGCTACACTGTGCAGTATCTGTTATACTCCTCTAATATTATATTCTGCAGTCTCCAACCACTACCCTCTAGATTGCAAGCTCGCAAGGGCAGGGACCTCCTCCTAGTGTTTCCTATTCTGATGTAATTTATCTTATGAAGGTGAAACGGTATTATTCATGTCTCAAATCACACATCAGCTATGTCTGTATTTGTATTGCTGGATGTCCTGATTGTACACAGTTTGGAACTTCTTGTGTATCTATGATCCCTGCCATTTTTACTATGTAGAGTGCTATGGAATAGGTTGGCGCTATATAAATAAAATATGTCACACTGCAGTCTCGGGTGTTATTTTGTATTTATATAGCAGTTAAATCTTCTGCAGCACTTTGCAGAGTATATAGACATGTCGCTGACTGTCATCAGAGGAGCTCACAATCTAATCCTACCATAGTCATAGTCTAACGTCCTATCATATTATTATCATGTATTTCTATAGTACTAACATCTTCTGCAGCATATTACAGAGTACATAGTCATGTCACTGACTGTCCTTAGAGGAGCTCACAATCTAATTCTAACAGTCTAATGTCCTACAATATAATTATTATGTTTTTATACAGCTCTGACATCTTCTGCAGCACATTACAGAGTACATAGTCATGTCACTGACTGTCCTCAGAAGAGCTCACAATCTAATCCTACCATAGTCATAATCTAATGTCCTACCATATTATTATGTATTTATATAACACTGACATCTTCTGCAGCACTTTACAGAGTACATAGTCATATAATTAACTGTACTCAGAGGAACTCACAATCTAATCATACCTTAGTCATAGTCTAATGTCCTACCATATTATTATTATGTATTTATATAGCACTGTCATCTTCTGCAGCACATTACAGAGTACATAGTCCTGTCACTGACTGTCCTCAGAGGAGCTCACAATCTAATCCTACCATAGTCATAGTCTAATGTCCTACCATATTATTATTATGTATTTATATAGCAATGACATCTTCTGCAGCACATTACAGAGTACATAGTCATGTCACTGACTGTCCTCAGAGGGGCTCACAATGTAATCCTACCATAGTCATAGTCTAATGTCCTACCATATTATTATTATGTATTTATATAGCACTGTCATCTTCTGCAGCACTTTAAAGAGTGGATGGGGCACAAGAAAGATGGTTTAGGGGAGGAAAGGGTATAAATCGGGCCTTGCTGATGGTGTAGACTAGGTAAAGGTGGAGCTTTGCACACTGCCATCATAGGCATTTTTAATACGTGGGTGATATCACCAGGATGGATGGATGGAGTTACCATATAAGTAAAAATCAGAGACACTCCATAATAGTACAATCTCGCCCCCTCCACCGGTGAACGAGGCTGATGTTCTGCAGCACTTGTTAAGGCTAAATGTCAGGAAAGCCTCTGGCCCGGACAGTGTGTCACGAGCCTGCCTGAAAACCGGCGCTCGACAGCTCGCCCCTATTCTTTTCTCCATCTTCAACAAGTCCCAAGTCCCCGCTTGCTTTAAGAGGTCCACCATCATCCCTGTCCCCAAAAAGCAGGGAGTCACCAACCTCAACAACTTCAGGCCCGTGGCACTTACATCAGTCATCATGAAAGTTCTTGAAAGTATGGTGCTCCTCCTCCTCAAGCTCGCCACTGAGGCCCTGCTGGATCAGCACTAGTTTGCATACAGAGCAAACAGATCCACCGACGACGCCATCAATACCTGCCTGGAGCTTGTCCATGAACACCTGGACAAACCCGGCACGTACGCCAGGATCCTCCTTTTGGACTTCAGCTCAGCGTTCAATACTATCAGCCCCAAAATACTTCAGGAGAACCTTGTCACACTCGGGGTCCACCCCACTCAGCGCCTGTAGATTACAGTCTTCCTCACCAACAGATCCCAGGCCGTTAAGCTAGGCACCATCTCCTCTCAACCTTGGATTACAAATACAGGAGCACCACAAGGGTGCGTCCTGTCGCCATTCCTGTTCTCCCTGTATACGAACGCCTGCAGATCCACAGCAGACTCTGTCAAAGTGATCAAATTTGCTGACGACACCACCATCGTCGGCCTCATCACCAAAAATGATGAGGAAGCATACCGCCACCAGGTTGAAAGCATCTGCCACTGGTGCAGGGAGAACTAACTGGTCCTAAACACGGCAAATACTGTTGAGATGATTGTTGATTTTAGGAAGCACGAAGCAGAAGTTGAAAGAGATCCCTGTGTCCGACTTCTGGGCACAATCATCTCCAACGACCTGAAGTGGAAGGCAAACACCTCCTCCACCCAGAGGAAAGCCCAGCAGAGGTTATTCTTTCTCCGCCAACTGAAGAAGTTCGGTATGTCCCCAAAACTTCTGACCAGCTTCTACTCCGCTACGATTGAATCTGTCCTCTGCTCTTCCATCCTAGTCTGGTATGCCAGCTCCTCCGCTAGCGACAGACACAAATTGCAGAGGGTCATCAGATCAGCGGAGAGAATTATCGGTAAACCACTACTTGCTCTGGACCTCCTCTACCACTCAAGGCTGCGCTCCAGAGCTTTGAGGATTGCAAATGACCCCTCACACCCAGACAACCGGTTATTCAGCCAGCTTCCTTTGGGCCGGAGGTATCAGTCCATCTACACCAGGACCACTAGACACAGAAACAGCTTCTTCCCCTCAGCTGTCAACTCACTGAACTCTCTCCACGCACTCCCCACTACAACGTGATTATGTTTTTGCCGTCTCACATATACATAGCTGCGCCAAGCCCAGCGATAATATGAGTTTTTTGTAATTATGGAAAATTGCGTGGTTTTCGCTTGTATGCGTTCTCTGTATGTAAGGTGTGATATAGTGCTGTTGATCCTTCTGATGTATTCTGTATGCCCTATCCTGCTTTCTCTGTATGTAATGTGTGATTTAGTGTTGTTGATTCTTCTGATGTATTCTGTGCACCCTATCCTACCTGTATCCTGTACGTGTCAAAACCAATTCCGGGCACGACCCAGTCGTGCTTGGCGAAAATAAAGATTCTGATAATCAATAAGGGCACGTTTCCACTTGTGCCCGCTGTGAGTCTCTGAATCGCATGCCAGCACTCGGTACAATGCATGTACACGTGCGAATCCTTCTAGCCTAGTCACGCACTGAGGAATCGCATACGCAATGCGAAATTATGCAGCACGCTTTTGGGACAGCAGTCTCTTGACTGCAATCAGCTGCGTTTCCCCGTCCAAATCGCTTGCAGGGAAACGTGAATTTCCTGTCTGTGGAAAGGGCTTTAAGCCTAACTGCCTCACCGGAAAAATGGATTCCAGCATTTTGGAGTCCGATCATCAGAATCGGCAGTGAAGTGTAACACAGGAATGTACAAATATTCAGAAGCAGTTCAATTATTATTATTGATTTATAAATCGCCAACATATTCTGTGGCACTGTACAAAGTAAGACACAAACGTGGTACTTTCCATCATTTAAAACAGACCTGAACTCAGAACTTCCTTCTCAGCTCTAAAAGATAAGCAACAGCATAATAACCTTAAAGAAGTCATCAGGGGAATAATAAAAAAAAAAAAAAGCTTTACTCACCTGGGGCTTTCTCCAGCCCCTAGCAGCCGACTGTCCCACGCCGACCGCTCCGCTCCCTGCCGCTGTCTCGGTCTCCGTTCTCGCTCCTTAACCCGAGGTCGTCCGCACTGCGCATGTGCGAACCGCCGCTGTCAATCAAGCCCACGTTGTACGGGGCTTACTGCGCAGGCGCAGAACTGTGAACGGCAGATAGGATTAGCATTGCAGTGCGGTAAGCTGCGTTATAAAACTTTATAACACGCAACTATAACGTCCCACTGTGAATGCGACCTTAAAGAAAAAATATTTCTTTGTTACAGCTGATCCAAATGCTGCAATAAATCTGCAGTGTGTCTACTTCCTGCTTTTATGGAAGCAGACATAGGGTTAACATCCTGTGTTTACAAATTAGCTGCTCTGCCAAGGCAGCCCATATTCCTGAGTTGACACAACAGAGATCAAATTACGCTTGTGATTAGTCACAGATGAGGGGGAATTAGACAGGCTAAACTCTCTCAATACATACAGGGTGCATTTCTCTCTGTTTTGCTTCTGTCCTGTGCAAGAGTTCAGCTCCACTTTAAGGCTGGTTTCACAGTGAGACGTTACAGGCGCACGTTAGAGCAGCCTGTAACGCAGCCCACCGCACAGCAATGAAAAATCAATGGGCTGTTCACAGTGCCCACGTTGCGTTATTTAGTAACGCTGCGTCACCAGACAACGTACTGCATGCAGTACTTTCTAAGCAGCAGAGCCGCGTTAGACTGTTTGCACATGCTCAGTAATGTTGGGGAGGAGGGGAGAGCGGCCAGGCACATGGCTAATTAATATTCACTGCACTCAGTGACGTGCAGTGTTTACTTCCTGGAGCGGCCGCTCTGTGTGGCGATTGGCCGGCGGACCACGTGATGCCGCATGCGTCCAAGAGTACGCATCACGGTCGCCAGAGTGAGCTGCACAACGCGGCTCACTCCGACGTCCACATCAGAGAGCACCAGGCGTTGCGTTAGGGGCACGTTATGCGACCATAACGTCCCCTAAAACGCAACGTCCTACTGTGAAACCAGCCTAAAGGACAACTGTAGTGAGAAAAGCATGGAGGCTGCCATATGCATTTCCTTTACCAGTTGCCTGGCAGCCCTACTAGTCTATTCGACTGCAGCAGTGTCTGAATAACACCAGAAACAAGCATGCAGCTAATCTTGTCGGATCTGACAATAATGTCAGAAACATCTGATCTGCATATGCTTGTTCAGGGGCTGTGGCTAAATGTATCAGAGGAAGAGGATCAGCAGGGCAGCCAGGCAACTGGTATCATTTAAAAGGAAATAAATATGGCAGCCTCCATATCCCTCTCTTTGCAGTTGTCCTTTAAATGTGAGGCTATTATACATGTAATTTATAAACGTAGAGACTGGCAAGAACAGATAATTCTTAGGCCCAGAGGCGGACATAGGCCCGTGCAGGCTGTGCAGCCGCACAGGGGCCCCATGTCCTCTAGGGCCCATGAAATTGCACCAGTTAGGGCCTCATTATCCTCTAGGCTTTTCTACATGTATTTCTCTCTGAAACTCAAGAGAAACAGTGTTTTAGTAACTTGTGCCCCAGTCATATACAAGTTTAAAACGTGTGCTACATTAATACAGTGCCTATAGAATGTGACCTAGGTTCATGTACCTTTATCTTATCGGCATTGTTCAGATCCAACCATGATCTATTATGACCGCGCCCACTCACATGGGGCCCACTTTTTATTCTGCACAGGGGCCCATCGCTGGCTTTGACCGCCACTGCTTAGGCCTCTTTTCCACGAACTGTTTACAGGCAGTGAAATGCCTCTCAAACTCTCACAACTGCTTGCTGCTGCCTGGCAACTGCTCACTGCTGCCTGGCAACTGCTTGCTGAGCACACAGCTCAACAGTTTGTGGAAAAGAGGCCCCCCTCATCATGCGCCTGTCTTATTTTTGGCAATTTATTAATTAGCAACTAATAATGTGCATAAATTAGCATATAAATTACCATTCCGTGAACCACCCAGTGATTCATCATAACTAGAGAAGGCCAATCAGATACAAATCGAGATGATGCAAGATTATGCAAATTCTGCATGCAGCTTGAAATTCCACTTCAGCAAGATCCGATTGATCCAATTTCAAGCTGCATACATTTGCATACATAATTTGCATAATCTTGCATCAACTCAACGCAATTTGCATCTTATTGACCATTCTTAATCAAAGAACTTTACAGCTGCAATTGTGTGCGGCTTAGGGACTGCGTTAAAGTAAAAGTGTGATGGAAAGAATGATTAATATTGGATCCTAAGGGCCCTTTTCCACTATAGCGTTTGCTGAATCGCAAACCGCTAGTGATTTTCAAATCGCTACGGTTTGCTTTTTAACATAGGAATCGCAGTAGGTCATTTCCACTACCGCAATTCGTTTTTTACTTGATCGTGAACATGCGGCGGAGCGATTGCCACGATTTTGCTATGCAGTGCATAGCAAAATCGCGATCGCAAACGTCGGGAAATCAACGTGAAATTTTGTACTTTTGCTGAATCGCAATCGCTAGTGTTCAGCGCGAACGCTAGCGATTGCTAGTGGAAAAGGGGAATTACCTAGGTAGTGGAAAGCCCCTGGATGGTACAGAACTGTCTAAAGGTTCGTTCACTCTATGAGCATTTGCTGATTTTTTTAAAGCGCTGGCGATTTTGTAAATCGCTCTACAAGCGCTTGTGTAATGATTTCCTATGACAGTGTTCACATGTGAGCATTTCGATTTTCTTAAAATCACAAACGTGCTACATGTACCATTTTCAGATCACTTTGGCTCAATGGAAGGTATAGGGAAATCACAAAGCGCTTGAAAAAGCCCTTTGTATAGCGATTTTGCGAGCACTTTTATGAATAAATACATTGTATTTATTCATTTCTGGGTTAAAGAGTTCACTTCCTGACTGATGTCAGGAAGTGAAAAAAATCATCGTTGAGCAAAAGCGCTTTAAAAAAACAATAAATATCCAGTGCTTGCGATAGCCTAAGGCCTCGGTCACACTCTGCGCTTTGCTGTGCACATTTTGGCAACACGTACAGTGTGCCATCAGCAAGAAAATCAGAGGTGCATAGACTCACTGTCTGACTTCAGACTACATGCGCTCTAGTATATAACTGAAGTAAATGGGATCGGCAGCACAGATGACGTGTGGTCGTGTTTCGATCGCACGACCATCTGCGTTTCCAAGTGTGAACCACAACTTCTTGTGGCCACGCTTCCGAGTATGAGCTTCTCCGTACTGGGCATGTGCGAGTATGCTCTGTGCATGCCCAGTGGAGCGAAGGTACTCATGCATGGAGTAAAAAAACCCATGCACGAGTGGCTTCTCCTGGACTTGTGCGGACCTTTCTTGCACATGCCCAGAACGAAGAGGCTCATACTGATGAGAGCGCAGCCACAAAAACATATACAACAAGCTCTTGGTCTATGTTCAGAGGGTACCAGCGCTAGAACAGTGGGCACCAGGAGGATCTGGGAAGACTCTGGAGTATCCAAAGGCCTCCCACTACTGATGTATCTATTGTTGTAATGTTTTCTTCAATTTAGGAACGCTTTAAAGGTGCGCAAGATTGGTTCGTTGTTGGTTAATCAATGTATTACCACATTTCCGACTGCATTTCTCCAAACTGCACCATTAGTGCACCATCTGCAGACAGCAGAGGTGGACTTTTGTTATGCAAAATAAACCTCCTCTCAACTCTCAAGAAAATAAATAAAAAAAAAATTGTATGGCATATTCTTTAAATAGGCTCACATAATCAGCAGTGGTGTGGCTCCAAATCACAGGGGCCACATAGTTTCCTCATCCATTTCTAAAGCTCCATTCCTATCGCTGGTGGGCATGCTGAATGCCCTTCCCTAGTGGTGTGCCGAGAAGTACGTTTTTATGGCACTATCCAATCACCTCGACATCAGAGCAAACAGATAAGAACCCCTGCTCTGACTCACATGGATAGGCGTCCCTTGATTCCCCATTCACAATGGCCCATACACAGACAAATAAGATTGGAGACTATGTTACTAGCTGTACCAAGAAAACTTTGGGGATCTTCCCTGGGACCTGTGTCTTCATCACTGGCCTTCATTGCAGCCAAGCTCCTGTCTTCAGGAGGAGGTCTAGCTTCTATAAGCTCTTTTGCTCAGCTAACACTTTGCCACCAACTCCTCCTCTGTTTACAGACTAATGCTGGGAATACACGGTTCGTTTTTGCCTTCGTTTAAACCTTCGATTCGTTCGGTAAACGAATCGAGTGTTGAAAACGTATGTGAAAATAGTCATAATCTCATTATAGTTTCGATTAATAGACCCCAAAAACGAACGACTAGTGATCGAACATGTTTGATATTATCTCTCTTTATCCATCTAATCGAGCCATTGGTAGGCTTGATGGCTGTTCAGATCGATTATATATTCGTTTATGCTAGTCCGTCCCTGTAAAAAGGGATTTTCGTTTCGTTTCTTTGCAGCCTTCGATCATTGGAAAAACGAAACCATCAGAATCGGAAAAAAAAACGAAACCGTGGGTGGTGATATTAACCGTATGACTGATTATTTCGGGATCGAAAAGGACAAAAGGCACAATCGAAACGAAGGTTTAAACGAAGGCAAAAACGAACCGTGTATTCCCAGCATTAGTCATGTCAGCCTGCCACATGTTGGTCAAGCAGAAGACCTCAGAGAGACATTATTAACACTGGCTCACTGTGTAAGGGGTCTCTAGAAAACCTCATACTGCTCCATCTCAGGTCCTGCAGCACATTCCCATCCCGGGAGTTCTTCTTTGGGAGAGCATGGCCATCAGTCTCCCTGGCTTGTCATCTGATTTGCTCCCTGTGCACACACAACGCAGGCTACAGCCGTGTCTCAAGCAGGGGGGTGGCATGGCTACAAGACTGGCATGAAGCTACAGCAATTTAAGCCTTGCTCGGTATCATGCATCTCAGATCCTGCCTTGCCAGCAACCTGTCCTGTACCAAGCTTGTGACCTTGAACCTGCTTTGAACTTAACCTGTGGTCTACCCTACTAGCGACCTGCCCAGGGTTGACTGCCAGCCTCAACCTCAGCTTCCTGTCAGACTCTGCTCTGCTAGCCATCAACCCTGACCTCAGCCTGGCACTGGACCCTGCTCTACCAGCTGATAATTCTGACTCCCAGCTTTTGGTCTGACTCAGCTCTATCGCCATTTCTCTCTCTTCCAACAACCTTGGTTCCACCCCGCCTATCACTTGCTCTGATTAAACCCTCTCCCCTGCAAGGTTAGCCCTCCCACTTTTCCTGTCTCTGGTGGGGTAGCCCTGTTAGCCATTAGCAGCCAAAGTAGTCTGCTCTTCATTAAGGGTAGCAGCCCACCAACCGTCACAGTACACTTTGGTTCAGACCAGAAGCTACTTAGACCCTGCAACCTGGGGGAGCCCACATCATCTGGAGGAGTCAGGATCAACAGGGCCTTGACACTCATGTACATTAGCCAGAACAGGGGTGCTTAATTCTTTGCTACTTTGGGGGACTGAATAGCACCATGTTTGCTTCTGTCATAGGGAACCCTACCAGGTAAGGGGGTTTGCCTAAAGAGTTTCCCCCAGGCAGAAGGAGCAGCTATCTAGTAATGGAGGATGGGGCTATGACACCAGCTTGTTTTGAGGCCTTCCCTTCATTGTAGAAGAGGCAAGCCTATTAAAGAAGGGTGCACTACATTGTTTTCTGCTTTCCACAGAGTTGAACTTATTTAGTCCCATGGAAATCTTATAAAACTGCAGACATGGTAGTACCTCGTTCTGTGGCAAATACAGGTATCTGCAATTCAACCAGCACTTGCCCTGCCATACAGGAGGGCGTGTGGCTGTTCCTACCCACAAAAGGGACTCTGTACATTATTTCTTCCTACAGTGTAGTGTCAAAAAATGATTATGGGTCCTTCACAATAGGCTGCATAGGAACCGTGTCCGGTTTTTGACTGATCAGTTCCAGGTTCCGGTGGATCCCTTACAATTGTTGTTGTCAGGTTTTAACCACAGGCAAATACATTTTCATCCTTTGATGCATGTGTTCATTTCTAATGGAGATCACAGTTCTCCTGACATCACATGACAACATCTTGTTTCCCAGTTACATAAAACTCTGGGGTGTGGAGTTTTTCTTTGTGGTTTGTACTGTAGGTGTGGAGTTGTCTTTTTGTGGGGTTGAGATGTTGATGGTAGTGGTTGTGTTGTACAGGAGTTGGATTTTTCTTGGATGATGAGCTCACAGAGCTGGCATGTCTATGCAGCCTTTTTTTGTGGTTGGGGTGGCCCTTATCACAGCCTTTGGAAAACTCCAGCACTCCAATGCAATAAAATTGTGTTTTTTGAAGGGAACACTGAGAAGATATTATAAATACCATAAACATAATAGTACTTTAAAGGTGTGGTGGCAATCCAGGACATGCCCGCATACATGGAAGGGACCGGAGTGAGAAGAGGAGAGAACTGATTTGGAATGACGTCAGAAACAAAACAGCGCGGACCTTTAGAGTATTAATATCTCCCCGTGTTATGACACAAGGGCAACTTTTACCTGGAGCATTCATCATATGGAATAGTCCTTCTTGAAACTATTTGATGCAATGAACTTTTGTCATCCTCTAGTGAATACCTGTTTAACTACGGCTCGCGGGCCAAATCTGGCCCACAGAGCCATCAAATTTGACCCGCAAGTGGTTTCCCCACTTCACATTATGTTTGGCCTACTCTAGACTACCAGGGAAGCCATATTAGTAGTGAAGCCCTAGATCACCAGGAAAGCCATATAAGGTAAAGGGAAAGAACTAGACAACAGGGGAACGGTATAAGTGTATGTCTGTGTGGGTGGGGGGTTTCACTAGACACTAGGGAACTGTTTAGGGGTGACCACTAGACACCAATGAACTGTTTAGGGGTAATAGGGGGACCACTAGACACCAGGAAATTGTATATGGGAGGGAGGGGGGCCACTAGACAACTGTATAGTGGAGGGAGGGCAGTCCACTAGACACCAAGGGACTGTATAGGAAAGGAAAGGCCATAGGAGAGGGAATAGGGACACAACACCAGGGAACTATATAGTGGAGGGAGGACCACTAGACACCAGAGAACTGTATAGAGGAGGGCCACTAGACACCAGGGAACTTTTATAAGGGAGGAAGTTGGCCACTAGACATAGAGGTTTCGGCCCACTTTGTATTTAAGTTTGACACCCCTGCTCTAGTGAGAGGTATCTGTCTCCATATACTCAAGGAAATCCATCCCTGTACTACATGCCTCTGAATTAGTGACCATGTATGGTCGCAAAACACGTCTCAGGCTAAGTTCAATTACATTAATGTGATGCATTGTTGTGTTTTAGTTGCCTGTGCTTATGGAATTGTTTTCATTTGATGCATTTAAAGCTTTGTTTTAAAGAGAACCCGAGGTGTGTTTAAAGAATGTTATCTGCATACAGAGGCTGGATCTGCCTATACAGCCCAGCCTCTGTTGCTATCCCAAACCCCACTAAGGTCCCCCTGCACTCTGCAATCTCTCATAAATCACAGCCGTGCTGTGAGGCTGTGTTTACATCTATAGTGTCAGTCTAGGCTGCTCCCCCGCCTCCTGCATAGCTCCAGTCCCTGCCCCCGTCCCTTCCCTCCAATCAGCAGGAAGGGAAGGGATGCAGGCGGGGACTGGAGTTCTGCAGGAGGCGGGGAGAGCAGCAGACTGACACTATAGTGATAAACACAGCCAGCTCTGACAAGCTGTTTGTCAGCAGCGTGGCTGTGATTTATGAGGCATTGCAGAGTGCAGGGGGACCTTAGGGGGGTTTGGGATAGCAACAGAGGCTGGGCTGTATAGGCAGGTCCAGCCTCTGTATGCAGATAACATTCTTCAAACCCACCTCGGGTTCTCTTTAATGGATCCTGCTCTACACACTGGAAACCCTCATTTTTTGGTGCTCTTGTTCAATGCTACTGGGTGCTATTCGCAATGTATACTAATGCAATTTACTATCTGTTTAAAAAAAAATTGTTTCTCTTTTTCTAAATGACATCTAAAGGTGGCCACCGATGATACAATTCATATCATTTCCGATCATTCGTTCTGATTGGAAACGATTGTTCGAGACCACTAACGGACGGAAATCTAACCTAACCAATCTGATTAATGAAATCCATCCAATTTTCGGATCGATCCTGTCAATCTGATAGGATTGGTTAGTTAGGAGATTTTCATCCATTAGTGGTCCTGAGCGATCATTTCCGATCGATCACACGAATGGTCGGAAACAAACGATTCTTTGGTGAATTGTATAGTTAATGGCCGATTTTAAGGGACTCAAAGATGAAGTAACATAATAGATAGATACATACCTGGGGCTTCCTCATGCGGATCACTCCCACGCCGCCGTCCTCATCCTTCTCTATCGTCGGTACCGGGTCCCGTAACTTTTGCCAGTTGCGGACAGTTTTATGCATTATTATTATTTATTGTATTTATAAAGCGCCAACATATTACGCAGCACTGGACATTAATTTAGGTTACAGACAATATTTAGGGGTGACATACAGCAATATGACAATACAGGAATACAAGAAAACCAGATCTCACAGCACAGTATGAGAACAAGGTAATGCTTAGTCAGTCACTGGATGGAGCATGGAGATTAGGCAAGTTAGGTTCACTCAAATGCATAGCATGGGTGTACAGTAATGGAGGTGCATGATCAGGTAGGACACAAAAGGAGGAGGACCCTGCCCAAAGGCTTACAATCTAGAGGGAGAGGTAGGGACACGAGAGGTAGGGGACCAGAGTTCAGCTGTGGGTTTAGAGCAATTGTGAGGGGTGGTAGGCCAGAGTGAAAAGGTGAGTTTTGAGGGCCTTCTTGAAGGTGTTGAAGGAGAGGGCTGGCCTAATGGGTGGAGGTAGGGCTCCATAGTGTTGGAGCGGCTCTTGAGAAGTCTTGGAGGCGTGCATGGGACTGGGTGATGCGGGGGACGGTAAGGCGAAGTTCATTGGAGGAGCGGAGTGAGCGGCTTGGTGTGTATCTCTGAGTAAGATCAGAAATGTAGGTTGGACAGGTTTTGTGGACGGATTTGTAGGTCAGACACAATATCTTGAATCTGATTCTGGACTGGATAGGAAGCCAGTGGAGGGGAGCCGCCCTGGTGGAGCGATGGGAGGAGTGGATAATTCTGGCTGCCGCATTCATGATGGACTGCAGTGGGGCTATTCGGGTCATAGGGAGACCAGACAGAAGGGCATTGCAGTAGTCGAGGCGGGAAATTATGAGGGCATGGATGAGGAGTTTGGTGGTGGCAGAGGTCAGGAAAGGGCGAATCTTACAGATGTTACGAAGGTGGAAGTTGCAGGACTTTGTGAGGTTTTGGATGTGGGGAGTGAAGGAGAGTGTGGAGTCCAGGGTGACACCCAGACAGCGGGCTTGAGAGGTAGGGCGAATGGTAGTGTGGTTAACAGTGGCCTGCACATCTGGGAGGTCCAGGGATGACTGGGGTGAGAAGATCATAAATTCCGTTTTGTCTAGATTTAGTTTCAGGAACCTAGCGGACATCCAGGAGGAGATGGCGGATAGGCAGGAGGAGATCTTGTCCATGGTAGTGGTGGATATGTCAAGGGTGTGGAGGTAGATTTGGGTGTCATCTGCATACAGATGATAGTTAAAACCCATGGCGGAGATAACCTTGCCAATGGAGGATGTGTATAGGGAGAACAGTAGGGGGCCAAGGACCGAGCCTTGGGGAACTCCCACTGAGAGGTGGTTGGGGGTGGACGAGGACTCATTGAAGGAGGTCGTGAAAGAGCGGTTGGAGAGGTAGGATGAAAGCCAAGTCAGTGCGAGATCGTGAATGCCCATGGATTGGAGGAGTAGGGGATGATCTACTGTATCAAAAGCTGCTGAAAGGTCAAGGAGGAGGAGAATGGAGTATTTACCTTCAGCTTTAGCTAAGGCAAGGTCATTGACCACTTTGGTGAGAGCCGTTTCGGTTGAGTGGGCAGGCCGAAATTCAGATTGCAGTGGGTCTAGTAGTGAGTTGGCATTGAGGTACTGGATCAGGCGTTTGTGAACCAGACGCTCAAGGAGTTTTGAGGCGAAGGGGAGGAGGGAGATCGGGCGGTAGTTGGAGGGTAGCGAGGGGTCAAGGAAGGGTTTCTTGAGCAGGGGCAGTACTGTGGCCTGCTTGAAGACTGAGGGGAAGGTGCCTGTGGATAGGATGAAGTGAGGCTGAAGTAGATCAGAAGGGATAGGGTCAAGGGGGGAGGTAGTGGTATGGGAAGTCTGCAGTAGTTGGTTGACTTCCTCAGTGGTAGTAGGAGTGAAGGAGGTGAGGGGAGGATAGGGTGGAGGAGGAGTAGGTTGTGAGCGGGTGGGAGGTGAAGATTGAATATTTCCTGAAGGATGGAGACTATTTTGTTGGTGAAGTGGGTGGCTAAATCTGTGGCAGAGAGGGAGGAAACAGAAGGTGGGGGGTGGGTTTTTAAGCAGGGAGTTGAAGGCGCCAAAAATACGCCAGGGATTGGAAACTTGTGCTCCGATGAGCTTGGCAAAGTATTCCTGCTTCGCATGAGCAAGGGCAGTGTGGAACTGCAGCAGGTTATTCTTGTACTGTAAGAAATCCTGGTTTAGTCGAGTTTTCCTCCATTTTCATTCAGTGGCACGCGTTTCCCTCTGGAGGTTGCGAGTATGGGTAGTGCGCCAGGGCTGGGGGTCGGTTGCGGCGGAATATTGGTGGAGCAGCTTTCTCTAGGGCTGATGAGAGAGTTTGGTGATACTGAGCTGCAGCAAGATTAGGACAGGTTAGGGTGGGGAGAGTGGAGGAGAGGCCATGGAGGGAGTCAGCAAGGACGCTAGGGTTGAGCTTGCGTAGGTCTCGCTGCCATTGACCAGGTGGGTGGGCAGGTAGTTTGGAGGTGCCTTCTGTGAGGAGGTTGAAGGTGAGAAGGTAATGGTCTGAGGGTGGAAATGGTGCAATGTCGAGGTCTGCAATGGTGGAGGTTTTAGTGAATATAAGGTAAAGAGTGTGATGTGCAGTGTGAGTGGGGACGTTGGTGTGTTGTACTAGGCCATGTGAGTTGGTTATGGTGAGTAGCCGGGTCACAACAGAGTTCTTGGGTTCATTGATGGGAATATTGAAATCCCCGAGGATGATGGTGGGGAGGTCAGAGGAGAGGATGTGTGGGAGCCAGGAGGCAAGGTTGTCGAGAAATTGTCGTGTGGAGCCCGGAGGGCGGTATAAGACTGCAACAATGGCTGGGAGGGGATTGTAGAGGCTTATAGTGTGGGCCTCAAATGATGTGAATTGTAGGGTGGAAGGTGGAGTGAGGACACGGAACGTGCAGGATGGGGAGAGGAGCAGACCCACCCCTCCCCCTGGTCTGTTGACTGGTCTGGGGGTGTGACTGAAGTGAAGCCCCCCGTAGGAGAGGGCAGCCTCTGCGACAGAGTCAGAGGGGGTGAGCCATGTCTCAGTGAGTGTGAGGATGGTGAGGGATTTGGAGAGAAAGAGGTCGTGGACCGCTGTAAGTTTATTGCGGACGGATCTGGCATTCCAGAGACCGCAGGGTAGGGGGAGCATGTGTTTGTGAGTGGGATGGATGGAAATAAGGTTGCATGCACAGTGACTCCCTCAGTCTCTCTGGCGACTGCCTTACGCATGCACCTGTACAGTATGGAGGGAGCGCACTGCACTTGCATCGACTGGCCGAAGTTACGGGACTCGGTACTGATGATAGAGGCGGTGTGGGAGTGATCCGAGCGGATGGGGCTGAAGGAAGCCCCAGGTATGTATAAATCTATTATGTTACTTCAGCTCTTTAAAGAGACTCTGAAGTCTCAAAAAAGCTTCTTTTTATTTAATAAAAGTGTTTAACCTAATAGCCCTAACTAAACCGCTGCATTCGTGCCGCTGTAATCTAACTAAATCCCCCCAAACTCCCCGGGGGGGCAATCCGGGCAGTGCTTCCGTGAGAGGCAGAGCTATGAGCCGCAGCTCTGCCTCGCTATAAAATACATTTTTAGGATTGCTTTATAGCACATATAGTAAAAATAGGATGGTCAAAATATTAGCCCCACGTGAATGTCTGTTTTCTACAGTAATTAACCAATTAGCTTTGAAACCACACTTGTGCAGTCCATTGGCTTCCTAACAACACCTGCAGTAAATTGGCTTCCTAACTACATTCAATCAGCGTAAAAAAGAACAAGGCGTCTGAACACATGAGTGGGACTACTGTTACGCCAAAGACAAGTAGATGGTAGAGGCCCATGGTATGGGGGAAGGCTGCATTGCCATTTCCAAGCGATTCACTGTCTAGAATACTGTATGCTGCAAGAAGACAAATTCTGTAAGAAATAGACCAGGCCGTGACCACGAGCACAGGATTTCTAGAACAAACTCTGGAGAGGAAAATAGAGGTGTCAGCAAGGAGCCCCAGACATCTGCAAAGATGCTGACCTGGCCTCTCATGGAGTTGGTGTTTCAAAAAATACAGTTGTGGGGGCTCTTCATCGTGATGGGCTTCAGGGCCATAATCCCTTTACTCAAAGAGGGGCATATCACAGCTGACTGAGGTTTGCCAGTGAATATTTGAAAGGTAGAGATGAGTTTTGGAAGTCCTTGCTTTGGTCTGATGAAAATAAACTGGAACTGTATTTCAGTTCCCAAACATGGCAATTGGAGCATCATACTGTGGAGCTGTTTTGCAGCCTCAGGCACAGGGAAACTTGTTCGGCTGCATGGCATCATGAAAAAAGAAAATTATGTTGACATTTTGAGGGTTACGCTGGTAGTCTAGGCTTAGGTCATCGCTGGGTCTTCCAACAAGACAATGACCCAAAGCATACATCAAAATTAGTCCCATAATTCCACAAGAATACCAAAATCAAGATCCTGGAGTGGCCCACACAGAGCCCAGACCTCAATTCTATTGAGACTCTGTGGCGGGTGCTCAAAGTCAATGTCAATGCTCAGAAACCATGCAATTTGGACCAGCTAGAACAGTTTGCAAAGGAAAAATGGGCCAAATTCCCCCAAAAGACCTGTGCCAACATAGTAAAGAACTACTCTAAGAGATTGTTGTTAGTTGTGGGTCAGAAAAGGGTACACTAATGACTAATAATGGCCAAGGGGGGGGCTTTCTTGTTTCAACTTGGTGTATCAATAAAATACCCTAATTAAACTTTGTGGACATAGTGTATTTGTTCTCCAAGTTGAACAAAACACTTGTTGTTAATGGTCACTTTCATGGAGAAACCAAGAGTGTTGTCTAATTTCATAAGGTGGGGGGGGGGGGCTAATAATTTTGGCCTCAATTTTACGTTCTTCTATAAAAAACTGACATCAAAATTCAGCTTATCTGTTACCACACTAAGGCCCAGTGCACACCAAAACCGCTAGCAGATTGTCAAAACGCTAGCGGTTTTGGGAGCAGAGAGCAGATATTTAGCCGGGTGCACACCAAGCGGATTTTGTATGCGATCCACCAGCTGCATCAGCCAGTGAAAACGCTTGGCTATTGTATTTCAATGTGTGGTGCACACCGGCGGTTTGAGGTTTTTAAGCAAACCGCAAACGCGCAGCAGGAGGCGCGTTTGCGGCTTGGCAAAAACCTCAAACCGCCGGTGTGCACCAGCCCATTGCAATACATTAGCCAAGCATTTTTCCAGGCGGATGCGGCCGGCGGATCGCTCCAAAAACCGCTCGGTGTGCACTGGGCCTAAAGCCCGGTGCACACCAGAGGAGTTTTTCTGAGCGTTTTGAGTTTTTAAATCTGCTGCTAATGTTATCCTATGTGTCTGTGCACACTGGAGCAATGAGGTTTTGTAAAAAACCCCATAGCATTACATTGGGAAGAGCTTTTGAAACCTCTAAAAGCTCTTCCCAATGTAATGCTATGTTTTTTTTTTTACAAAACCTCATTGCTCCAGTGTGCACAGACACATAGGATAACATTAGCAGCAGATTTAAAAACTCAAAACGCTCAGAAAAACTCCTCTGGTGTGCACCAGGCCAAACAAACAAATCAGGAGGCGGCACACTGCTGGATTATGCTGTTACGCTTGTATTATGAGGACAGATAGCAGGCTACATGTTGTGGACCTCTCTGTCCTTTGTCAGGTGTACAAATAGACAAACCTCACACCAAACCAATATACAGCATCAAACAGGACATGGCAGTAGGAGTGTTTAAAAAACGTTGACTTTTGCAGCTCTGTATAAGAAGTCCAAATTAGAGGAGTACTTACATGTAGCTGCCCCAATTGCATCTTAAATATAAATAATTCTACTGACCGTTCCCATGTGCACTCCACACTATGGTCTACCCAAGAACCAACCTGTAACAGGAAAGAAGGTTATAATAAACATACAGAATCTAATGTGATCAGGCAAATACACATATATGCATTTTCATCTGGAATCATTGAGTTAAAGGGCAACTGAAGTAAGAAGACTATGGAGGCTGCCATGTTTATTACCTTTTAAACAATACCAGTTTCCTGGCAGCCCTGCTGGTCTGGCTGCAGAAGTGTCTAAATAACACCAGAAGCAAGCACGCAGCTAATCTGTCATAATGTCAATAACCCATGATCTGCTGTATGCTTGTTCAGGATCTGTGGCTAAAAGTATTAGAAGCAGAGGATCAACAGGACATCCAGGCAACTGGTATTGCTTAAAAGGAAATAACATTGTCAGCCTCCATATACATCTCTCTTCAGTTGTCCTTTAATAAAAACATGTCAATGGCAAATCGTCATTCACGCTCCTGGGTTGAACCACATCCACAAAGTGGATCTAGCGGGCTTCTTTATGCGTTATCTTTTATCCTTATAGGGTGTATTGACTCCAACTTTTAACACCAACCCCATCAGCTGAGAAACATTGTGGTCGGTAACCTTAATAAGTCTCGTCACAGGGGTATTATAAGCTGTATCCTCCGATACCTATCTCATTAGGATACAGGGGCTTACCTCTCCTTGGGTAAGTATGAGATTTTGTACCCGAGTTTCAGCTCAATACACTTTAAGAGAGCCTGAGGTGGGCTCAAAAAATGAAAAAAAAAAAAAAAAAAAAAAAGGCTAGGTAGCTGCAAAAAAAACGCTGAACCTGCGGGCCGCAATGGCCCACTGTCGTGATCTCTGGGTCACGATGCTACGCTGACTGTGTCTCTCTCATAACGTGCAGAGAGGCGGGCAAGCGGCCAGAGGGAGAGAGAGTAGCCCAGGGAACCCCTGCAGGAACACCCCGGGCGTTTTGAACAGGGAATTCCTCTCTCGTGTTTACCTCCGAGTTAGTGGCAAATATTGTCGCTTAAAAAACCTCCAGGGGCTATAGCGTGGCGGTGGGGGGACAGAGGGCGACGGCTGGGAGACACAGAGCCATGTCATTAGGCAGAGGACATGCCTCTGTGTCCCATCTGCCCCCCAAAGATCCACCTGGGGTTCTCTTTCAGTATCATTATGTGACATCCAAAGCAGAATTGAGTGGCTCAAAAATTTAGAGACACTCTATAATGAGTTGGTCCCCCTTTAGCCCCGATCACAGCCGATATTCTCCTTGGCATGAACTCAACAAAATGCTGATACCATTGCTGAGGAATGTCGGCCCAGGCAGACATAATGACAGCTCTAAGTTGGGTCAGATTAGATGGTGGCGTTTCCAAGCATTGAAGTGATCTTTTGACGTTGTCCCACAACTGCTGAACAAGATTGAGGTCAAGGGAATGAGTTGGCCATGGAAGCAGGTTAAACTTTGATTGGTGTTCCTCAAACTAATTTGAGACCAATCGAGCAAGTGGCCACAACAGGCATCTTTTCCTATTTTTCTGTGATACCAAAGACACTCTTGATGGTCTCCTGCTGCAACAGCTCATCCTTTGCAAAGTTCGTTTTTTGTTGTGCGTTTGGATATGCTTTGTGACGCACCTGCATTGAATTCAGCTCCCTCATTCACTAGCCTTTAAGGACCACAATAGTCCTTATCACTTGAAGTTTTGTTTCTCAACTGCCACTCTCTAAACACCCGAGATATTGTTAGGAGAGAAAATTCTGAGTTGTCGTTTCAGAGATGCTAGCCCCAACTCTTCTTGCACAGACTATCGTGCCTCTTTCAGAGTCACTTCAAGCTTTCGTCTTACCCCCTTTGTCATTAACTTCAGTGATAATTACGTCACCAGAAGCGGAGATCCTTATAAAAAGCAACTCTACGTTGTTACCTTACTCTTAGACTGGTTTACTCTCAAATAAGGGGTGTCTCCAGTTTTTGGCCACTCAGTGTACAAACAACTGTGTTATTGGCACTGCTATAGACATCACCAAGAATCAAAATTGCCTTTCTGTATTTCGATACTGGTGATCGCAAACACAAAAATCACAGCTAGTGTAGTTGAGGGGACCCAGTGAAACCTCATAGACCAACGGCCACTTCTTGCGCGCAACAATTTGGTTGCAAACACCTATTTGAAAATAAGAAATAGGGGATCCAGTGGGAAACACAAACTTTAAATATTGCACACCAGGACCCTCGACCACTGGGCTTCTGGCTCAAACCTATTCAGTTGGCGGCAAGTAGTTTCCCGCTGGGTCCCCTATTTCTGCACACATCTTTATTGAAAGTGAAGATAAACAATACATCCCCTATTTCTTACAAATTAGTGGCCGCAACCAAGTTGCTGTGAGCAGCATACCTCCCAACTTTTTGAGATGAGAAAGAGGGACATTTAAGCTCCACCCCTAACCACGCCCAGCATACCCTTAACCACACCCCCCCCACACCCCTAGTCACGCATACCATAAAGATTTCATTACAAAAATATGTTGTTTTATAATTCAAACCACCTTTCTATTGTGGTTCATTTTCCTTCATAGTAACATTTTAAAATTAGCAATACATCAATTTAAAGGATGTAAATAAAGTTTAGTCAAACACATTTTTTAGTAGAGAAATATATATATATTTACATAGAAAGAGGCACAGTCCTGAAAGAGGGACACATGAGGAGGAAAGAGGGACTGTCCCTCCAAGAGGGACAGTTGGGGTAGACCTGGATTAACCTTACAGGAGACTATAGGCACAGATGCCCTACCTAGACTTCCCCATCCATGAATCTATAAACCACAGCACCAAAAGTGTTCTGGCTGTCCCAGCTGTTACCTCTCCCTTACCCATCATAGGTAGCTACAGATGCCCCTTAGTATTAGGTAGCCAGAGGTACCCTCAGTATTAAGTTGCCCGTGGCTGAAGGGAGATCTCGTCAGTGGAATAGGAGAGCAGGGTGAGTAACCTCTAATTTACACTCTCATCAGGATTCTGCATAGGGAAGGAGGCACGCAAGGGAGAGAGCGAGCCGCCTTTCCCTCATCAGGCGCCTGTAGGCATGTGCCTACAGTGCCTTATAGTAAATCCGACCCTGGTTGGGAGCTAAGGAGCAAGGTGCCAGCAGTTGGTCTATAAGGTTTCCCGCTGGGTCTCCTCAACAAGACCAGTTCCTGAAAATGCACAATTCTCCTCTAATTAGATGTTTTGGTCCAATCTGGTAGAAAATGTAGCATATTGGCAACTTAAAAAGAGATTTCCCTCTCAGCTGTCGTGCACCTATTGCTGAGGTGATGGACTTAATATATCAGGCTTAAAATACATCATATGATTCATATCCAGTAGTACTCAAGCTTTATTTGATGGTATGATTGCAGTAATAGAACTACAGTCACGTTTCCTGGAGGAGGTATGAGGACGCCACCCATCCATCATTTCTATTTATATAATAATGTATATGGATGGAAGGAGGGGGGTCATTACCATGAGGAAGAAGCAATCATTGCCCTCCTCACCCCCTTATTACACAGTCAGCCTGGCACAGACGCCATGCTATGTGTACAGCCTGTATAACTCCCCACACACGGAGCCCCGCCCGCCTCTCCTCATACGGGGTCCGCCACGCGGCTTCCCCATCCATAGACAGCCGCCCTCACACGACCACAGCGGCCGCCGCCATGCTGGTCTCCAGGGAGACGCTCCTACTACAGCAGCTTCCCGCGCACACCTGGCTGCAGCGCGCGCCGCCGACGCCTCAGGTTCCGGCGAGAGGAGGCGGGGCCGAGCCAGACTCAGGCTGCCGATTGGCCAGGAAAGGCACCTAGCGACAGAGGCGGGGCAGAGATGTCTGTTCTGCGTTATTGACAGACATGCTTGTAGCCCCGCCCACATAGGAGGAGCAGCGTGCAGAGCTATGAGGCGGGGGTAGAGGGAGAGGGGCGTACGCAGGCGTGTGACGCAGTCCGGCCCCCTCCGACAGTTTTTCCATCGGAATGACCCGACCTGACCGGAGAAGGGAGGGGTTGCTAATGCGAAAGGGTCACATTGACACCGTTATAGCGAGCCGCCTCTCATGTACTCGTTCTTCCTGCATGCTTCGTGACGTCACACACAGACCCCGCCCAGGAGGAGCCAGTAACAGGACCTGCAGAGTGTCCTTTCCACAGCTGCCACCTGTGCTGCTGCACCACACAGACCAGCATGGGTGAGGCGTGTCTCTGTGTGACTCCTGGATAGTTTGTTAGTCTCTCCTCCCCTCTATTGTATTTATATGACTGGTGTGACTATACCCCATTTCTCAGATGACAGGTGTGACTACACCCTATCTCTGCTCCTCCCCTTCTATTATATAACAGGTGTGGCTCCTCCCTTCTGTTATATGACAGGTGTAAGGCACTTCTTAAAGTGTACCAGAGACAATTTTTTTCATACATACCTGTGGCTTTCTCCAGCCCCTTCTGGCCTGATCGCTCCCTCTGTGTCGTCCTCCGCTGCCTCGATCTTCTGTACGGGGTCCCAGTATCTTCAGCCAGTCTGGGCCAGTCTTGCTCCCGCGGGCAGGAGAGTTCAGTGCCTGCACACAGTACTATTACTACCACTGTGCAGACGCAGAGAGCTCCCGGGATCAGGGGCGCGTGCAGCCGGGCTGCACATGCGCACTAAGCCCCTACTGCCTGAAGATACCGGGACCCCGTACGGAAGATTAAGGAGGCAGAGGACGGCACAGAGGGAGCGATCAGGCCAAACAGTTGGAAGAAGCCCCAGGTATGCATGATTTTTTTTTTATTTTCTTTAATCTTTGCTCCTCCTCTATTACATTATTACTATTGAATTATAAAGCGCCAACATATTCTGCGGTGCTGTACAAAGTAAGAAACAAACTGGGTACATAATATTACAGACAATGGTATAGACCAATATACAAAATACAGAACTGGTAATTACAGTGACAAAAGTAACATAATGAATAGAATGTATAACAAATTACGACACACAAAAGGGTGAGTGAGCCTTGCCCTTGCAAGCTTACAATCTAACGGAATGGGGGATCTAAAGGAATATGACACTTGTGACTTGGACTCACCTCTCCCCCCCCCCCCCCCTCTCTATTATATGACAGGTGGGACTTCACCTCATCCCTGTCCCCCTCTATTATATAACAGGTGTGACTTCCCCTCATTCCTGTCCCCTCCCCCTATTGTATGAGAGGCGTGCCCCGTTTGTGCTCTGCCCCTCATATGACAAGTGTGCCTAATCTCGGCCCCTCCTCCTATATTATATGACAGTTATGACACTGCCTCATCTCCCCCCCCCAAATCATATGACAGTTGTGACTCCACCTCATTTCCCCCCCCCCCGCTCTATTATATGACAGGCTTTTCTGCCCCTCCCCTTCTATTATATGGCAGGCTTTTCTGCCCCTCCCCTTCTATTATATGACAGATGTGACTCAGTAGTGTTTCTGAGGGAGAAAAGGGGCTGTACTACACATTCTGATTTTGACCCATGTATTCATCCCGTCCCTCCTTTGGAGCCCTGTCCCTCTGTCCCTCTTTCCCACTCATGTGTCCCTCTTTCAGGACTTTGTCCCTCTTTCTATGTAAATATATATATTTCTCTACTAAAAAATGTGTTTGACTCTAAACTTTATTCCTGTCATTTAAATTGATATATTACTAATTTTAAAGAAAACCTGTACTGAGAAAAACCTCCCCTGGGGGGGTACTCACCTCGGGTGGGGGAAGCCTCTGGATCCTATTGAGGCTTCCTCTGTCCTCCTCGGTCCCACGGCGGCGGAGATCAAGCTCCCCAAACAGCGGGGATGTAAATATTTACCTTCCCGGGTCCGATGCACTATCGGCTCTACAACTCAGAGACAGGCGGAAATAGCCGATCGCTGTCGGGCCGCTCTACTGCACTAGTAGAGCGGACCAGACGGAGATCTGCGGACCAGAGCGGACCAGACAGAGATCAACAGCACCCCCGCTGGAGCCAGGCAAGGTAAATAAATCGGCGCTTATCCGGCTTGTCGAGGGAGAATTCCGGGACACTTCGGGGGAGCCAGCGCTGGACTGCCTGCAGCTACAGGGGAGGGGGAGGCCTCATTGGGACCCTGAGGCTTTTCCCTCCCGAGGTGAGTACCCTCCAGGGGAACTTTTTTTTGTTACAGGGTCTCTTTAAAATGTTAATATGAAAGAAAATGAACCAGGATAGAAAGGACCAGTGTGGTTTGAATTATAAAACAACATATTTTTTATGGTATGCCTGACTAGGGGTGTGATGGGGGCGTGATCAGGGGTGTGGCTTAAATGTCCCTCTTTCTCATCTCAAAAAGTTGGGAATTATGGTTATCCACACCCCTGAACTGTAGTAAATGGGTCACATGTACTTATATCTGATTAGGTTTCCCTCCAGAAATGGCTTGGCAAGAATGATCAAACCTCTTCTAGGACACAGAAGGAGTCAAGACACATTTTTGTGAGTTGGGCCCAGGCTGAGCCAAATGACGGCTCTCCCTGCTGCCGCTAAACTCCCCGGCGGCGTTAAATACTACTCCCCCTCCCGAATTGTTGCAACTTTCTTCAACCCAAATAACTATGTAACTATGTACACTCTTTGCCTTCCACGGCTCCAGCGGGGGCGCTGTAGAGGCTCTCAGCTCGGAAATAGCCAATCCCAGTCCGGTCCGCTCTATTACTGCGCAAGCGCAGGAGAGTTGCGTCTGCGCAGTAGAGCGGACCCGACTGGGATTGGCTATTTCCGCCTATTTCTGAGCCGAGAGCCGCTACTGCAAGACCACCGTGGGACGGAGCAGGACAGGGGAAGCCTGGATAGGATCCCATCCTGAGGTGAGTACCCCCAGGGGCATTTTTCTAATACAGATTCTCTTTAAAGAGGAATTATAGGGAAAATAACATAATGGATACATTTGCTTTTTTAAATACTAATTTATAGATTATTTAGTCAGTGTCTGCCCATTGTAAAATCTTTCCTCTCTTTACATTCTGACATTTATCACTGGTGGTGACATCTGTAGTGCTCTAGGTGATCTCTATGCATAGAACTCTCAGTCAACAAACAATATGCAAAGGGAAATACTGTATTGTATGGCAGTTGGTAGCCATTATTCCCCACAATGCAAAGAAGTTCACAGACAGGAACTGTCAGGACCATGGTCATTACATCACACTGTGGGAGGGTTTCACCACAGAATCTGCCATACAGACGTCCCTGACGATCTGTTTGAGAAAAGGTAAAGAATTCTCATAGGAAAGGGAGTATCAGCTACTGATTGGGATAAAGTTCCCCTTTAAACAAACTCCCTGACCTGATGGGTTACCTGGTGATAGGAGTGAAGGTTTACAGTGCGATTACACACCCCAAAATGGTAGTGATCAGCACCGCTACCCCGGGTAATGTATATAGCAGTCTCCAGGTACCTCTTACACATTTGCCCAAAGTGTGAAAGTTAGAGTTAATAACCCTTAAGGCTCATACACACATCAGACCATAGTCTTTGGAAAATGAAAGATCACAGACCAATCTTACCCCCTTCCATGTAGTATGAGAGCCATACCTACACAGTCTATTCTACGGAGCTGAACTCCCCATCAGACAGAAATCTTTGCAAGATGCTGCACACAAAGATGCTGTAGACATGCAACAGATCAGTATCTGCAAAAGATCAGTTCCACTTCCTGCAAAAGATCCGTTCCTGCAAAATGCATTCATAGTCTATGATATCTGCAGATCATCATATACACCTTGTTTAATTGACATTCATCTGCAGATCAGATCCACCAGGATGGATTTTCAGATCTGCAAATGATTGTCTGATCTGCAGATGAATGTCTGTTAAACAAGGTGTGTATGATGATCTGGATCTGCAGATATAGACTATGAATGCATTTTGCAGGAACGGATCTTTTGCAGATACTGATCTGTTGCATGTGTGCAGCATCTGTGTGTGCAGCATCTTGCAAAGATTTTTATCTGATGGGGAGTTCAGCTCCATAGAATAGACTGTGTAGAGTATGGCTCTCATACTACATGGAAGGGGGTAAAATTGGTCTGTGATCTTTCATTTTCAAAAGACTATAGTCTGATGTGTGTATGTGGCCTAAGTCTGCTTTCATGTTTTATCCGCTTTAACTTGCTGGAAGTTGTCAGAGTTCTTCTCCAAGTTCCCCGTATTTACAATCCCTTTGATTGCAGCCTGGCTCCGTTCTCCTTCTTGGCAGCCTTCCTAGTGTGCTGATTGCAGTCTGGCTCCTGTCCTGTTGCTAGTAGACTTATCCCGTGTTGCTTGCTGTTCATCTTGTTTGCAGAGTGGTGGTTCGTCCTCTTTAACCCTCCTGGTGGTTTGTCAAAATCCGCCAGGGGGCAGCAAAGCCATTTTTTTAAAAAAAAATTTTAATGTTTTTTTTTCATGTAGCGAGACAAGGTCTCGCTACATGATAGCCGCTGCTCAGCGGCATCCCCCCAGCCCCTCCGATTGCCTCCGGCGATGTGAGATCCTGTTCAAAGAACGGGATCTCCTGGATGGCTTCCCCCCGTCGCCATGGCGATGGGCGGGATGAAGTCATCGACGTCGTGACGTCAAAGGGGACTCCGATCCACCCCACAGCGCTGCCTGGCTCTGATTGGCCAGGCAGCGCACAGGGTCTGGGGGAGGGGCGGCTGCGGCGCGACAGATAGCGGCGGCGATCGGATTGTACACGCAGCTAGCAAAGTGCTAGCTGCGTGTAGCAAAAAAAGAATTATGCAAATGGGCCCGAGCGGTGCCTTCCGGCGGCATAGCCCGAGCTCAGCTCGGGCTTACCGCCTGGAAGGTTAAGCTCTTGCACTCAACCAACATTCTTGGATCAGGGTTTGCAGCAGGCTGACATTCCTTGTCATATCAGCCACAGTGGGACCTCTAAATAAGCTTTAAAGAAGAACAAAACTTCAGCGAAAAAGGGAGAAAATAAATCAATACATTGCAAAGTGAGAAGATAAAAAATGGAACAGAGATCAAGAAATGACTGATATTCACCACGTAATTTGTTCATATTGTTTGATGCACAATCAGCCTGCATGTCATCATCTTTACTACTGACAGACATGAAAAAAACTAGACAGCACCAACTGCCATTATCTATAACCACACCCCCTAACAATGCGATTGGCTAAAAGGTTAGTCTTTTATTATAGATATACATATGCACAGAGGGAGATACTGGTTGCTTGGTAGTTGGAAACAGCCATTATTTCCTGCAATTCAATGAGGTTCACAGACAGGAAACTGTCAGGGCCATGGTCCTGACATCACACTGTGGGAGGGGTTTCACCACAATATCAGCCATACAGACCCCCCCCGATCTATTTGAGAAAAGGTAAAGATTTGTTATTAAGTAAGGGGGCATCAGCTACTGATTGGGATGACATTCAATCCTTGGTTACAGTTCCTCTTTAATTTTAATTTACTGCCACTGCTGACATGACGAGGGGCGTCAGTGGCGTCCAACCACAGCAAGCCCTGGCCGAGTGTATAAATAGTATAAATATTTGGTTGATCGGAATAGATAACAGTCGTTCTCCAGAGATTCTTCAAGTAAGGCTAGGTCTACAAGCAACACATGGAGATACTTCTGGCATGAAGAAAAGGGCCATACTGCAGTCAAAGAAGATAATGAAGATGGGGATCAGGGCAAAATAACCCCAAAGACATGATGAGTCTAAAGGTGGCCATACACTGGTCGATTTCAGATTCGACCAACAGATAGATCCCTCTCTGATCGAATCTGATCAGAGAGGGATCGTATGGCCGCCTTTACTGCAAACAGATTGTGAATCGATTTCAGCCTGAAACCGATCACAATCTGTGGAGCTGCCGCTGCTGCCGCCCCCCCAGGGGTGAGCCTGGGGTGCCTGGCACCTGGGTGCAAGATTTTCTCTGGCGCCTATGGGAGTGGTTAAATTAACCACGCCCAACCACATAACCACACCCACACCTTCCACCTCTTTACACATGCATGTGATACCCCATTCCTACCCCTCTTCTATGGGCTTGCTCCTGGCTGGCTTTGGCTGCCTGCCAGTCTGCTAGTCTCTGGACTGACTCAGGTTGAGAGGCTCTGCGAGTGCGACGCAGTCACACACTGCGTATTTACGGCTGCCTGCGGCCACCCTACTCTCGCTCGCTGTCGTTGGCTCCTCCCCCCGCCAAGCCCAAGCGTGAGGTGGGCTGCCTATATCTTTCCCGATGCGCCGCGCAGCCTGCCAGTGTTGCCAACCTTTCACGTTATTTTTTTTACTGACAAATACCTAAAAATTTACTGACAAAAGATTTTTACTGACAAAATGTCCCCAGTAAATGCACGTAATAAGAGACCGCTTTTCACCAGTAAATGCACATAATAAGAGACCGCTTTTCACCAGTAAATGCACATAATAAGAGACCGCTTTTCACCAGTAAATGCACATAAGAGACCGCTTTTCACCAGTAAATGCACATAATAAGCGACCGCTTTTCACCAGTAAATGCACATAATAAGAAACCGCTTTTCACCAGTAAATGCACATAATAAGAAACCGCTTTTCACCAGTAAATGCACATAATAAGAAACCGCTTTTCACCAGCAAATGCACATAATAAGAGACAGCTTTTCACCAGTAAATGCACATATTAAGAGACAGCTTTTCACCAGCAAATGCACATATTAAGAGACAGCTTTTCACCAGTAAATGCACATAATGACAAACAGCTAGTGTCCCCAGTATATGTAGCCAGCCTGGACCACCTTTAGGTAGTGAGTGACAGGGACCCCTTTAGGTAGTGCGTGACAGGGACACCTACAGGTAGTGAGTGACAGGGACCCCTACAGGTAGTGAGGGGCAGGGACCCCTACAGGTAGTGAGTGACAGGGACCCCCATATAGCTAGTGAGTGACAGGGACCCCCATATAGCTAGTGAGTGACAGGGACCCCCGTATAGCTAGTGAGTGACAGGGACCCCCGTATAGCTAGTGAGTGACAGGGACCCCCGTATAGCTAGTGAGCGACAGGGACCCCCGTATAGCTAGTGAGCGACAGGGACCCCGTATAGCTAGTGAGCGACAGGGACCCCTGTATAGCTAGTGAGCGACAGGGACCCCCGTATAGCTAGTGAGCGACAGGGACCCCCGTATAGCTAGTGAGCGACAGGGACCCCCGTATAGCTAGTGAGCGACAGGGACCCCCGTATAGCTAGTGAGCGACAGGGACCCCCGTATAGCTAGTGAGCGACAGGGACCCACGTATAGCTAGTGAGCGACAGGGACCCACGTATAGCTAGTGAGCGACAGGGAGCTTCCCCGTATAGCTAGTGAGCGACAGGGACCCCCGTATAGCTAGTGAGCGACAGGGAGCTTCCCCGTATAGCTAGTGAGCGACAGGGACCCCCGTATAGCTAGTGAGCGACAGGGACCCACGTATAGCTAGTGAGCGACAGGGAGCTTCCCCGTATAGCTAGTGAGCGACAGGGACCCCCGTATAGCTAGTGAGCGACAGGGAGCTTCCCCGTATAGCTAGTGAGCGACAGGGACCCCCGTATAGCTAGTGAGCGACAGGGACCCCCGTATAGCTAGTGAGCGACAGGGACCTCCGTATAGCTAGTGAGCGACAGGGACCCCCGTATAGCTAGTGAGCGACAGGGACCCCCGCAATGAGTTCTGGGTCACCATGAGCTTGCTGGTTAGTCTGTGCCTCTCGGATTTACAAGCCCTACTCCATAGAGCCAAATTAATCCATGCCATGCACTGATGAGGATCAAACAATCCGAAACAGTCTGTATGCATGTTGGATTATTATGGCTCTGTACATATTAACAAGCTGACACATCATTGCATTCCAGCGGTTCTGGAGGTGTGTTTAGCTTCTAAGGGTACAATGGTTAATTTGCATATATTCAGCAGTGGTGCCTGGGAGACATCTCGAGCTCACTCCAACCTGAATTATCGCAAATTCTTTCTGTTTTAGGAAAGCAAACTTTTGTTTTTCATAGCTAGTGAGTGACAGGGAGCCCCCCATATAGCTAGTGAGTGAGAAGGAGCCCCCCCGTATAGCTAGTGAGTGACAGTGAGTCCCGTATAGCTAGTGAGTGACAGTGAGTCCCGTATAGCTAGTGAGAGACAGGGAGCCCCCCGTATAGCTAGTGAGTGAGAGGGAGCCCCCCCCCCCCCCCCGTATACCTAGTGAGTGACAGGCAGCCTCCCAGTATAGCTAGTGAGTGACAGGCAGCCCCCCGTATAGCTAGTGAGTGACAGGGAGCCCCCCCGTATAGCTAGTGAGTGACAGGCAGCCTCCCAGTATAGCTAGTGAGTGACAGGGAGCTTCCCCGTATAGCTAGTGAGTGACAGGGAGCTTCCCCGTATAGCTAGTGAGTGACAGGGAGCCCCCCAGTATAGCTAGTGAGTGACAGGCAGCCTCCCAGTATAGCTAGTGAGTGACAGGGAGCCCCCCCGTATAGCTAGTGAGTGACAGGCAGCCTCCCAATATAGCTAGTGAGTGACAGGGAGCCCCCCCGTATAGCTAGTGAGTGACAGGCAGCCCCCCGTATAGCTAGTGAGTGACAGGGAGCCCCCCCGTATAGCTAGTGAGTGACAGGCAGCCTCCCAGTATAGCTAGTGAGTGACAGGGAGCCTTCCAATATAGCTAGTGAGTGACAGGGAGCCCCCCCCCCCATGTAGCTAGTGAGTGACAGGCAGCCCCCCGTATAGCTAGTGAGTGACAGGCAGCCTCCCAGTATAGCTAGTGAGTGACAGGGAGCCTTCCAGTATAGCTAGTGAGTGACAGGGAGCCCCCCGTATAGCTAGTGAGTGACAGGCAGCCTCCCAGTATAGCTAGTGAGTGACAGGGAGCTTCCCCGTATAGCTAGTGAGTGACAGGCAGCCCCCCCCCCGTATAGCTAGTGAGTGACAGGGAGCCCCCCCGTATAGCTAGTGAGTGACAGGGAGCCCCCCGTATTAGTGAGTGACAGGGAGCCTTCCCTCCCCCCTCTAGCCGCCACCGCTGCTGCTCTCCCCTTACCTTGCAGCCAGCAGCAGCCCAGCATTAGACCTCAGGATCAGCGGCGACCCGACCAGTAAGAGCGGGCGCAGGACGCACCCGCTCTATATGCGGAAGTGATGTCACTTCCGCATATCAGTGCGGGCGCTGGGTCCTAGCGCCCGCACTATTGGTCGCCGCCTGATCGAGGTCTGAGGGAAGGAGGGAGTTAGCGGCGGCGGCGAGGGAGGGAGGAAGTTAGTGGCGGCAGCGGCGGCCAGAGGGGGTGAGCGGCGGCCAGGCGGCGCCTGTCTAAGACAGGCGCCTGGGTGCAATGCACCCGCAGCACCCGCCCAGGCGCGGCCCTGCGCCCCACCCCTCCCCCCCCCGCATACATTACCTGTTCCGGCTGGCGCTAGTCCCCTGGTCCCCGCTGTCTTCTTCTCTGCTCCGGGCTCCAGATCGTTCCTGCAGCTGCTGAACTTCCTGTCCAGGGGAAGTTTAAACAGTAGGGGGCGCTCTACTGCTTAAACTTCCTGCCGGGACAGGAAGTTCTGTGTAGCTACAGCCGGTCCGGAACCCAGCGCGGAAAGAGGACAGCGGGGACCAGGGGACTCGCGCTGGCCGGAACAGGTAATGTATACTCGCTGTATTGCGTGGGTCGTCGGGCATTCGAACGCCGCTATCGACGCACTCCCGACCCGCCGGCGATCGAGAAAAATCTTCCGCACGGACGGATCGACGGGAACGATCGATTTCAGATGGAAATCGATCGTTCTGTCAGCGGTGTGCGCGGCGATTTCACAGCCGATTCGATCACTGTGATCGAATCGGCGGGAAAATCGTTAGGTGTATGGGCCCCTTTACTTTGACAATGTGGGAAAATGTGCAATGGGTCTCACAGGATCATAAATGGATTAAAGAGAACCTGAACTGAAAATTAAAAGTGAAAATAAACATAAATATGTCATACTTACCTCCTTCACAGTCTACTCATCAATCTCTTTCTCCTCTCCTGTGTCCTGTTTGTCCACTGTGATCAATGGAATTCTCTGTCCTCCATTTTGCAAATGGCCATTACCCCATAACAGCTTCCTGGTCAGCACACTGTTCAACTGTTATATCGCCCACTTGAGCCATAGAGAAACATGGACATTACCTTGCACATTCAGTTGTAACTGACAGTAGCTAATATATAACTGACAGCAACTGATATATTTCAGTTCTGACAAAATATTGTCAGAACTGGAAGGGATCACTGTAAGAAGAAAATGGTGAGCTTCTGAGAGGAACTGATGGTGAGGTTAATATATAATATTCATTTTCAGCTACATCATGTGATTATTTTAAATCATTTTACTCAGTCCAGGTTCCCTTTTAAAGGGATACTGTAGGGGGGGGTCTGTGGAAAATGAGTTGAAGTTACCCGGGGCTTCTAATGATCCCCCGCAGACATCCTGTGCCCGCGCAGCCACTCACTGATGCTCCGGCCCCGCCTCCGGTTCACTTCTGGAATTTCAGACTTTAAAGGCTGAAAACCCCTGCGCCTGCTTTGCCATGTCCTCAATCCCGCTGATGTCACCAGGAGCGTACTGCGCAGACACAGACCATACTAGGCCTGCGCAGTACGCTCCTGGTGACATCAGCGGGAGCGAGGACACGGCAATGCAGGCACAGTGGTTTTCAGACTTTAAAGTCTGAAATTCCAGAAGTGAACCGGAGGCGGGGCCGGAGCATCGGTGAGTGGCTGCGGGGGCACAGAATGTCTGCGGGGGATCATTAGAAGCCCCGGGTAAGTTCAACTCCTTTTCCCCAGACCCCCCTACAGTGTCCCTTTAAGGTAAAATGGGGCCCTTGGCAAGTAACCTCTGGCACACCCTTCAAAGTCACATGGCTTTTTTGGTAAACTTTGGTGGGGGGATAGAAACAACCAGGTCCCTAGTCTCTCTCCATGCCCTAGGCAACTGTGTAAGTTGCCTTGTGGATGGTCTGGCTCTGCTCAGGAGGCCTATACACATTACTTGTACTTATCTAATTGTTCCAATTTCTAGGCAATCACATAGCGCTATAAAGCCTCCCACCTTGCTGAGATTCCATTGGTTCGAAGGCCAGTCTGGTATTTGCTCAGCTGGAAGGCAGGGCAGTCAGTGTGCCTTGTAGACGGGTGGACTCTCACACATCTATTCTAGCCGACATGTTTTATATGTCATGTGACAGCAGGATGAAATTAGTGGTTTGTGGTGCAAACAAACATGCTTGTTAGTGTTCAAGAGAGTATTGAGAATCTTTGGTTGATTCATAAGTGTGTGATAAGATTGGTTGCAAGGTGGCCTCCAGTGGCAGTTGTGGGTATTGCAGGCAGAGTAATGTCCAGTGAATAGAAGTGGTTTATGTGACAGAAGACTCTTGCAGCTGCTGTTGGCAGAAATTAGGTCAGTGTTGATGGTCTGAAGGATCTCTCTGAAGATTCCTGCAACGCTTAAAGGGAACGTTAAGCCTGGAATAAAAAATCAGGTTTACTCACCTGGGGTTTCTACCAGCCCCCTGCAGACGTCCCGTACCCTCGCAGTCACTCAGGGATCCTCCATTCCCCCGCCACCAGCTCGTTTCGTTTTCGCCAGACAGGCTCACTGCGCCGGAACCGGATCAGTGAATAATGGCGCACAGCGCCTATGCATAAAAATGGCGCCGCATTAAAAAGATACGCTTATCGCTATTTATCGTTAGTACTGCATAATAATGGCGCACAGGGAAAAAAAGAAGAAAAACGGCACACACTAACATTATTTATCAATAGTGGCACACACTAACGTTATTTATCAATAGTGCCGTTCATTTGCCAAACAGCAGATGTTATTGCCCACAGTAACGTTATTTATCAATAGCGCCCTACATAAGCCAAACTGCTGACGTTATTTAACAGCAAAACGGATTTAATGTAACACTGTCAAGGTTAGGGTTAGGCACCACCAAGGGGGTGGTTAGGATTAGGCACCACCAGGGGGGTGGTTAGGATTAGGCACCACCACGGGGGTGGTTAGGATTAGGCACCACCAGGGGGGTCTTAGGGTTAGGCACCACCAGGGGGTGGTTAGGATTATGCACCACCAGGGGAGTGGTTAGGATTAGGCACCACCAGGGGGGGGTCTTAGGGTTAGGCATCACCAGGGGGGTGGTTAGGGTTAGGCACCATCAGGGGGGTCTTATGGTTAGGCACCAACCGGGGGGGGGGGTCTTAGGGTTAGGCACCACCAGGGGGGTCTTAGGGTTAGGCATCACCAGGGGGGTGGTTAGGGTTAGGCACCATCAGGGGGGTCTTATGGTTAGGCACCAACCGGGGCGGGTCTTAGGGTTAGGCACCACCAGGGGGGTCTTAGGGTTAGGCACCACCAGGGGGGGGGTCTTAGGGTTAGGCACCACCAGGGGGGGGGGAGGTTTAGGGGTTAGGGATAGGTACAGAGAGGGTTCTGTGTGTTAACGCTAAATAACAATAAGGCTTTAATGTTAAATAACAATAAGGCTTTAACGTTAAATAGCGATAAGCGGCAAACGGATTAGCTACAACACCGTGCGCCATTATTCTCAGGCGCCATTTTCAGATAGATCCCACTGCGCCTGCACAGGCCTGGCCACGTGTCTCCTTCTTTGCGTTCCTATCCGCAATCCGGCGCAGAACGCTATAGCAGATGGGAACGAGAAGAAGACTGTGTGGCCAGGCCTGTCGGCAAAACGAAACTAGCTGGCGGCGGGGGCTGGAGGATCCCTGAGTGACTGTGAGGGCACGGAACGGCTGCAGGGGGTGGTAGAAGCCCCCGGTGAGTAAAACTGATTTTTTTTTCCCTGGCTTAAGTGCCTCTTTAAAGAACAACTGAAGAATGTGGCGGCTGCCATATTTATTTCCTTTTAGACAATACTAGTTGCCTGGCAGCCCTGCTGGTATATTTGGCTGCAGTAATGTCTAAATATCACCAGAAACAAGCATGCAGCTAATCTTGTCAGATCCGACAATAATGTCAGAAACACCTGATCTGCTGCATGCTTGTTCAGGGGCTATGGATAAAAGCATTAGAGGCAGAGGATCAGCAGGATAGCCAGGCAACTGGTATTGCTTAAAAAGAAATAAATATGGCAGCCTCCGTATCCCTCTCATTTCAGTTGTCCTTTAAGTACATGTCTGGTGTGAGGAGAGGCTGGTTAAATCTCTGTAGACACGCTTGAGTGCGGTAGTTGGAAAACGATTGCTCACCGATGGTTAGCGATGAGCGAATGACATTGGCGTACATTGGAATTCAGCTATGACACAACAACGGTCTCCCGATTGGATCATTATTGGACGCGCGAAAATGAGGATCTGGAAGTGCGAGATTCGCAGCACGTGTGTATTTTGAATGAATCGATTATTTGCCATTGTGAAGTATAAACCTGAGACAAGAAAAAAACTTTTATACATACCTGGGGCTTCCTCCAGCCCTCTTCAGGCTGATTGCTCCCTGGCCACCTGGATCCACCGTTAGGCAGCCCGGTGATTTTACAAGTCCGTGCATGCCTGGCCGTGCGTGTGCCCCATCGTGCTCCCGTCGCCAGGAGAGGCCTTTGCAGTACTTCTGTGCAGGCGTAGAATGCTCCCAGGCCAAGGGACTGCGACAGGGGATGTGTGCAGCCGGACTGTACCTGCGCCGACTTGGGAAATGACCAGGCCACCTGGTGGAGGATCCAGGCGCCCTGGAAAGACGGCGAGGAACCGACCAGCCAGAAGGGAGCTAGAGGAAGCCCTAGATATGTATAAAACTTTTTTTTTCTCTTCTCAGGTTTACTTTAATGGTTTGTATACTTTAACACCGATTATCAACTGAACTGCCAGGATGGATGGATCCACATAACTGCTGTCTTTTACTGTTGTTGGGACACTTTTTTTTTCGACGATTCTCGGTAGTTTATCTTTCATCGCTGATGACCGCAGTCTAGCATATATACAAAGCTTAAAGAAAAACCGTGACCAAGAATTGAACTTCATCAGTAGCTGATACCCCCTTTCCCATGAGAAATCTTTTCCTTTTCTCAAACGGATCATCAGGAGTCTCTGTATGGCTGATAGTGTGGTGAAACCCCTCCCACAAGAAACTCTGAAGACCATGGTCCTGCCTGTTTCCTGTCTGTGAACCTAGTTGCATTGTGGGAAATAGATCTTTACAGCTGTTTCCAACTGCAAAAAAGCAAGCAGCAGCTACATCATCTGCCAGCAGTAAAATGTCACCATGTGATAAATGTCAGAATGTAAATCAGGGAGAAGAAAGATTTTACAATGGGCAAACACTGACTAAATCATTTATACATAATTATTGTGAAAATGAAGCACTTTTTTTATTACATTATTTTCACTGGAGTTCCTCTTTAATGATTGACTCGGATACACAACAGTCTCCATCCTGGTCAGGTGTAAATCACAAAAAATGCATCCAGGCCCTGCCTCAGAGCCTCAGTATAAGGCACCAAGGCCCTTATTCAATTCACTTTTTCTCCTTGCAGACCATTTTTCAAAGTACTAAAAAGTACGGTAGGTAAAAAAAAAAGAATAGTGCTGTCAAAAGTATTAACTTGTTTGCTGGTGGCTTAAAGTGCACCTGAACTCTTGCACAGGACAGAAGGAAAACAGAGAGAAATGCACCCTGTATGTATTTAGAGAGTTTAGCCTGTCTAATTCCCCTCATCTGTGACTAATCACAAGTTGTCATTTGTTCTCTCCCCTGTTTCACTTGATAAGGCAGATAAGCTCATTTGAAAGCACAGAATATTAGCAATATGTCTGCTTCCGTGAAAGCAGGAAGTAGAACCAGTGGAGATTTATTTCAGGATTTGTATCAGCTGTAACAAAGAAATGTTTATCTTTTAGGCTGGTTTCACAGTGGGACGTTAAAGTCCCACGTTACAGCAGCCAGTAACGCAGCCTAACTCACAGCACTGTAAAGTCAATGTTGCTGTTCACAGTGCACACATTGCGTTATATAGTAACGCAGCACGTTTAAACAAAGTGCTGCATGCTGTACATTATACTGGGCTAAGCAGCGTTCGACTGCTTGCACATGCTCAGTAATGTTGGAGGAGGAGGTCACGGGGCTAATTAATATTCACTGCACTGTGGTGACTCCTGGTAGGACTGTAGTGTTGTCCAGATCATGAACGAATCGTTCATTTGATCCGGATCTTTTTTGTGAGTCGAATCATCCGGATCATCACAATGAAAGATTTGGTTCACAGTGGATGTCTGTCTGGAAGAAACAGGAACATACAGAATGTACAGTGCAGGGAAAGTCCTGTCCTGCTAGTCATTTCACCCAGTCTGCTTCCCTAGTAAAATGATTAGATTCAAAGATCCGGATCTTTTCAATGATCCGATTCAAATGATCCGCATCCTTAAAAAGATCCGGCCTTCTTATCACTAACCTGGAGCGGCTGCTTTGAGAGCTGCATAACGCAGCTCAATCTGACGTCCAACTTCAACACCACCATGCGTTGCGTTAGGAGCACGTTATGCGACCATAACGTCCCCTACAACGCAATGTCTTGGTGGGAAAGTAGCCTAAAGGTTATTATGCTGTTGTGTAACTTTTAGAGCAGAGAGGAAGTTCTGAGTTCAGGTCCACTTCAAAGGGCATCTTATTGATAACAGAGGGAGAAGAAGCAGTGCCCAGGGGTATATTAAAACTGAGTAAAACTATGAAAATTAGAAAAAAAGATGAGGTGGCTTACCTTAACCTCCCTGACGGTGCATTTCTGTCTGAATTTACGGGTCTAAAAGCGGTACATTTTTTTCAAGAATTTTAGGCCTCCGATTGTTGAGTCATAACTAACCAAAATATGTCAGAATAAAGGTCTTGTAGAAATCCTGGTTGTGATAAAAGACTGGAACACAAAATTGTTGAAATAATTACATTTAAAATGTATGAATAAACTAAAAAATAGTGAAACCGTACAAAGAATGCACCAGACTATCCAGCATGTACATATTGTAACGATTGTGGAATTATCTCCGTGGTCAGCGCACAAGATGCGCGCTGATACTGCGGAAATCCTCCACAAGCGTAATAATTTAACAGAACCCAGCTTGGGTGCAATGCACCTGTAGAGGGAAATTCCCACCGGCAGATGGAGCTGTGGAGTGCAGAGGAACACAGCCTCTGCCCTGCCACAGATGCCAGATGGTAATTGTACGAGTTGAAGCAATGCAGGGCAAGATAGCCCTTAGAGAGAGAGCACAGAGACAGAATGTATGTGTGTCCACCAATCTAGTAGCCACCCAGTGACGGTGAACACACAACAACAGAAACGAAGTGGGAATGCAATCGCAAGAGTGGCGATTGCCAATAGTGACACAAGACCGAGTAAGACAGAGCACGAGTGTAGCAAGAAAGACATAGCAAATAACAATGATCAGAACATCAAGGAAAATAACAAACGCTAGCTAAACGCGAACACCGCACTCATTCGCAACAGCGAACGCGTTTAAGACACGATCACCGGGCGTTAGGCGCCCAGTGACAAGCGTGCCACCCTAACTAACCAATGAAACACAAACACGAAATAGAGAACGCAAACCCTTTCTAAACGGTTACCTCACCGAGCCTACAGCAAGCGTTCGTATCAGACAAGACAGACAGAAGGAGTAGCCAGCAGCAACCGCAGCTCTGGCCTACAGTCCCAGACAGAGTACAGAAGGAACCACTGCCACTACCGCTAGAGCGGATGCGATCCAGACAGACAGAACGATTTCCTGTCGACCGTCGCTGGCGACAAAACAATCGCAAGACAGAAGGTGTAACCAGTAGCAACCGCAGCTCTGGCCTACACTCCCAGACACGGACTAGAAAGATCCACCGCCTCTACCGCTAGAGCGGATGCGATCCAGACAGACAGAACGATTTCCTGTCGACCGCCACTGGCGACAAGACAATTGCAAGACAGAAGGAGTAACCAGTAGCAACCGCAGATCTGGCCTACACTCCCAGACAGAGTACAGAAGGAACCACCGCCACTACCGCTAGGGCGAGTGCGATCCCAACAGACAGAACGATTTACTGTTGACCGCTGCTGGCGACAAGACAATCGCAACAGATAGACAAGACAGAATAGGCAGTACAAGTATACACTAGCTGACTGCACTAAATAGGAATGCAAGGAGCACTTCCCAGGAATTACTACACTAAGATAGCAATGGCTGATACTCCAGGTGAGTTTAGCAGGAACAAACCTCTATGACCAGCAAGGAATTCTGGGAGTACAAGGTATTTATACTGCAAGCCATCAAAGGAGGCAGCTAGGCAATTTGCATGACAAGTGTATGCAAATTTCTCACCAGCAGAGCAACTCTGAAACTTGCAAAGTTTTCCAGAGACCCGTAGCACTCAGACCTAAAGAATGGACAAACAGCTGTCTGCCCGTGCAGACAGCTGAGCAGATCATTACACATATATACTAATATAACCGCCTGTCGTATAACTTGAAACGGAATGGCACAGATGGCAAAATCACAATTGCGGCAGTAGAAGCATGATTCCTTTCAGACTTTCCCTTTGCGATCAGTCTTAGGTGGCAGGCAGAGAGTAGTCAAAATCCAAAGAGAGGTTGGTGCAGGCAGCAGGCAGAGAGTAGTCAAAATCCAGGCATCGGTCGGTGCAGGCGGCAGGCCGATAGTAGTCAAAATCCAGGCAGTGGTCGGTGAAGGCGGCAGGCAGAGAGTAGTCAAATCCAGACAGAGGTCGGTGCAGGCAGCAGGCAGAGAGTAGTCAAAATCCAGACAGGTCGGTGCAGGCAGCCGGCAGAGAATAGTGAAAATCCAGACAGAGGTCGGTGAAGGCGGCAGGCAGAGAGTAGTCAAAATCCAGACAGAGGTCGGTGCAGGCGGCAGACAGACAGTAGTCAAAATCCAGGCAGAGGTTGGTGCAGGCGACAGGCAGAGAGTAGTCAAAATCCAGAGAGAGGTCAGTGCAGGCAGCAGGCAGAGAATAGTCAAAATCCAGGCAGAGGTTGGTGCTGGTGGCAGGCAGAGATTAGTCAAAATCCAGGCAGAGGTCGGTGCCAGTGACAGAGAGTAGTCAAAATGCAGGCAGAGGTCGGTACCAGTGACAGGCAGAGAGTAGTCAGAATGCAGGCAGAAGTCGGTGCAGGCGGCAGGCAAAGTGTAGTCAAAATCCAGGCAGAAATCGGTAACAGGCAGATCAGTAGAAGCACTTAGCTCAGAAGCAGTTGGGAACCATATGGCTATACTGTTAATATCCGGCGCTTTAAATTGTGCTTATCTGCCATCTCTTCCATTACAGTCATGTGACACAGGGGAGAGAACTAAGGGGCCCATACACTAGTCGATTTCAGTCGATTTTCAGAAATCAATTCTTTCAAATCTATCAATCAATCGATTTGTGCCCGATTTCGATGTATTTGATCTATCTGACAGGATGGAAGATCTAGGTCAATCTGCTGCTGGTAGCAGATCCATGACCCATAGGTTGCATTGGATCTAATGGTCCAATAATGCAATTAGATAGATTTTCCAATAGATTTCAGAATGAAATCTATTGGAAATCTGTTCCTAGTGTGTGGATTCCTGTCAGATTCAACTTGAAAGGCATCTGCCAGAAATCTATCTGATGGTCGAATCTGCTGCAAATCTATAAGTGTATGGCCACCTTTACAACTTGTGATTAGAGACAAATGAGGCGGAAATTAGACAGGCTAACTGTCCGCCTACATACAGGGTGCATTTCTCTATTTTCCTTCTGTCCTGTGCAAGAGTTCAGGTCCACTTTCAAATTACAACATGTGATTAATCACAGATGATGGAGAATTAGACAGGCTTAACTCTCTACATTTATACAGGGTGCATTTCTCTGTTTTCCTTCTGTGCTGTGCAAGATTTCAGATTTAACTTTAGTGCCTTGGGTAAGACATAATACGGCTGTCAGCTATTGCTGGTGTCCGTATTACGCTGTTTTTATAGTAATTTGGGCTCCGTCTTTTGACAACGTCCAAATTACTGTCTGAGCGCAGCTAAAGCCATAATTCATTATACAACTTATGGCGGCGGACGGTACGCCCAAATTTCCTGTGATGTTTTTCCATGTCTCATCCTGAATCACCTCCTGGCTTTAGGTATACAAGATTTCTCACAAGCCTCACCCCTCCTCTGGAATCTCCTTCCAAAACACAGCTGTAGCTCTACCGCCTTTGAAATCTTTAAAGGGATACTAAGGTCTCCTAAAAAAAAAAAAAAAAAGCCCCACTTACCTGGGGCTTCTACCAGGTGCAGGACGCTATTGCAGATGGGAACCTGAACACGGATATGCGTGGCCAGAGCTGTGCAGGCGCAGTTTCCCGCTGACTCCCAGTTGGCGAAAACGATAACTAACCTGCGGTGAGGGACAGGAGCATCGGTGAGTGGCTGCGAGGACACAGGTCGGCTGCAGGAGGCTGGTAGTAGCCCTAGGTAAGTGAAACTATTTTAGGAGGCTTAAGTATTTAAGCACTCTCTCAAACTTCACTCTCTAACTTAGACCATTCCCCTTCAACCTCTGGCCAAGTTGTGCATCTTTTTAAATACAACTGAAAACACTGCCTCTGGGTTTACATATAGTATACTACAACACGTCTTGTCTCTCCCCCCCCCCCCCCCCCCCATTCATGTATATTGTAAGCTTGCAAGGGCAGGGCTCTCCCACCCTTTTGTGTCTTGGAGTTTCCTATAAATTTTAATCAATCTAATACACGCGATGAGATTTTCTGGCAGATTTACTGCCATATCGACTATTTCCAGCATGTCCGATCTGATTTCCTATCGATTTTCCTTTCACGCCTATGGAAAATCGATTGGAAAATCGATTGGAAATCAAATCAGGCGACATGATGGAAATAATCGATCTGGCAGTAAATCTCCCAGAAAATCTCATTGTGTGCATTAGGCATTACATTTGTCACTGTAATTACTATATCTACCAATCCACTATTCTGTACCAGTGTCTATATTTAGTGTACACCTTTGTATTACTATGTACCCTATCTTACTCTTTACATCGCCATGGAATATGTTGGCATATCAGTTCCTTGCATTGGTGACTAATGTTTTCTTATTTCTGTCATTGCTGCTGACTGTAGTACTGCTAGGTGGACACAGGGTGGCAGCAGATACATTAAGCTGAGGAGTTGTTGCTGATGCTATTGAGGTCTTTCCTTGGCAGGATTCATACAAGAGGATGTGCTAAGTATCCCTGAGTCCTCACAATCCTTGTAATTAATCTTCCCACACTATTGCTGAAAGCAGCATTTCTGCTGGAGAATATGTTGTACATTGTGGAGAGAGTTTCAGTGGTCTTTCAGAAGAGTTTCCACATCCCCTGCTATGTGAGGATGAGCTTATTTCTCTAATGGACACCTGAAGTGGGAGGGATATGGAAGCTGACATATGTATTTATTTAAACAATGCACATTGCCTGGCTGCCCTGCTGAGCCTCTGCCTCTAATACTTTTAGCCACAGCCCCACAACAAGCATGCAGACCAGATGCTCTGACTGAAGTCAGGCTGGATTAGCTGCATGCTTGTTTCAGGTGTGTGATTCAGACACTACTGCAGCCAAAGACATCAGCAGGACAGCCAGGCAACTGGTATTGTTTAAAAAAGAAATAAGTATGGCAGCCTCCATATCCCTCTCACTTCAGGTTCCCTTTAACCCTTCAGCAGCCAGTTTATTTAGAGGCTTGCAAGTGCTCCAGGCTAATTTATTTTGGCACATTTATTTATTATTTGTTACATTTCCGTGCTCCTAATTAAAACGGCTATAATGTGTATCTGTGGCCACTTGTCACTAGGGGGCAGTGTGAGACAGTAGCAGAGGACTTCTGCTTTCAGTTTCTATATTTTCTGCTAGTAGAGAGACATCAAAGCATTGTAAGAATTTACAGCACAAGGAGTTCTGCCGGCTGAGGTCATAAGCAGCGCACTTACCTCAAACGAGATAACTCTGTGAAAATTCTCCACCCGCCCCAGCGTACCTTTAATTGCAGTCTACGGTGGTGCCCAAATCAGACGCTACGCGGTGCTGCGCAGGTACCAAGATGACCAGTCTCGGTAAATCAGACCTTGCTATCATTATACTGCCACTTCCCAGAACCATTAGGTGCCAAGGTCACTTGGCAGTCACCAGGATCTCGACCCACTTAAGGCTCGATAGATATTTGAAATGAAATTTCAGCCCCAGAATTGTTTATTAGGTATTTTGGGGCTTCCCTGGCAGTTATATTTTGCATTTGTTGCTGGGAGGAGGTTTCTGTTAGTGACTGGGGCAGTGAGTGGTGTAATGGTGTTTTATGTTGTTAAAGGGGCACTATGGCGAAAAATTGTAAAACTTAAAATACGTGCAAGCATACAAATAAGAAGTACGTTTCTTCCAGAGTAAAATGAGCCATATATTACTTTTCTCCTATGTTGCTGTCACTAATGCTGGATACACACCAAGCGTTTACGCGTTCGGTGCGTCCGTCGATACGCATCGATTCGATTATTTCCGACATGTCCAATTCACGTTTCGATGGATCGTTATGTCGATTTGCCATACTTTACATGGCAATCGACCTAAAAATCATCGAAATGCGCTCGGAAATGCTCGGAAATAATCGAATCGACGCGTATCGACGGATGCATTCGATGCGGAAACGCATGGTGTGTATCCAGCATTACAGTAGGTAGTAGAAATCTGACAGAAGTGACAGGTTTAGGACTAGTCCATCTCTTCATAGGGGATTCTCAGGGATTTATTTATTTTTAAAAGCAGTTAGTGAATGGCAGTTGCTCTGTTCAACTGCCAAAAAACTGTGTAGCGAGCAGGGAAGCTGGCCAGCATCATTGTTTAAATCCTTTTCAGGGAATGTCTTTATAAAGAATAAAAGTCTTGCTGAGAATCCCCTATGGAGAGATGGACTAGTCCAAAACCTGTCGCTTCTGTCAGATTTCTACTACCTACTGTAAGTGACAGCAACATAGGAGAAAAGTAATTTATGGCTCATTTTACTCTGGAAAAAAACGTACTTCTTATGTCTATGTTTGCACGTATTATAAATTTTACAATTTTTTGCCTCTTTAAGTGGCTACTGCTAATGAGGGAGGTCAATATGAACTAACCACTTTTACTGACTTTCTCGCTGTGCTGCAGGGATCTGAAAGCTCCAGCCCTGAAATTAGGATCTATGAAGCCTCAGGATCGTCCAGATTCTTCCCACTACTAAGGTAAGTACTGTATCTGTTTTTTAAACTTGTTTCTGTTTTTGCTTAAAGAGAACTCGAAGTGGGTTTTAAGAATGCTATTAGGACACTGGTTCTGCATACTGTGCCGCTCCCCCACCTCCTGTATCTCGCCGCTCCCCGACCGCGTCCCTTCCATCCAATCAGCTTACGGAGGTCTGCTAGCAACAAGCAGCATGTTGCTAGCACAGCGGTTTTTTTTTTCTGGAGGACAGCAGAGTGCAGGGGGGGGGGGGGGGGGGGCACAGTACAGACACAGAGGCTGGTGATAGTATGCAGAACCAGCCTCTGTGTGCTAATAGCATTCTTAAAACCCACCTCGGGTTCTCTTTGAAGGATACCCAAGGTGAAAATAAAGTGTCCCCTTTTACTTACCAGGGGCTTTTTCCAGGCCCCATAGTCTTGTAGGACCTTTGCTGTCCTCCTGGTCCTCTTCCTTGATCTGCTGTGTGGCCTGCTAAAGTGTGCGAATTCACCAAGTGGTGCACTACTTAGCGCATGCCCTGTCTCAGCTGTGTCTCCTTAATTACAGACCCATGGCTGGGAGCATTGTGCACATGTGCAGTACATTAAGACCCGTATTTGTGTATGCCTAGTATGCTTCCAGTTATGGAAGCACGTTCAAGGAGGCATGCCGCTGGGCCGTAGTAGCTAAGCTGCGCACCTGTCTGGGCCGCACAGCAGATCAAGGAAGTGGGCTTTGGAGGACAGCGAGGGATCTACAAGACTAAAGGGGCAGGAAGAAGCCCCAGGTACTTAAAAAGGGGACAATTTATTTTCACCTTGGGTATCCCTTAAAGGTTTGTATTCAGTCATGAAGGCCATGAGATGGACAGGTGACCTGGCTGGTGTGAGGTACGGACTGGAAAATGGAAAATCACTGGGTGGGCAACCATCTTTGCCAACATCCTCTGATCTGACACTCCCCTGTCTTATGGACCTCATCCCAGGATGCACTAATAGGCACCTATAGAATTCAGAATCATTTAGAGATCACTGTTGAGTTGAGGTATGTGCTGCACACGTCACTCTACAGACACACTCGCTGCAATTAAGGATGGTCATGTGACTATGGCGGCATCAGACTTTTGAGCTGACGTATGTGCTGCACACCTCATTCTACAGACATACTCGCTGCAATTAAGGATGGTCATGTGACTGTGGCGGTGTCAGACTGTTGAGTTGAGGTATGGGTTGCACACCTTATCCTACAGACACACTCATGGCAATTAAATGTTCCTGCACCAGCGGGAATGCGTAAAAATGTACGCAATGTGGCCCGCCGACCTCGAGGTCGGCAAAAACTAAACGAGCTGACGGAGGGGGACCAGAGCAGCAGTGAGTGACTATGAGGGCACAGGATGGCTGCATGGGGCTGGTAGAAGCCCCAGGTAAGTGAAACTCATTTTTTTTTTTGCCTGATGACTCCTTTAAAGGGAACCAGAGACGAAGCACCCTTGTGTATTTTACCATATATATCAGTAAGAACAATAGAGAAAAAACTTACCATGCTCTCTGTTTCATCCCCACTGCTAAAAGTGTATGTTATCAGCTGTGATAAGAATCCCAGACTGAGCATTCAGTCTGGCTTTGCAGGGAATAATCATAACTGAGTCATTATAGCAGAGCCACAAGGGGGCAGGCTTGTGCTTGAAAAGACACCAGAGAAGACTCAGCTATAATCTTTCCGTAGCAAAGCCAGACTGAGTGCTCAGTTGGGGATTTTTATTAGAGGTGATAACAGTCAGATTAAACAGAGAACAATGAAACAAAGAGCAGATTAGGTGTTTACTGTCATGTTCCCACTGATTTATAAGGTAAAATACAAGAGGGTGCTTCATCTCTGGTTCTCTTTAAGTACGGTCATGTGACTGTGGCGTCAGACTGTTGAGTTGTGGTATGGGTTGCACACGTCACCCTACAGACACACTCGCTGTAATTAAAGTGGTCTGAAACTCTGACATAACATTCAATAAAAATGTGTTTTCCTGCTTTTTATTACTCATACAGTTATCATATTTGCTTTTGTGCACAAGTAATATTATCTGTTTACAAATTACAAGTTTCCAAAGTGTAGTTTTTCTTGCCCTGAAAGCTGAAATTATTCTTTTTCTAATATAACTGCATTTTATTATATATTAAAATCATCTAATTAGCTATTTTGAACACTGTGTGTGCCTGAAGCAGAGACAGTTTCTCAGAGAGTGTTTGTTTGCATTCCAGTGTTGATACATTTATGTTTAACAAGTCAAACAGATACTGTTATCTCCAGTTTGGATGCGGATTTGAATCTGAATAGCAGGAGAAAGTGCTTTGTTTACCCATTTCAGTGATGTTCTGCTAGAATTTTTTCTGGGATAGTAGCTTTCAAGCTGTGGGGAATCTTTTAGAGCAAAGTAGAAATGCTGGCTTTCAAACCACTTTAAGTATGGTCATGTGAATGTGGCGGCGTCAGACTGTTGAGCTGAGGTATGGGTTGCACATGTCGCCTTACAGACACACTCGCTGTAAGGTCATGTGACTGGTAATGTGACTGTCACGGTGTCAGACTGTTGAGTTGAGGTATGGGTTGCATATCCTACATACACACTCACTGCAATTAAGTATGGTCATGTGACTGTGGCGGCGTCAGACTGTTGAGTTGAGGTATGGGTTGCACACATCGCCCTACAGACACACTCGCTGTAATTAAGTATGGTCATGTGACTATGGCGGCGTCAGACTGTTGAGTTGAGGTATGGGTTGCACACATCACCCTACAGACACACTCGCTGTAATTGAGTACTGTCATGTGACTGTGGCGGCGTCAGACTTACGTTCTTGTTTTCTTTTTTGGAGTTATTGTGTCAGGTCAGAACTCAGCAGAACATTTGTCTAGTTTGTTTTTGCAGAATGTTTCCCTATGAAGGGTCAGCCAGAGTAATTGTTCATGGCTGGTGACATGGCGTGCGAAGGCCTGGCTCAGGATATCACCCCGCTGAGAGTTCAAGGCTGTCAACACTTCTAGATAAAGTACTGCTACCTCCTTCGCACTGTTATTGCATTGATTCAAGTCTGTGTCAGTGGCCAGGGCGTCCCCTGCTGGACATCTCCAGATCGCTCCACCAGGCTCATTATCTTGGTATTAGAATTAAAAGGTACTAAATAAACTAGCTAAAGCAAGAGTATCAAATTCCTGGGATGAAATTGAACACCAGGACCGAGTCACGAGCCAATGTCTAGTGGCTGCCTTCCTTACTTATACAGTTCCCTGGTGTCTAGTGGCCCCCACCCTCCCCTATACAGTTCCCTGGTGTTTAGTGGCCTCCTCCCTCCCCTATACAGTTCTCTGGTGTTTAGTGGCCCCCTCCCTCCCCTATACAGTTCCCTGGTGTTTATTGGCCTCCTCCCTCCTCTATACAGTTCCCTGGTGTTTAGTGGCCCTCTCCCTCTGCTATACAGTTCCCTGGTGTCCAGTGGTCCCCCTCTCATCTTTAAACAATTCCCTGGTGTCTAGTGATCTCTCTCCCCTATACAGTTTCCTAGTTTCTAGTGACTGCCCTCCCAAATACAGTTCCTTGGTGTCTAGTGGCCCCCTACCTCTCCTATACAATTCCCTGGTGTCTAGTGTCCCCCTCTCTCCTCTATACAGTTTTTGGTGTACAGACGTCCCCCTCATATCCCTTAAACGTTCCCAGGTGTCTGGTGCTTTCCCCCTTACTTCCCCATATGTTTTCCCTGGTAATCTAGGGCTTTGCCTCCAATATAGCTTCTTGGTGGTCTAAAGTGAGCCAAAACATAATGCTAAGTGGAGAAACCACTTGTGAGCCAAATTTGATGGCTCTGCACGCCAGATTTGGCCCGTGGACCAGAGTTTGACATGTATGAGCTAAAGAGATAAAAGAGGAAGAAAATATCTCATAAATTACACATGTATGTTTCAAAAAAAGAAAAGAGGGAGAGACCAACCCAACCTTCACCCCATGCCTATCCGTAACTCAGCCCACATTTTATGTTTATGCCCAGACTGACCTTCAGCTCATGACTATCCATAACCAAACCGTCAGCCCATGCCTATCCCTAACCAGGCCCTTACCCAATGCTTATTAATTCCTTACATCATTCCTATCTCTTACTTGATCATCTCCCCATACCTATCCTTGGCCTGACCTTCACCCCATTCCTATCCCTAACCAGCCCAATCCCTATCCCTTATCAGGCAATTACCCAATGCCTATCACTAATCTGTGCCTTACATCATTCCTATCACTTATCAGATCATCTTCCCATAACTATCCTTGGCCTGACCTTCACCCCAAGTCTTTCCAAAAACTCAACCCCTGCCTATCTATCCCTAACCATCACTTCACCCCATATCTCTTCCTAACCGTACTGTTCCTCCATGCCTATCCTTAACGTGATCCTCTCTTTGTGCTTTCCCCTATACTCACCATGACCTTGTGCCTATCCCCAATCTAATATTTACTAAGTGTGTCTATCCCTAACCCACCCCTTACCCCATACCTCTCCCTTACCTGGCTTAAACAAATACCTCATCTGTAAGATGACCCTCACCTCATATCTAACACACCTGACTATTCCCTATACCTGTTCCTTACCTGGCCTTCATTCCATACCCATCCTGATTCTCATCACTCCATGCCTACTCTTAACCTGATCCTAACCTCATGCCTATCCCTAACCTGATCCTCACTTCATGCCTATCCCTAACCTGACCCTCAGCTCATGCCTATCCCTAACCTGACCCTCAGCTCATCACTAGCCCTAACCTGACCCTCACCTCATGCCTATCCCTAACCTGACCCTCACTTCATGCCTATCCCTAACCTGACCCTCACTTCATGCCTATCCCTATCCTGACTCTCACTTCATGCCTATCCCTAACCTGACCCTCCCCTCATGCCTATCCCTAACCTGACCCTCACTTAATGCCTATCCCTAACCTGAGCCTCACCCACCCTATTCCTAACCTGACCCTCACCTCATGCCTATCCCTAACCTGACCCTCACCTCATTCCTATCCCTAACCTGATCCTCACTTCATGCCTATCCCTAACCTGGCCCTAAATTAATGCCTATCCCTATCCCTCACTTTATGCCTGTCCCTAATGTAACCCTCACCTCTTGCCTATCCCTAACCTGATCCTCATTTCATGCCTATCCCTAACCTGATCCTCACTTCATGCCTATCCCTAACCTGATCCTCACTTCATGCCTATCCCTAACCTGACCCTCACCTCATGCCTATCCCTAACCTGACCCTCACCTCATACCTATCCCTAACCTGACCCTCACTTCATGCCTATCCCTATCCTGACTCTCACTTCATGCCTATCCCTAACCTGACCCTCACCTCTTGCCTATCCCTAACATGAGCCTCACCTCATGCCTATCCCTAATCTGAACCTCACTTCATACCTATCCCTAACCTGACCCTCACCTCTTGCCTATCCCTAACCTGACCCTCACTTCATGCTTATCCCTAACCTGATCTTCACTTCATGCCTATCCCTAACCTGACCCTCACATCATGCCTATCCCTACCCTGACCCTCACTTCATGCCTATCCCTAACCTGATCCTCACTTCATGCCTATCCCTAACCTGATCCTCACTTCATGCCTATCCCTAACCTGACCCTCACTTCATGCCTATCCCTAACCTGATCCTTACTTCATGCCTATCCCTAACCTGATCCTTACTTCATGCCTATCCCTAACCTGATCCTCACTTCATGCCTATCCCTAACCTGATCCTCACTTCATGCCTATCCCTAACCTGACCCTCACTTCATACCTATCCCTAACATAACCCTCACCTCATGCCTATCCCTAACCTGACCCTCACTTTATGCCTATCCCTAACCTGATCCTCACTTCATGCCTATCCCTAACCTGACCCTCACTTCATGCCTATCCCTAACCTGACCCTCACTTCATGCCTATCCCTAACCTGACCCTCATATCATGCCTATCCCTAACCTGACCCTCACTTCATGCCTATCCCTAACCTGACCCTCATATCATGCCTATCCCTAACCTGACCCTCACTTCATGCCTATCCCTAACCTGACCCTCATATCATGCCTATCCCTAACCTGACCCTCACCTCATGCCTATCCCTAACCTGACCCTCACCTCATGCCTATCCCTAACCTGACCCTCACTTCATGCCTATCCCTAACCTGACCCTCACCTCATTCCTATCCCTAATCTGATCCTCACTTCATGCCTATCCCTAACCTGGCCCTAAATTCATGCCTATCCCTAACCCTCACTTTATGCCTGTCCCTAATGTAACCCTCACCTCTTGCCTATCCCTAACCTGATCCTCACTTCATGCCTATCCCTAACCTGATCCTCACTTCATGCCTATCCCTAACCTGATCCTCACTTCATGCCTATCCCTAACCTGATCCTCACTTCATGCCTATCCCTAACCTGACCCTCACTTCATGCCTATCCCCAACGTAACCCTCACCTCATGCCTATCCCTAACCTGACCCTCACTTCATGCCTATCCATATCCTGACTCTCACTTCATGCCTATCCCTAACCTGACCCTCCCCTCATGCCTATCCCTAACCTGACCCTCACTTCATGCCTATCCCTAACCTGACCCTCACCTCATGCCTATCCTTAACCTGACCCTCACCTCATGCCTATCCCTAACCTGACCCTCACCTCATGCCTATCCCTAACCTGACCCTCACTTCATGTCTATCCCTAACCTGACCCTCACCTCATGCCTATCCCTAACCTGACCCTCACTTCATGCCTATCCCTAACCTGACCCTCACTTCATGCCTATCCCTATCCTTACCCTCACTTCATACCTATCCCTAACATAACCCTCACCTCATGCCTATCCCTAACCTGACCCTCACTTCATGCCTATCCTTAACCTGACCCTCCGCTTATGTCTATCCCTAACCTGACCCTCACCTCATGCCTATCCCTAACCTGACCCTGACCTCATTCCTATCCAAATCTGTCCGCACCTAATGCCTATCCCTAACCTAACCCTCACTTCATACCTACCCCAAACCTGACTCTAACCTCACGCCTTTCCTTAACCATTTTCTTATTCCATGCCTATCCCTAACCCTGCCCTTAACCTCTTGCCGATTCCTAACCTAACCTTCACCTCATGTCTTTTGAACTTGACTATCACTGTATACCTCTTCCTTACTTGACCTTCATTCCATACCTATTCCGAACCTGACACTCCATCCTATGACTGTCCCTATCCTGACCTTCTCACCTCTTGCCTACCCTAATCTGATCCTCTCCCCATGCCTGTCTCTAATCAATAGCCAACCCAGTCTTCTCTTTATGCCTATCCATAACCTTGTCCTTGTACCTAACCTTGTTCCTATCCCTGACCTCACCCTTCCCTCAGGACTTTCCCTAACCTGACCTTATACTCATTCTCCCCATGACCTAATTTTCAACCCATGCCTATCCCTAACCTAACCCTTACCTCACTCCTGCCCCTAACCTTACCCTCACCCTAGTGATTTATTGCAGCCCTTGTACTATTAGAGACAGTAACAGCAACTACATACCACTAGGGACGCTCCCAGGGTAAATGCCACTGCTCGCCATCAGAGACTTTGCCAAGCATAACACCCATTGCACAACAAAAGGAAGATTTCCATGGACAGGTAATGTTCCTGGCATGGCTCAGTGTCTCTCATTTCCTGGAATGTCCCTTTTGGTGTGCTGCCGGAGTTGTCCCTGAGAATGTTCTTGGCACTCAGTAGTGACAGTTATCCTTCAGAATGTCCCTCATGTTGTGTATTGGCTGTTTTCCTTAGGAATGTCCCTTGCTGTGTGTAGTACATCTTATCCTTGGTACACTTTCTGGCAGTGTGCAGGGGCTTTTGTGGCTGGTAATTGGCACGTAGTGATAGGTTTAACGGCTTCACCACCATTGCGCGTCCCTCTGATAGGCATTTAGTGGCATAAATTCTTCATTTGAGCAAGATGGAACTCCCATGATGCTCTTTGAGTGAATTTGCAAATCACCCCTCTATACCCCTGAAAAGCTAAGCATACAGCCAGTGTTGTTGTAGTTTTTAGTATTCCCATAACCTATTCATTTATTCAGAGCCATGTAATCCAACTTGCAGACAGCTGGTTCAGGATAATCTGTGCAAGGCATGGATTCATATGGCTTTTGTTCCTGGAAGTATTGCTGGTGGTGGTATCTGTTGTCTTAGGTAATGGTGGAGTGTAGTGACTGTGGTTCCTGGAAGTATTGCTGGTGGTGGGATCTATTAGGTAATGGCGTGGCGTAGTGGCTGTGGTCCCTGGTGGTGTATAGTGGCTGTTGATCCTGGTAATATTACTGGTTATGGGATCTGCTGTCTTAGGTAATGATGGGGGGTGTAGTGGCTGTTGTTCCTGGTAATATTACTGGTGGTGGGATCTGCTGTCTTAGGCAATGGTGGGGTGTAGGGGCTGTAGTTCCTAGAACTATTGCTGGTGGTGGTATATTCTGTCTTAGGTAATGGAGTGTAGTGGCTGTTGTTCCTGGGAGTATTGCTGGTGGTAGGATCTACTGTCTTAGGTAATGGCGTGGCGTAGTGGCTGTGGTCCCTGGTGGTGTATGGTGGCTGTTGATTCTGGTAATATTACTGGTGGTGGGATCTGCTGTCTTAGGTAATGATGGAGTGTAGTGGCTGTGGTTCCTGGTAGTATGTAGTGGCTGTTGTTCCTAATAATATTACTGGAGGTGGGATCTGCTGTCTTAGGCAATGGTGGGGTGTAGTGGCTGTGGTTCTTTATAGTATGTAGTGGCTATAGTCCCTGGTTGTATTGCTGGTGGGGGTGTCTTTTATCTTAGCTAATAGGGTGTAGAAGTTGTGGTTCCTGGTAGTATGTAGTGGCTGTTGTTCCTGGTAGTATTACTGGTGGTGGGATCTGCTGTCTTAGGCAAGGGTGGAGTGTAGTGGCTGTGGTCCCTGGTGGTGTATGGTGGCTGTTGATTCTGGTAATATTACTGGTGGTGGGATCTGCTGTCTTAGGTAATGATGGAGTGTAGTGGCTGTGGTTCCTGGTAGTATGTAGTGGCTGTTGTTCCTGGTAGTATTACTGGTGGTGGGATCTGCTGTCTTAGGCAATGGTGGGGTGTAGTGGCTGTGGTTCTTTATAGTATGTAGTGGCTATAGTCCCTGGTTGTATTGCTGGTGGGGGTGTCTTTTATCTTAGCTAATAGGGTGTAGAGGTTGTGGTTCCTGGTAGTGTGTAGTGGCTGTTGTTCCTGGTAGTATTACTGGTGGTAGGATCTGCTGTCTTAGGTAATGGTGGAGTGTAGTGGCTGTGGTCCCTGGTGGTGTATGGTAGCTGTTGTTCCTGGAAGTATTACTGGTGGTGGGATCTGCTGTCTTAGGTAATGGTGGAGTGAAGTGGCTGTGGTCCCTGGTGGTGTATAGTGGCTGTTGTTCCTGGAAGTATTACTGGTGGTGGGATCTGCTGTCTTAGGTAATGGTGGGATGTAGTGGCTGTGGTCCCTGGTGGTGTATAGTGGCTGTTGTTCCTGGAAGTATTACTGGTGGTGGGATCTGCTGTCTTAGGTAATGGTGGGGTGTAGTGGCTGTGGTCCCTGGTGGTGTATAGTGGCTGTTGTTCCTGGTAATATTACTGGTGGGATCTGCTGTCTTAGGTAATGGTGGAGTGTAGTGGCTGTGGTCCCTGGTGGTGTATGGTGGCTGTTGTTCCTGGAAGTATTACTGGTGGTGGGATCTGCTGTCTTAGGTAATGGTGGAGTGTAGTGACTGTGGTCCCTGGTGGTGTATAGTGGCTGTTGTTCCTGGAAGCATTACTGGTGGTGGGATCTGCTGTCTTAGGTAATGGTGGGATGTAGTGGCTGTGGTCCCTGGGGGTGTATAGTGGCTGTTGTTCCTGGAAGTATTACTGGTGGTGGGATCTGCTGTCTTAGGTAATGGTGGGGTGTAGTGGCTGTGGTCCCTGGTGGTGTATAGTGGCTGTTGTTCCTGGTAATATTACTGGTGGGATCTGCTGTCTTAGGTAATGGTGGAGTGTAGTGGCTGTGGTCCCTGGTGGTGTATGGTGGCTGTTGTTCCTGGAAGTATTACTGGTGGTGGGATCTGCTGTCTTAGGTAATGGTGGGGTGTAGTGGCTGTGGTCCCTGGTGGTGTATAGTGGCTGTTGTTCCTGGTAATATTACTGGTGGGATCTGCTGTCTTAGGTAATGGTGGAGTGTAGTGGCTGTGGTCCCTGGTGGTGTATGGTAGCTGTTGTTCCTGGAAGTATTACTGGTGGTGGGATCTGCTGTCTTAGGTAATGGTGGAGTGTAGTGGCTGTGGTCCCTGGTGGTGTATAGTGGCTGTTGTTCCTGGAAGTATTACTGGTGGTGGGATCTGCTGTCTTAGGTAATGGTGGGATGTAGTGGCTGTGGTCCCTGGTGGTGTATAGTGGCTGTTGTTCCTGGAAGTATTACTGGTGGTGGGATCTGCTGTCTTGGGTAATGGTGGGGTGTAGTGGCTGTGGTCCCTGGTGGTGTATAGTGGCTGTTGTTCCTGGTAATATTACTGGTGGGATCTGCTGTCTTAGGTAATGGTGGAGTGTAGTGGCTGTGGTCCCTGGTGGTGTATAGTGGCTGTTGTTCCTGGCGATATTACTGGTGGGATCTGCTGTCTTAGGTAATGGTGGAGTGTAGTGGCTGTAATCCCTGGTGGTGTATAGAATCAATTTAGAATCAGAATCAATTTATTTCGCCAAGTAAGTTTGCACTTACAAGGAATTCGTCTTGGCAGTTGCTTAACAAACGCAAACACAAACAAAACAAGGACAGACAGTGTGTATATTACAAGTCAAGTATGTGAGTATAGTGGCAGTAAGCAAGGTGAGAATTGTTCATTTTCAGTTCTGTGCTGATTTTGCTGATTTTCAGTTCTGTGGCTGCTGTTCCTGGTAGTATTACTGGTGGAGGTAACTGCTGACTTAGGTAATGATGGGGTGTAGTGGCTGTGGTTCCTGGTGGTGTATAGTGGCTGTTGTTCCTGGTAGTATTACTGGTGGAGGTAACTGCTGACTTAGGTAATGGTGGGATGTAGTGGCTGTGGTTCCTGGTGGTGTATAGTGGCTGTTGTTCCTGGTAGTATTAGTGGTGGAGGTAACTGCTGACTTAGGTAATGATGGGGTGTAGTGGCTGTGGTTCCTGGTGGTGTATAGTGGCTGTTGTTCCTGGTAGTATTACTGGTGGAGGTAACTGCTGACTTAGGTAATGATGGGGTGTAGTGGCTGTGGTTCCTGGTGGTGTATAGTGGCTGTTGTTCCTGGTAGTATTACTGGTGGTGCATCTGCTGTCTTGCTATGTACACACCGTACAATTTTCTGTTAGATTCTTCTGTTAGATTTACCTACAACATGGAGAAAAGCTACCTGGCAGGTAAATCTAAGAGAAAATCTAACAGAAAATTGTATGGTGTGTACCTAAGCCCAATCTACACAGTACGATTCTTTGTGCGATTCGATTACGATTCTATTTACGATCCGATTAAAACCGACATGTCCGGTCGGGATTCGATTCAATTCAGTTCGATTTGCCATTGTTTTGCAATGGCAAATCGAATTGAATCGAATTCTGATCGGACATGTCGGATTTAATCGGATCGTAAATGGAATCGTAATCGAATCGCACAAAGAATCGGATCGTGTAGATTGGGCTTAATGCTGGGTACACACGATGAGATTTCCCGTTCGATTTGCGGATCGATTCGATTAAATCAAACATGTTCGATTGGATTTCGATCGGTTTTTTTCATGATAGGTATGCAAAATCGACGGAAAAAACGATCGAAATCCAATCGAACATGTTTGATTTAATCGAATCGATCCGCAAATCGAACGGGAAATCTCATCGTGTGTACCCAGCATTAGGTATTATATTATTTATTGGATTTATATAGCGCCAACATATTACGCAGCGCTGTACAATACATAAGATTACAGACAATGATAACAGCATTGTCAGCACAATACAGGTAATAGACAATAGATACAACAATACAGGTAACAAGCAATAAGATGCAGAACACAATGCAGGTAATAATACAATGCCAGATCATACACTGCAGTGGTAGTGCTATTAATACAAGTTCACATATTCTGGGTCGAGTGTACAATTCGGTATGATACATAAGGGGAGAGGGCCCTGCCAAAGGCTTACAACTTAGTAGAGGGAGGGGTGGTGACATGAAAGGAGGGGGTGCATTAACAAGTTCTCGGCAGAGTTATGGCAGCATTGAGGTGGGATAGGCCTCTGTGAAGAAGTTAGTTTTGAGTGCTTTTTTTGAAGGTGTTGAAAGAGGGGCAAGCCTGTTGGGCAGTGGGAGAGAGCTCCACAGGATGGGTGCAGCTCTAGTGAAGTCCTGTAGTCGTGCATGGCACTGCGAGATGCATGGGGTGGTTAGGAGGAGGTTTTTGGAGGAGCAAAGTGGGTGGCCAGGTGTGTATCTGCTGACCAGGTCAGAGATGTAGGTTGGGCAGGACTTGTGTATAGATTTGTAGACCAAACATAGGATCTTGAAGCTGATTCTGAAGCGAATTGGAAGCCACCAGCAATGGTGGGGTGTAGTGGCTGTGGTCCATGGTAGGATATAGTGGCTGTTGTTCCTGGAAGTATTACTGGTGGTGGGATCTGCTGTCTTAGGCAATGGTGGGGTGTAGTGGCTGTGGTTCTTGATAGTATGTAGTGGCTGTGGTCCCTGGTTGTATTGCTGGTGGGGGTATCTGTGACGCCGGGCGACGCCCAGTCGTCCGAGGATTCGCGGCCGATTGTCCGATCGCAACCGTGATCGGAAAACTGACATTCTTTATTTTTAAAATAGAAGTTTTTCCTTCCTGCCTTCCCCCCCCTTTTGCCATGAGGGCTGAATGGGCCTGCGTTAGCATATGGCTAAAGCAACCTGGTTTAGCAAGAAATCCTGTTAAGGCTCCCGGAAAAGCTCTGGTGACACTAATGTGCTAATTGGGCAGAGCTGAAATACCAACAGAGTCTATTCAACAGGGGAAGCTAGCACAGCATGAGGTCTATTGACACCTACATTCCTCCCAGTCTTGACGGCACCGACTAAACTGAGTATGGAATGCATGGTGTTGATAACTTTGTCACATTTTGCAAATACCATCCATGGGAGGAATATGAAAATTACATAATTTTGTTTCCCTAATTCTGTAGAATATGGTGATACTAGACATAGCCAGGTAACCCGAGCAGGGGCTGAGATATGAATAATGGGGTCCCCGTGCGCCCCAAATATTGCAAGTTTGATGTCCTATGAACGTGTATTCTCAGCCCAATCTGAATATGAAATCGGTTTGCATGTGCGACAAAACCCCGGCGGGGTATGAAATTGGACATATTTTGTGGATGGCTGGAAGTTCCTCCCCTGAGAACTCACTGCCTGACACGCCCCTGGGCTGAGCTTGAGACTCCGCCCAGAAATGTCAGTGCTCAAAACTGATTGCATGAGGACCCCCAGCCAATTCCCCCACTTTCCATCATACCGAAAAGACTGCCACTGCTTGGGGAAATAGCAGTGGCCATCTTGCAGGCGGAGCAACGGCCATGTGGTTCGGCCATATTGCGAACTAACTGCAACAAAGGAACTTTGTCTTTTCCCGAACGGACTTTCCACAGAATCATAAGTATTCGTTCTTTTTATCCCTTTTTCTTTTATGTACTGTGTTATCACTGTCTCTCATCGTTTAATTGTTCACGATTGTCTGTATATATTAATTATTTATATTGTAACAAATAAAGGCTTTTTAAAAGGTCTTTACCTCTCAGTAAAACCTTCTATTCAGTATACACAGACGAGACCTAAACTTCCGAAGGGACGCTACTGTTTTGATAGATAGATAGGAATTGCACAGTTTTAACCGGTTGTTTGTTTCACAGGTCTATAGCCAGTTAGCAGTTATCTCTGGGCTGATAGAAAACAGAGATGGTGGCAAATCTACCCCTGGGTTGGAGTAAAAGTGTATTTTCGTAACCTCACAGGCTCCCTACTGCGTCGTGACGCTCAAACTCCGCCAATTCTACGCAGATTGCGTCCATAGCTCTCAATCTGTGTGCTAGAATCGGATCGGACGGTTTTGCGTGTTCACGGCCAGTGGGGCTCTTGTGACAGTGGTCGGCAGCGTTTGGGATCTGTGTGTACTGATAGTATCTCAGGTAGGGCTATCGAATTAGCCCTATCGAGAAACGAACTAATTCGTTGGTAGTGACTGAGTGCAATATATTTTTCATATATACAGAGAGACTGTGTAACCAGTACCCCTCCCCTAAGTTTTCTTTTATTTGGCATGAAAATGTCCGGGAATTACAAGGTCATGGTCCTATCCGACCTGCAGAGTCTGTGCGAGGCGAGAGGCATGGACATCCGCGGCAAGAAACAGCAGGACCTGATAACGGACTTGTACCGATGGGATAGCCAGAATCTGCGGACGCTGGAGGTGTCCACTGTGGAGGACACCGGCTCATCTAACGCAAGTCGAGGGGAACCAGAGACTGAAGATCCTGTGCGTACCGAGGTTGAGCAACCCGCGGGCAATGCGGCAACAGATACGCAGGAGGCTGTCAGTGTGATCCCCGACCCCAGAACCCCTGAAAGTACTCGCCTGGAACCGGCCAGTACTGGACTGTCCAGTTATGTTGATCCAGTAATGCAGCAGGCATTGCAAAAGCTGATGGAAACTGATGTGGACAAGTACCTGCAGTACATGGCGGAGCAAAAGCGAGAGGAACGCCAATCTGCAGAGGCGCGGGAGAGACGACAGCATGAGCTGAACATGGCGAAAGTGCAGCAAGCCAGCCGGAGTTCAACGCCCAGCCTCCCTGCTGAAGGGACTGCCGCTCCAGTAAGTGCAAAATTTAAATTTGCTATTATCGAAAAAGACACTGACATTGACTTGTTTTTGAGGTCTTTTGAAAAGGCCTGCCGTCAGTATCGTCTGTCCCAAGACCAGTGGGCCAGACATCTGACACCCTTGCTGCGCTACAAAGCGCTTGATGCTTTCTCAGAGCTGCCTGTGGAAAAGGACAATGATTATACCGCTATAAAGGAGGCTATAATCACTAAGTACCAGCTGACGCCAGAAGCCTACCGGAAAAGGTTCAGGTCCTGGCAGAAAAAATCTACTGATTCTTATCAAGATGTGGTCAGCAGTCTGCTCACCACACTCCGCCAGTGGACGCTAGGCCTCACTAAAGGGTCTTACGGTGTCCTGGAGGACTTAATCGTCCTGGAGCAGTTTCTGAACATTTGCCCGGCTGATGTACGCCAGTTTGTGCTGGAGCGCCGACCGGCGTCAGCGACGGTCGCTGCAGACCTCGCGGAGACCTTTGCAACGACCAGGGTGCCGGAGACCCGCAGGACTGCCCCATCTAGCTGGAGAGGAGGTCAGTCCCACAATTTTGCAGACTCTCCTACCTCTGTGAGCCGTGCGCCCCAGAGGCCCTCCAGCGCAGCTGCTGCGTCCAGGCCTGCAGCAACAGAGGGCATCACCTGTCACTTTTGCCGCAAGCCCGGACACATGAAGTTTAACTGCCCGGAGCGGAGGCAGACAGCGCCAGCTCCTGCACCACCTACACCTCGCCCACGGCAACTGCCGCCAGCCAGCGCACCCCAGCCGGGAGCACCCAACAACGTCATGTTCGCAGGTGGGAGAGGGATCCACTCCGCTACGAGCAACCACCAGCTGGTTACAGTGAACGACCAGCTTGTTACCGGTTTCCGCGACACTGGAGCGGATGTCACCCTGGTGCGTGCGCACCTGGTCCCGACGGAAAATATCCTCCCTGACAAATACCTTACCCTCACTGGAGTGGGGGGCACTCTTTCTCGCATTCCCCAGGCTCGGGTGTCCATCGATTGGGGGGTGGGGGTTCAAGAGAAGGTTGTTGGGGTCCTGGACCAACTGCCGGTCCCAGTTTTGTTGGGGACCGACCTGGGCAAGCTTGTGTCCTATTATGAACCTGCCCCAAGCCCCTCAGACTGCCAGGAGGGAGACGGACTCTCCGCCCACACTAAGGTACTTTGCACCAAGGGGCAAGAACAGGGGGGAGGTGGGTTGAATGTGCCCAGTCCAGGGGTACCGAGTCCAATAGTACCTGTGTCACAGGTACCTGTGTTTGATATACCGATTGTTTGTGATGAAAATGTTGTTGTACCTGTCACTGTAATTCATGCATGCAGCCAGGATGTGAGTAATGCCAGTATGTGCCAGTCTGAAGGTGTACCTGTACTGGCAGTAACACGCAGCCGCGCTGCTCAGAACCTGGGCTCAGAGCAGGTGGAAGAGGTTCCGGCCTCCTCCCCCTCCTCTGACCACAGGGATGGTAGCCTTCAGCCACTAACTGCATATGCCACGGGCCAGCTGGCTGAGAGCGAGAGTGCTGCATTTGTGCAAGCACTCCAGACTGACCCTAGCCTCGAGGCACTCAGAAGGCAGGCTTCGGAGCCCCTCACGAATGAAGATACCTTCAAGGTATATTGGGAAGGTGGTAAGCTGTACAGCGAGCCTGTACAGCCCACCGAAGGTGAAACAAGTGTGGGTACCAAGTTGCTTGTGGTACCCAGTGCCTTCCGGGGGCATGTGCTGAAGTCCGCACATGACATTCCCCTGGCAGGGCACTTGGGAATCCACAAGACACTTGACCGTATCCAGGGTCATTTCTACTGGCCCAGGATGCGGATCGATGTGACCAACTATTGCCGCTCATGTACTGTTTGCCAAAAGGTAAAACGGGCTGGGAACCCCCGCAAGGCTCCCTTGTGTCCACTGCCAATCATAGGTGAGCCCTTTCACAGAGTGGCAGTCGACATAATTGGACCATTGCCCACTCCCAGCAGCAGTGGCAAAAGGTACATCCTGACGGTGGTGGATTACGCCACCCGCTATCCTGAGGCCATGGCGCTTTCCTCCCTGAGGGCGGACAAGGTAGCAGACGCGCTACTTAACATTTTCTCCCGAGTCGGGTTCCCTGCGGAGATGCTCTCCGATCAGGGATCCCAGTTTATGTCCGAACTCATGGAGGCCCTGTGCAAAAAGATACACATGACGCACATTGTCTCCAGTCCCTACCACCCGCAGACCAATGGACTGTGTGAACGGTTCAACGGGACGCTGAAGCAAATGCTGACCACGTTTGTTGAGTCGCAAGGTGGGGACTGGGAACGATACCTGCCTCATCTGTTGTTTGCGTACAGGGAGGTGCCGCAGGAGTCAACCGGGTTTTCCCCGTTTGAACTCCTGTATGGGAGGAATGTCCGAGGACCCTTACAATTGATGCGGGAGACATGGGAGGGCAAGGGCGACCCCACTGATGTCTCCGTGGTCGATTACGTCCTCAAGTTCAGGGACAAAATGGAGTCCCTGTCCGCAGTAGTGACCAACAACCTGGCCCAGGCTCAGGCCAAACAAAAAGCATGGTACGACCGCACTGCTGGAGAGCGGTCATTTGATGTGGGTGACAAGGTATATGCCCTTCTTCCCGTGAGGCAGAACAAGCTGCAAGCAGCCTGGGAGGGGCCTTTTACTGTAGTGCAGCGGTTAAACCCTCTGACGTATCTAGTGAACATGGGGGGCAGGAAGCAGAAGAGCTTTCATGTAAACATGCTGAAGGCCCACCATGACAGGACCCAGTATGCGCTGCCAGTGTGCAGCCGGTTAGAGCAGGGAGAGGCAGACCCCCTGTTAGACCTGCTGGCTGACGTACGAGATGTGGACGGCGACCTAAACGTCAATCCACAGCTCGCCTCAGCCCAGCAAGAGCAGTTACAGAAGGTGCTGGGCCAGTACCAGCACACCTTCTCCGGTATCCCGGGGCGGACCAGTATGGCGGTGCATGGGGTAGATACAGGTACCCATCCCCCCATCAGGCAATCCGCTTACCGTGTCTCTCCCGAGGTACAGGCGGACATGCAGAAGGAGGTGAGGGAGATGCTGGAGTTAGGGGTGGTTCAAAAGTCCAGTAGTGCCTGGGCAGCCCCTGTTGTCCTGGTTCCCAAGAAGGACCAGACAACTCGGTTCTGCGTAGACTACAGGAAACTGAACGCCATCACCACTACAGACGCCTACCCCATGCCTCGCATTGATGAGCTGCTAGATACACTGGCATCAGCCAGGTACCTATCAATCATGGATCTGAGCCGGGGGTATTGGCAGATACCACTTGCACCTGACGCGAGGCAAAAGTCGGCCTTCATCACCCCTTTCGGCCTCTTCGAGTTCACGATGATGCCCTTTGGGATGAAGAACGCCCCCGCCACGTTTCAGCGGGCCGTGAACGACCTGCTAGAGGGAATGCAAGGGTTCGCTGTAGCGTATCTGGATGACATTGCGGTGTTCAGCCCCACCTGGGAAGAACACCTCAAACACCTGTCCCAGGTACTAGAGAGGCTGGCCATGGCCAATCTGACGGTTAAACCGAGTAAGTGTCAGATTGGCATGACCGAGGTGCAGTACTTAGGTCACCGGGTGGGGGGTAACACCCTGAAACCTGACACGGGAAAGGTGGACGCCATCCTGGCATGGCCTCGACCTATCACGAAAAAGCAGGTCCAGGCGTTCCTGGGGACCGCCGGCTACTATAGGAAATTTGTTCCCGCCTATAGTACACTGGCGAAGCCCCTGACCGATGCCACTAGCAAGAAGCACCCCAAGGTTGTTAGCTGGACCCCCGCTTGCGAGAATGCCTTCCAGGCCTTGAAGCAGGCCCTCGCAAGCGCCCCTGTGCTTCAGGCCCCAGACTTCAGTCGTCGGTTTGTGGTGCAAACCGATGCCTCTGACTACGGTCTCGGCGCAGTCCTCAGCCAGGTGGATGGAAAGGGGGATGAACACCCTATCCTCTACCTGAGCCGGAAGCTCCTGCCCCGAGAGGTAGCGTACTCCACAACTGAAAAGGAGTGCCTGGCGATCGTGTGGGCCCTACAGAAACTGCAGTCGTATCTGTACGGCCGCTCCTTCACGATCGTCACTGATCACAATCCCCTGAGTTGGCTAAACCGTACTGCTGGAACCAACGGCAAGCTCCTACGGTGGAGCCTGTCATTGCAGCAGTACGACTTTACGATCCAACACAAAGCAGGCAGCCGACACCAAAACGCTGATGGGCTGTCGCGGTGTCAGGGGGAACCCGACCCAACAGCGCCAATAGCTGCTACGGAAGGCGTCCTGTTGACACCTCCCTGAGCAGAGCTCGGGAAGGGGGAGGTGTGATGCCGGGCGACGCCCAGTCGTCCGAGGATTCGCGGCCGATTGTCCGATCGCAACCGTGATCGGAAAACTGACATTCTTTATTTTTAAAATAGAAGTTTTTCCTTCCTGCCTTCCCCCCCCTTTTGCCATGAGGGCTGAATGGGCCTGCGTTAGCATATGGCTAAAGCAACCTGGTTTAGCAAGAAATCCTGTTAAGGCTCCCGGAAAAGCTCTGGTGACACTAATGTGCTAATTGGGCAGAGCTGAAATACCAACAGAGTCTATTCAACAGGGGAAGCTAGCACAGCATGAGGTCTATTGACACCTACATTCCTCCCAGTCTTGACGGCACCGACTAAACTGAGTATGGAATGCATGGTGTTGATAACTTTGTCACATTTTGCAAATACCATCCATGGGAGGAATATGAAAATTACATAATTTTGTTTCCCTAATTCTGTAGAATATGGTGATACTAGACATAGCCAGGTAACCCGAGCAGGGGCTGAGATATGAATAATGGGGTCCCCGTGCGCCCCAAATATTGCAAGTTTGATGTCCTATGAACGTGTATTCTCAGCCCAATCTGAATATGAAATCGGTTTGCATGTGCGACAAAACCCCGGCGGGGTATGAAATTGGACATATTTTGTGGATGGCTGGAAGTTCCTCCCCTGAGAACTCACTGCCTGACACGCCCCTGGGCTGAGCTTGAGACTCCGCCCAGAAATGTCAGTGCTCAAAACTGATTGCATGAGGACCCCCAGCCAATTCCCCCACTTTCCATCATACCGAAAAGACTGCCACTGCTTGGGGAAATAGCAGTGGCCATCTTGCAGGCGGAGCAACGGCCATGTGGTTCGGCCATATTGCGAACTAACTGCAACAAAGGAACTTTGTCTTTTCCCGAACGGACTTTCCACAGAATCATAAGTATTCGTTCTTTTTATCCCTTTTTCTTTTATGTACTGTGTTATCACTGTCTCTCATCGTTTAATTGTTCACGATTGTCTGTATATATTAATTATTTATATTGTAACAAATAAAGGCTTTTTAAAAGGTCTTTACCTCTCAGTAAAACCTTCTATTCAGTATACACAGACGAGACCTAAACTTCCGAAGGGACGCTACTGTTTTGATAGATAGATAGGAATTGCACAGTTTTAACCGGTTGTTTGTTTCACAGGTCTATAGCCAGTTAGCAGTTATCTCTGGGCTGATAGAAAACAGAGATGGTGGCAAATCTACCCCTGGGTTGGAGTAAAAGTGTATTTTCGTAACCTCACAGGCTCCCTACTGCGTCGTGACGCTCAAACTCCGCCAATTCTACGCAGATTGCGTCCATAGCTCTCAATCTGTGTGCTAGAATCGGATCGGACGGTTTTGCGTGTTCACGGCCAGTGGGGCTCTTGTGACAGTATCTACTATCTTAGGTAATGGGGTGTAGAGGCTGTGGTCCCTGGTAGTGTGTACTAGCTGTTGTTCCTGGAAGTATTGCTGGTGGGGGTTTCTACTATCTTAGGTAATGGGGTGTGATGGCTGTGGTCCCTGGTAGAGTGTACTGGCTGTTGTTCCTGGAAGTATTGCTGGTGGGGGTTTCTGGGACAAGTCCAGTATACCGTACGTGGACTTGAGGATATGATTCTAGTGGAGGACCAAAAAAGTTTATGGGCAAAGCAACAACAAACATGATGACATGTCCAACCGCACGACCAATACGTTGACACGACCTGTACGTCCACACAACCCAACCGACTAAATGGTCAACTCATTTACATACTGCGAACGCAAGCAGAATGACGGCCTGATGATACGTCCGCATAGAAAACAAGTCCAAGCCGTTCAAACAACTTGTACACACGTAACCAACTGCACAATATCAGCCCAAACTTCGAGTGAGGAGATATGGCGGTTGGATCGTGCAAACCACCTGTTATCAGGTGGTCGTTTATTCATTTGAGCGTGTACACATGCCTGAAGTCAGATGATAATCAGGCAGTGTTGTTGAGCGTGTGTACGAGGCTTAAAGTGAACCTGAGATGAGGGGAAATAAAGGTTTTATACTTACCTGGGTCTTCCTCCAGCCCCCTCCGCCCAGATCGCTCCCTCCCCGCGGCCTAAAGCCTTTTAGGTCCTCCCGTAGCAGCCCTGTTCTCCGCGGCTAGTAGGGCGTACTGCGCATGCGCGGCCTGGCTGGATGCGGCTACCTGTTCTAGCTGCGTGCACTGCGCCCTAACACACTCCCATCACCGGGGGCGTACTACGTAGGCGCACAACACTCCCAGCCGAAGCAGCAAGGCGGGGGAGTGCGCTTGGCCTCACTTCGCCGACTGGCCGCGGAGAACGGGCTGCTACTGGAGGGGGCTGGAGGAAACCCCATGTATGTATAACATTTTTATTTCCCCTCGTCTCAGGTACACTTTAACTTTTGGTTATCGGACTTCTTGCTACCAATGTACCAACTTCTTAAAATAGTAAGTTATCTCTATCCCTCTCCTTTGTACCCAAAGATTGCGGTTAGTGGTGTCAAATTGAGACTGATATTGATATATTTCTTCCCAAAGTCGATAATTGCTTCCTAGAAGGGTCTTATTGCCGGGCACTGCCACCATGGATGTCATTTTGTTCCCTCACCTCCCCCACATTTGCAACATGTGCCTGAAGCATATGACTTACATTTTTATATGCGCCGGGATTAGGTACCAACGTGTTACCACCTTGAATTGGCTTAACTGTAGCTTTGGGTTTGAGTTCTTCCAAATGTTTATGTAGATTGTGGGCCAGTTTATTTCTTTTCCCAGAGCACAGGTGTCAGACACAAGGGCCGCGGGCTGAATGCAGCCCTCCTTGTCATTTTATGTGGCCCTTGAGGGCTTCCATTGTCCATCATTGTAAGCAGCAAAAGAAAGAAAGCGCACTGCCTTCCTGTGTGGAGGAGCACACCCGTGACAGTGTTCCTGATTGAAAGAGTTTGAGCCAGGGTGCAGCAATGATTCATGGGAAAGCTCATAACAAAATTGGCATTGGGCCCCCTCCCTGAATCCACCCCTGCCCCCCTTGGTATCTGTCACCGGTGTGCCCCCCTTGGTATCTGGTAAGACGCACACGCACACACACACTCCTACACCCCCCCATCTTCCCACCATCTCCCCACATCGCAGAGTAGCACAGCAGAGCATGTAATATTTACCTGTTCCAATGTTAGGTTGGCTCTTCTGTTCTTCCTGATAGTCACAAGCTCTGTACCTCCAAACATCCTTCTCCCAACGACATGACATTCCTCAGGAGGCAGAAGTATGCAGCATAGAGCGTGTGGCTGTCAGGAAGATCAGAGGAGACCTGAAGCAGTGCTGGAGCAGGAAAATATTAAACTGCTCCACTGCCCTACTCTGAAGAAGGGGGAGGAGCTGCCCCCCATGGTCCCTATAGAGTTATGCCACTTAGTTTGAGGATGCTCAATAATGTTAACCCTTAAAGGACTTACTAGGTAAAAAAAAAAAAAAAAGTAAAGTACCTGAAGCAAATTTGAATGCACGGAGGATGCCATCCGCAGTTCCCCCGGGTCCCCGCTGCTTAATCTCACCCCCTGGGCCGCTCCCGACCCACAGCCATTTTACAGGAGACATGACAGCCCGACCCGGGCTGTGGGGTCAGGAGCGGCCCGGGGGGAGATTAAGCAGCGGGGACCCGGCGGAACTGCACGGAGGGCGCAGATGGCGTCCTCCGTGCATTCAAATTTGCTTCAGGTACGTTACATTTTTTTTTATTCGCCTCGTAAGTCCTTTAATAAACAATCTGGCCCACAGCTTACACTGTGTTTTACATTTTGGCCCCTTACGTGATTGAGTTTGACCCCCCTGTCCTAGAGGTTTCATTTTCCCATTTCTTTTGGTGATGGGGCGACTGCCTGTGAAAAATGATGTCCATAAAATCACAAACGCAGCCAGCAACTTTCTTGGTCTTTTGTTCCAATAACAGTTGACTTTTTGACCTGGCGTCCAATCACAGAGGCACAACCTGGATCATACCATGTGTGAGCGGAGTTCTTGTAACGGGGGTTATCCGGAGGGGCAGTTATGGGTAATTTGTCATGGTTTGGTCCTTTGGTTGAGCTCATTTTGATGCATCCAGTGGAAGGTATGCTCTGAATGTACAGATTATTGTATGGCTGTGGTCTCAGGAGGGCAGAGGGTCACGTGAAATCTGATAAGGCAGTGACAGGCCCCGTTTATGTAAACTTCCTAAGAGCCTTTTCTATGGCTCCTCGGCCGCTCGGAGTTCTTGGCAGGAGCGATCGCTCGGATGACTGCGCGGCTCCCCTGACAATAGACACAAAACTCTGCTGCGTTCTATATATACTGAGTGTATATTTAATAAAGCGCTTGACACAGACTGTTATCGCTTTGGCTTTCCCGGGCTCATCCCCTCCCTGTCGCCTGCCAACTCCACTATATAAACAAGGCACAAGCGTTTTCCGGAGCAAAGCCATCAACAGCTCCGGCGCTGCGAGGAGCGCATAATATGACTAATTATATCGCTGGCAGGAGAGGAAGCGCTTTATTCCAGGAATGAAAAACTCACTCCGAGCGGCGGTGTAACCCTTCGCGTGCCGGCGGGTCTATTACTGGCGCTTCCCACCGCGGGCGAGACTGTCTGTGTCATAAAACGCAGAGAGAGGGGGGCATCTGCTTTTATTAGTTATTATTTTTTTTCTGTGGCGCCAGACAAATAAGTAGCGCTTGATCCAAATATAAGATACTTAAAGGATAACTGTAGCGAGAGTTATGTGGAGGCTGCCATATGCATTTCCTATTAAAGAGGACCCGAGGTGGGTTTGAAGAATATTATCTGCATACAGAGGCTGGATCTGCCTATACAGCCCAGCCTCTGTTGCTATCCCAAACCCCCCTAAGGTCCCCCTGCACTCTGCAATCCCTCATAAATCACAGCCACACTGCTGACAAACAGCTTGTCAGAGCTGGCTGTGTTTATCTCTATAGTGTCAGTCTGCTGCTCTCCCCGCCTCCTGCAGAACTCCTGTCCCCGCCTGCATCCCTTCCCTCCCTGCTGATTGGAGGGAAGGGATGGGGGCAGGGACCGGAGCTATGCAGGAGGCGGGGGAGCAGCTGAGACTGACACTACAGATGTAAACACAGCCTCACAGCATGACTGTGATTTATGAGGGATTGCAGAGTGCAGGGGGACCTTAGTGGGGTTTGGGATAGCAAAAGAGGCTGGGCTGTATAGGCAGATCCAGCCTCCATATGCAGATAACATTCTTTAAACACACCTCGGGTTCTCTTTAAACAATACCAGTTGTCTGGCAGCCCTGCTGATCCTCTGCCTCTAATACATTTTGCCATGCTGAACAAGCATGCAGCAAATCAGGTGTTTCTGACTTTATTGTCAGATCTGACAAGATTAAAGCGGACCCAAACCAAACATTTTTTTTATTTAAAAATATTTAGTTGCACCACTCTGACACGTACAAAGATAAATAAACACTCCTTCAAGCCTCTGAGCATTTCAGCGTATGATTTTCACCCTTCTCTTTTCATTACTAGGGTTATACAGGTGGCAGCCATTAGCAATTCCTCCTTTGCTGGACACCATCTACTCCACCAGTTTGCCGGATTTTTTCCCGGCAATTTGAAAGGAAGGGAGGGGTTCCTCCAATAAATCTTACTAATATAATAAATAGGAAAGTTCGGATGTTTGGATGTTTGTTACTCGATCACGCAAAAACGGCTTATCGGATTTGAATGAAATTTGGCACACACACAGTACATTACCTGGAATAAAGTATAGGATACTTTTTATTCCCATAACCAAAAAGGGGGCGGAGACAAATACACATTTCACTGGAAAATGTAAACTGCAGCCATTCTTACACTGTTACACTGGAGGTGTGTTTAGCTTCTAAGGGAAGAATGGTTAATTTGCATATATTCAGCAGTGTTGCACTGGGAGACATCTCAAGCTCACTCCAACCTGAATTATCGCAAATTCTTTCTGTTTTAAGAAAGCAAACTTTTGTTTTTCTTAACATCTTAGTAAGGGGGCTTTTAGGACCATTGTAATCCCTTACACACTCCAATGAGTTCTGGGTCACCATGAGCTTGCTGGTTAGTCTGTACCTCTCGGTGTTACAAGCCCTACTGCATAGAGCCAAATTAATACATGCCATGCACTGATGAGGATCAAACAATCCAAAACAGTCTGTATGCATGTTGGATTATTATGGCTCTGTACAAATTAACAAGATGACACATCATTGCATTCCAGCGGTTCTGGAGGTGTGTTTAGCTTCTAAGGGTAACAATGGTTAATTTGCATATATTCAGCAGTGATGCACTGGGAGACATCTCAAGCTCACTCCAACCTGAATTATCGCAAATTCTTTCTGTTTTAAGAAAGCAAACTTTTGTTTTTCTTACACTGTTAATGGTAGGGTTCTCAAACTTTGCACAGTTGGTCGTTGGGTGACTAGGATTATTATTCAGAAAAGTGGTTGGAGCCTATAAAAGTCAATCAAAATTCTCCTATTGATTTTCAAGGGGAATATTTACATTTTTGCCATTCTTGCACTGTTAATGGCACAAGCCTCAAACCTGGTATAGTTGATCATTGGGTGACTGGGGTTCAATTTCAGAAAGGGGGTGGAGCCACAAATAGCCATTCAGATTTGTTTCATTCCAATGCAAAACACCGCAAAGCTCACAAACTTGGTAATTGAGTAATTGATTAATTGTGTGTTAGGGTTAGAAAAGTGGGCACAGCCAACACCAGCCAAATACATAAGCGGGCAACACAGGGTCATAAGTGGGCGGAGACAAATACAAATTTTACTGGGAAAATGTAAACAGCAGCCATTCTTACACTGTTAATGGCAGGGTTCTCAAACTTTGCACAGTTGGTTACTGGGTGACTGAGATTAATATTCAGAAAAGTGGGTGGAGCCTACAAAAAAACAATCAAAAATTACCTATTGATTTTTCAGGGGAATATTTAATTGCTGCCATTCTTGCACTGTTAATGGCACAAGCCTCAAACCTGGTACAGTTGATCATTGCGTGACTGGGGTTTAAATTTATATAAGGGGGTGGAGCCCCAAACGGCCAATCTGATTTGTTTCATTTTTGTTTCAATCTTTTTATTGAAAAATTTTAACAGGAGAACAAACAGTAATACAACATAACTGTGCATCAACAGCGGATATAGTTACATTGACATTTAGAAGAGAAGTAACCTGTTTCAAATCAAGTACACATACAGGAGATTTGTTTCATTTTAATGCAGGTTATTGATGCCAAAGACTGCAAAGCTCACAAACTTGGTCATTGAGTCATTGAGTAATTGTGTGTTAGGGTTAGGAAAAGCCGACACCAGTGAAATACATAATCGGGCAATGCTGGGTCATCAGTAGGCGGAGACAAATACAAATTTCACTGAGAAAATGTAAACTGCAGCAATTCTTACACTATTAATGGTAGGGTTCTCAAACATTGCACAGTTGGTCACTAGGTGACTGAGATTAACCACTTCACCACTGAGGGGTTTTACCCCCTGAGCACCAGAGCAATTTTCACCTTTCAGCGCTCCTTCCATTCATTCGTCTATAACTTTATCATTACTTATCGCAATGAAATGAACTATATCTTGTTTTTTCCGCCACCAATTAGGCTTTCTTTAGGTGGGACATTATGCCAAGAATTATTTTTTTCTAAATGTGTTTTAATGGGAAAATAGGAAAAATGTGGGGAAAAAAATAATTATTTTTCAGTTTTCGGCCATCATAGTTTTTAAATAATGCATGCTACTGTAATTAAAACCCATGAAATGTATTTGCCCCTTTGTCCCGGTTATAAAACCATTTAAATTATGTCCCTATCACAATGTTTGGCGCCAATATTTTATTTGGAAATAAAGGTGCATTTTTTTCATTTTTGCGTCCATCCCTAATTACAAGCCCATAGTTTATAAAGTAACAGTGTTCTACCCTCTTGACATAAATATTTAAAAAGTTCAGTCCCTAAGGTAACTATTTATGTGTTTTTTTTAATTGTAAATTTTTTAATTTTTTTTTGATTACAAAAAAAAAAATGGGGAGTGTGGGAGGTAATGAGTTAATTTTATGTGTAAAAGTCATTTATTTGTATGTGAAAAATGTGTAGGGTGTAGTTTACTATTTGGCCACAAGATGGCCACAGTAACTTTTTGTTTTAATGCGACCTCCAAGCTTCCTTCCGGAAGCTTGGAGGAAGTATAAGGAGGCTGGACACGTGAGTTTTTTCTCACAATGATCGCGCTGCCCATAGGAGAGCAGCGGATCATTGCGGGGCTAAGATCAACGAACGGGAATGGATTTTCCCGTTCATTGATCCCTGGGCGAGCGGGCGGCGGCGTGTTTACTAGCGGCGGGCGGCGTGTTTACGAGCGGGAGCGCGGACAGCGTCGGGAACGCGGAAAGTACGTATTTCTCCGTCCCTGGTTGTTAAAGGATGGAAAAAGGGGCGGAGAAATACGTACGCGCGGGGGTAAAGTGGTTAATATTCAGAAAAGTGGGTGGAGACTACAAAAGCCAATCAAAATCCACCTATTAATCTTTAAGGGGAATATTTAATTGCGACCATTCTTGCACTGTTAATGGCACAAGCCTCTTGCACTGTTAATCACCTGTACCTGGTACAGTTGGCCATTGGGTGATTGGGGTTCAAATTCAAAAAAAGGGGTGGAGCCACAGCCAATCAGATATATTTTATTTCAATGCAAATTATTGATGCCAAAGACCGCAAAGCTCACAAACTTGGTCATTAAGTAATTTTGTGTTAGGGTTAGAAAAAAGTGGGCGGAGCCAACACCAGCCAAATACATACCTGGGCAATGCCGAGTCATCAGTGGGCGGAGACAAACACAAATTTCACTGGGAAAATGTAAACTGCAGCCATTCTTACACTATTAATTGTAGGGTTCTAAAACTTTGCACAGTTGGTCACTGGGTGACTGGGATTAATATTCAGAAAAGTGGGTGTAGCCTACAAAAAACAATCACAATTCACCTATTGCTTTTCAAGGCAAATATTTAATTGATGCCATTTTTGCACTGTTAATGGCACAAGCCTCAAACCTGGTACGGTTGATCATTGGGTGACTGGGGTTAAATATTTAGAAAAGGGGTGGGGCCACAAACAGCGAATCAGATGTGTTTCATTTTAATGAAAATTATTTATGCCAAAGACCACAAATCTCACAAACTTGGTCATTGACTATTGACAATTGTGTGTTAGGGTTAGAAAAAGTGGCCACAGCCAACAGCAGCCAAATACATACCCGGGAAACATTAGGACATCAGTGGGTGGAGAAAAATACAAATTTCACTGCCAGAATGTAAACTGCAGCCATTCTTACACTGTCTGTCAATGGCAGGGTTCTTAAACTTTGCACAGTGGGTGACTGGGATTAATATTCTGAAAAGTGGGTGGAGCCTACAAAAGCTAATCAAAATTCACCTATTGATTTTCAAAGGAGTGGAGCCACAGCCAATTAGATTTATTTCATTTCAATGCCAATTACTGATACCAAAGACCGCAAAGCTCACAAACTAAGTCATCATTGAGTAATTGTGTGTTAGGATTAGAAAAAGTGGGCAGAGCTAACACTAGCCAATTACATACCCGGGCAACGCCAGGCGACCAGCTAGTGTAAAATATTTTAGATTTGTCATCATGCAGCTAAAAAAAGGCTGCTATTTATTATTATAATTTAGAAAATAGATTTTATTTCAGAAATCTTGTATTTTTAATTTGGGTCCACTTTAACTGCATGTTTGTATCTGGTGTTATTTAGACCCTACTGCAGCCAAATAGATCAGCAGGGCTGCCAGGCAACTGGTATTACTTAAAAGGAATTAAATATGGCAGCCTCCACATACCTCTGACTTCATTTGTCCTTTGAAACGGGTGGAGGTACCCAATGCATAAAAGATAAGCTAATACTTGAAGAATTTGGGCCAGTTTATTGAAAAAAGAAATAGAGGCGCTCATGCTTGCTAAACAGCCATAGCAGTAAGGGCACCTGTTTTTTCACTGACCTGAAACGCGCATTTATGTGCTCAAATAAAATACCTTTTTGCAATAAACTGGTCAAAATTCTTCAAGAGAGGCAATATTACCTCTCTGATTTTAAGTTCAACAGTTTATTAGCCTATCACAGTGATGGCTAACCTTGGCACTCCAGCTGTGACAAAACTACAAATCCCATCATGCCTCTGCCTCCCCGAGTTATGCTTAGAGCTGTCAGAGTATTGCAATGCCTCATTGGACTTGTAGTTCCACCACAGCTGGAGTGCCAAGGTTAGCCATCACTGGCCTATCGTTTATGCATTGGGTGCCTCCCCCCTGTTTAAGTATCCCGTCATACCTCATTAGAGGTGATAGTTTGTTTTAGCTTTTCCTAAAGAACATTCGGAGTGCGACCGACCAGTTCCTGTCAAAGACCTGGAAAACCGAGCGGGGACGATTAATTTCCTGCCTGCTCGGATGGTGGTTGCAAGGATTTGCAACTCACCTTTGTACTCCTGGGCTCCTTTTGTCTTTTCAGCCCCATCTACACCATGGGACATTGTAGCGATCAGGCGGCTCGATTAGCCACCGGATCGCCTGTTCCGCGTGCCCGCCGCGTCCCCGCTCGCCGCGCGTGCGCCGCATTCGATTCCTCGCTCGTGCCCGCTCGTCCCCGCCGGTGCCGCTTATCTCCCGCACGATTCCCTGCCATTGTCCCCTCGCGGGGATCGAGCAGGGAATCGGCGGTGCGGAGATCCGTCCTGTCGGATCTTATCAATCGAGCCGCATCAGCAGTTCAATTGATAAGGAGCATCGCGGCCGCATCTACGCGTGTAGATGCGGCTTTCGATGAGCCTGGGGTTGTGACAAGGAACCATCAACAGGAACATAAGATAGCCATGAGAAAAAGTAAGGGAGGCCATGGAAAATGCGGACAATTTTTTACATATTTGATCTTCATCTCAACAATATTCTTGGATGAAGGTGATATAATGTAAGAAAAATCATGCACAGTTTGTAGTAAATGGTATAATCACAATAAAAGCCAATTTACTGTTGTGACAAAGTAAGTCCATGCCTATTTATCACTACCTTAAATACCTAAAACTAGAACCAGTAGCGGAGCTGGATCATTCACAAGGCAACCAAGAGAGTTGCCTAAGGCCCGGCAAGTGTCCTATACTGCCTTGCTGCTGTCTCTTCTTAGTCTCTCCCCAATTTCCTTGTAGAGCACATAGACATTTCCCCATTTGGGGACTGCAGTTAGTGTGCTCCCTTTTATTTATACATTACCTCAGCAACCACTCCAGATTGTGACGCCCATTAGCTGGACAAACATTTCCGTACCTATCTAGGCCAAGGCGCACTGATTCGTCACTCCACCCCAATCCCTGATGTCCAACTTCAACCACGGCTGCCGGGATTAAAGGTTAACTGGTGGGTAATGCAGCTGCATTGTATGTCAATGCACGGTTGCATTACTGATGGCAGTGCACAAAGGATGGGTATGACCGCCAAGGCACCCCTGACAGACGCACTAGGGTGCCACGTCACATAATTTGAGAACCCCTGCTCTTTGGCATCAAGAACCTTCACTCTGCATAGGTGTGTATGAAACGTGTTTCCTCCCTTTAGATTCCCTTTAATCCATGTCTGACTCGGAGCACCAGATGTTGTCAGAACCAGAATATCATTAAAGAGGAACTTGGAGGAACCCATCTTATGTAAACCTCTAACGTTTAGCATTATTTTACATTTGTTGTTGCAGTGTGGTGTGTCGCCATGCTGAGACGGAAAGAGCTGTCTGAGGCCTTCAGATGTTTGGGAGAAAGGATTTAAAAAAAAATTGAACATCAGTGCTAGTGTCCAAAAAAATCATCTACAAAAGGAGAAGATTTTGAACAAAAACCAACTTCCAACTTGACCATTCACGAAAGTTCTGCCTGACAACAGAATGCAAGACACTGAAAAGCCTCTAAAGACCCTCAAAATATCATCAGGTGATTTACAGGTAACTCTTGCCATTATTTTCTTAGTGCAACCATTAGACCTAGGAGCCACCAGAGCGCTTTCAGCAGCACTTTGGGATCACCATCGTTCGCCGGCATTTCCAAATATTGCTAGTGGATGAAGGTGAGCGCCCTGGAGCAATTGCGATTTGGCTAAGTCGCAATGGTGATGCCTGCAAATCCAGTGTCTGAAGAATATAAGACTAACTGTGAAGCCTGGTGGTGGGAATGTTATGGTTTGTGTTAATGCTGTTGAATATGACACCTGTGGTAAACACAGACTTCCAGAGTTGTCATACATTTCTGTCTTCATTAGAACATCCCACTAGTGTTGATGTGCCTCTACACCTGCTGCAAGTGGTTACCAGACAAGACTCTTGGGATTGCCCCACTGGAGACAGGACGAGTCCACAAAAGGGAGATGGACAGAAAATGACATATAGTCAGACTTGGCAGACTTGGCTGTAGGAGGATGATTGGGTGGTAGGATCACAAGCAGAAGTTTAGGCTGGTTGAAATTTGACAGGAGGCAAGGGTGGGAAAGGTCAGTAGTAAGCATCAAGTGTTTGAAACTCCTCTGGAGTAATCTGGACTGAACAACTGAAGGCTAAAATATGTACGTTTTGTGTCCTCTACATGCATAATGCAGGTGTTACGCATTTGATACATTATTATTATCATTGATTTATAATGCCCCAACATACTGTAATCTGTGGCACTGAACAGAAACAAACATGGGGTATGTAATAATACAGACAATGGTATGCAAAAATTATACACACTGGTACACAATACAGAGTTGGTAGACATAGTGAGAGAGCCCTGCCCTTATGCGGTTACAATGTAAAAGAATATGGAGGAAACAAGAGAGGTGGGTTAATATACAATGTGTAGAATACAAAATGTATACATAGAGGCAGTGTGTTTTTAGGTTATATTTAGTAAGGAACTCAAATTGGTCAAAGGTTGAAGTGGAATTGCCTAAGTTAGAGCGTATGTGTGTCAGAAATAGTGAGTTTTGAGAAAGCGTAAAAACTTCCAAAGCTGAAGAGTTAAGAATGTGTTTTGGAAGGAGATTTCAGAGGAGGGGTGAGGCACGTTGTACACCTGAATTCGAGGAGGTGATTCTAGAGGACAGAAGAAGGTCGTGTGCAGACAGGGGTGTAACAATAGGGGATGCGACCCGTAGGGCCCGCTCAGAGCCATTTTGGAGGGCAGGAGGGGTCGCAACATAAGAGGAGAGTGTGGCAGATCAGCGGGGAGGGGGACACTCCCCCCCCCTCCCTCACCTTGGGCTCTCCTCTTAGCGCTCCCCCTCCTGCAATCATTAGTGGCATCGGGCGGCGGCGGCAGGCTGGATACATACCTCCATCGCGCGGGAGGTCTCCAATCAGTAAAAGCTTTATGTTACTGTCTCTGGTCAGTAAGAGCTTCATGTTACTTCCTGTGTAAACAGGAAGTAGCATGAAGCTCTTACTGATCGAAGACCTCCTGCGCGATGTAGGTATGTATCCAGCCTGCTGCCGCCGCCCGATGCCACTAATGATTGCAGGAGGGGGAGCGCACTCCCCACTGATCTGCCACACTCTCCTCTTATGTTGCGACCCCTCCTGCCCCCCAAAAAGACCCTGAGCGGTCCGGGGGGGGGGGGGGGGGCGGGGATTTCTACGTTTTGCTCCTGTGTGCAGAGCGGAGATTATGATTGGGTTAGTGCCTGGAAACTAGGGAGGAGAAGTACAAAGGAGACACATTGTGGAGAGCTTAGAGGTTGGAGTTTAAACTGGATCCGTCTAGTTAATTGGCAGCCAGTGAAAACAGAGAAGAGCAGCAGAGGAGGAGCGAGAAGAGAGATGAATGAGTCGAGTGTCCAGTTAAAGTGGACCTGAACTCTTGCACAGGACAGAAGGAAAACATAGAGAATGCACCATAAATGTATTTAGATAGTTTAGCCTTTTTAATTCCCCCTTATTGGTGTCTAATCACAAGATGTAATCTCTCTCCTGTGTCACATGACTGCCATGGCAGAGATGGCAGATAACCAGATTTTTGTGGGTCCAACCTGGGACATGGAGGGGGGAGGGGGCAGCACGCAGCGCGGCGAAAAGTGGGGAGGACTGAGGAGCGCGCAGTGATGAAGACCGGGGGGGGGGAGCGTGAAAAATGGGCGTGGCCATGACATTGTATGGGCGGAGCTAACGTAATAATGTAACAGCGAGGCATAAGAAAGCAGTGTTTACGCCATGATGTGGACCAATGAGACTTTGCATTATGGGTGTGCAGAAACTGTGTGATGCTAATAGTATACCGTAACCACAAAGCAGCAAACATAGCCATCTATGACCATTAAATAATAAATGCAGTAACCGTTACCCCGGACACCAGAAAATAAACGCAATGCGGGCAACATGTCAGTATAAAATAAATGCAATGCGGGCAACATGTCAGTACAAAATAAACGCAATGCGGGCAAACATGTCAGTACAAAATAAACGCAATGCGGGCAAACATATCAGAACAAAATAAACGCAATGCGGGCAACATGTCAGTACAAAATAAACGCAATGCGGGCAAACATTTCACCACAAAATTAATGCAATGCGGGCAAACATTTCACCAGAAAATTACTGCAATGCGGGCAAACATTTCACCAGAAAATAAACGCAATGCGGGTAAACATTTCACCTGAAAAGAAACGCAATGCGGGCAAACATTTCCCCAGAAAAGAAACGCAATGCGAGCAAACATTTCCCCAGAAAAGAAACGCAATGCGGGCAAACATTTCCCCAGAAAAGAAACGCAATGCGAGCAAACATTTCACTAGAAAGTAAGCGCAATGCGGGCAAACATTTCACCAGAAAAGAAACGCAATGCGGGCAAACATTTCCCCAGAAAAGAAACACAATGCGGGCAAACATTTCCCCAGAAAAGAAACGCAATGCGGGCAAACATTTCCCCAGAAAAGAAACGCAATGCGGGCAAACATTTCACTAGAAAGTAAACGCAATACGGGCAAACATTTCACCAGAAAAGAAACGCAATGCGGGCAAACATTTCCCCAGAAAAGAAACGCAATGCGGGCAAACATTTCACCAGAAAAGAAACGCAATGCGGGCAAACATTTCACCAGAACATAAACGCAATGCGGGCAAACATTTCACCAGAACATAAACGCAATGCGGGCAAACATTTCACTAGAAAGTAAACGCAATGCGGGCAAACATTTCACCAGAAAAGAAACGCAATGCAGGCAAACATTTCACCTGGAAAAGAAACGCAATGCGGGCAAACATTTCACCAGAAAATAAACGCAATGCGGGCAAACATTTCACCAGAAAAGAAACGCAATGCGGGCAAACATTTCACCAGAAAAGAAACGCAATGCGGGCAAACATTTCACCAGAAAAGAAACGCAATGCGGGCAAACATTTCCCCAGAAAATTTACGCAATGCGGGCAAACATTTCACCTGGAAAACAAAGCATTTACTCACCTGGCAGAAGTCTCCGGCCTCTGGCGCGCTGCTCCCGGGACCACCTTCCTCCTGTTCGTCTCCCGCACTGACAGGGCTACGGCAAGATGGCGCCCAAAGCCCTGTACTGGAGACACAAATAGTCTCCAGTACAGGGCTTCGGCAGCCATCTTGCCGTAGCCCTGCTCGCCTGCCGGTGTCGGAACAGACACCGGAAGAGGAGGCTGGAGCGGGGCTGCGGGCAATGAACTGGCACGGCGTCCATAGACGCCGCTGCCAGTTCATGAGGATAGATTGACCAGAGTCCCGAGGCCGGGACGTCCCGCTGCTGAATGCGGGGACGTTTCCCGGGACCTCATGCAGCCTGGGACAGCGGACCCCGAATCCGGAACGCGTCCCGGGCAATCCGGGATGTCTGGTCACTCTAGATAAGCTCACTTGAAAGCACGGGCTGTAAACAATATGTCTGCTTCCATAAATCAGGAAGTAAAAAAAGTGCAGATTTATTTTAGGATTTGTATCAGGTGTAACAAAGACATGTTTTTTGTTGAAACAGTTATGCTGTTGTGTATCTTTTAGAGCAGAGAGGACGTTCTGAGTTCAGGTCCTCTTTGAATATGCATTTGCCTGTGTGACAATGCACGTGCATCGCATACGGCCTAATGTGGAAGCATGCTAATGTGTACACTCCCCCTCTAGCAGTCACATGGAGGCGTGGCCGCCCGGGACAGGCAAGATTACAGGCAGTGAACTGACTATATATTAAAAAAAAAAAACAGCTCTCTTGGGCATCAGTTTCCATTTGTCTATGTGTTGCTCCCCATTTTCAGCCTCCTTTTTCATATGAAGCAACCCTTCTTTCATGTCCAGGTGCTCCCTAGGGCTGCCACCGCCCAAAGCCCAGATCCTTGTGGCCTTCCAGAAATCCATCTCTGCGTATCTAACACCCCCAAGATGCTGTGGGATAATTTGAAACTGGCTGAGCCTGCAGGAAACCTCTCAAACATAACACAGCTGAAAACATCCTGCATGGAGGGGTGGGAAGCATTCATCCTAGCTGATGTCTGAGACTTTACAGACAGTTCTGAGAATTGCCCATTTCAGGTTGTTTGTGCCAGAGCGGGCAAGACCGGCTATCAGAGGCAAAGGGTATGCTTACAGTTTTCAATAGAAAGCAATAGCATGCATGTTAATTTATGTTCTTTAGTGAAAGTAGGAAGATTTTGCACCAATAGGTTTGTGAAGTTGAATCCCCCAGCAGCGCATGTGGTCGGGGCTATTTGAATCTGTGCCTCTTGCCCCCGGTGGTAATGACTGGGAGTCAGGGCTGCCTTTAGAAATGTGTGGGCCCCAAACTGGCAAACTTACTGGGCCCCCCTCATTTAGCTATGGCTATGGTAAGATTAGATTGTGAGCTCCTCTGAGGACAGTCAGTGATGTGACTATATTCTGTGGAGAAGAGCAGGAGGAGGGGGGTAGCTTATTAGGTAGCTAGAGGCATACCTCCCAACTTTTTGAGATGAGAAAGAGGGACACTTAAGCTACGCCCCTGCCACACCCCTGATCCCAGTCTTCTCCGCTGGCACAGCTGACCTCGCCTGGTCGGGTTCCGGGTTGGCTTCTTCTGTGCTCCACCGCGCGGGTCACGTGGTCTCTCTGACGTCATCAGGACAGTACTGCGCAGTAGTAGTAGTTCTGAGCCTGTGCGGTACCGTCCTGATGATGTCGGAGAGACCACGTGACCCGCGAGGGCACAGGACGGCTGCAAGGGGCTGGAAGAAGTCCCAGGTAAGTGGATCTTTTTTTTTTTTTTTACATGCTTGGATCACTCTTTTAAAGGACACCCGAAGTGACATAATGAGATAGACATGTGTATGTACAGTGCCTAGCACACAAATAACTATGCTGTGTTCCTTTTTTTCTTTCTCTGCCTAAAAGAGTTAAATATGAGGTATGCAAGTGGCTGACTCAGTCCTGACTCAGACAGGAAGTGACTACAGTGTGACCCTCACTGATAAGAAATTCCAACTATAAAACACTTTCCTAGCAGAAAATGGCTTCTGAGAGCAAGAAAGAGGTAAAAAAAGGGGAATTTCTTATCAGAGAGGGTCACACTGTAGTCACTTCCTGTATGAGTCAGGACTGAGTCAGCCACTTACATACCTGATATTTAACTCTTTCAGGCAGAGAAAGAAAAAAAGGAACACAGCATAGTTATTTGTGTGCTAGGCACTGTACATACACATGTCTATCTCATTATGTCGCATTTCAGTTCGGGTATCCTTAAGGCCTCTTGCACACTACATGGGATTCTGATTCAGATTTTTAATCGATTTTCACATGCGATTCCGATCTCCAATTTGTAATCAGTACTGCATGCTGCTTTTTTTTCTGCGTTATTTTCTTTTGATAGTATCCAGGGTAAATCGGAATCTCAAATCGGATTTGCAGGGAGCCTAAAGGATGTGAATAAAGTTTAGAGTCAACCAAACACATTTTTCACATAGAAAGAGGGACAAAGTTCTGGAAGAGGGACAAATGAGGAGGACAGAGGGACTGTCTCTCCAAAAGAGGGACAGTTGGGAGCTATGCAAGAGGTGCCCCTGACTGAAGTGAAATCTCATCAGTGGGATGCTGAGAGCAGGGTGAGTGACATCTCATTTACATTCTCATCAGGACTCTGCATAGGGAAGGAAGGAGGGAGGCGCCGGGGGGGGGGGGGGGGGGAAGGGGAGTGAGCCGCCTTTCCATCATCAGGCACCTGTAAGAACATGCCTACAGTGCCTTATGGTAAATCCGGCCCTGGTTATGGCTCTTTAGAGTGTTGCCTTCTCCCAGTAAAATAGCTTTCTCACCTGGGGGCTTTCCAGAGGGAATGTTTTGTGTTCCATAATGGCAGGTGAAGGGAGTAATGTTTTTGTGCGACTTCGGCAGTCCGTGGTTCAGAACCCAAACACACGCATTGAGCACAAACAGCCGGACAGGGTCCGCTTAATACTTCCTCTTTCCAAGCTGGAGCAGACTCCATAGATTTCAGCATGATCTGTGTACAATGTGTGGAAGGATGCGATCCCTTTCAGGTCAGATTTGATCTTAGAAGGATCTATCTAATGGCTGAATCTGGTGGCTATCTATTAGTGTATGGCCATCTTTACTCTCCAATAAATGGTATCACCCTAATTCAAATCTTCCTGCTTTAACTGATGGCTAACACAGTACAGTATTCTACTGCTATTACTGTCTACTAGATAGACCACTTTTGGGTTCATGTTATGTGGCTGGATAGTGTACTGGTTAAAGTGTACCAGAGATGAATAGGGAGAATACAAATCATACATACCTGGGGCTTCCTCCAGCCTCCCCTGACCTGATCACTCTCTCAGCGCCGTCCTCCACCTCCTTCGTCCTCCGTAAGGGCTCCTGGTAACTTCGGCCAGTCAGGGCTTACTGCCCATGTGTGGCCCGGCTGTGTGCGCTCCCCCGTCTTGCTCCCGCGGTCAGGAGAGTTTGCGCTTGGAAGCTCTCGGCAGGGCAGCTGGGCCGAGCATGCGCAGTGAGCCCCAACTGCCGATGATACCGCGAGCCCTTACGGAGGACAACGCTGAGGGAGCGATCAGTCCGGAGGGGGCTGGAGGAAGCCTCAGGTATGTATGATTTTTTTTCTCCCTATTCATATCAGGTTCCCTTTAAGGGCTTTGCCTTTCACAATCTTGGCTCTTCCTGTTTAGTAAGCCTACACATTTTCAGTGAGGAGACCTTGGGCAAGACTCCCTAATGCTGCTACTGCCTATAGTGCTCGCCCTAGTGGCTGCAGATCTGGCACTTTGAGTCCGCCAGGAGAAAAGCACAATATAAATGTTCTGTGTCTTGTCTTAAATTGATCCTACTGCTTGACTGTAATCCCTGGTTGACAGTCTCACTAGTCTTCAGCTTTCAGCCTCTGGTTCTCACTCAGGGCAAAGCTTCTGGTGTGAGTGTCGTCTAATGTGCTGATTCTATACAACGGCTCACCAGACCTTGATTATTGGTCAGTATGCAGCGGGGATTGCATGGGGCTTTGGTTCTGTCCACATTGTGGTTACCACTTATATCAGTGTGAAGGGCTCGGTGGGTGTAGGAACTAATGGCAGGGAGGACTTGTGGCACACCATGTTTGAGGCCCACAGTGGATTAGGTGAGGCCTCGGGGGGTTGAAGGAAGATGGAGGTCCATGGGAGCCGAGTTTGCAGGTCAGTGTGAATATTTCGGGGATCTGGAGGTTATGTAAAGACCTTGTTAAGCACAATTAGCGATGATGCAGAGAGCAGATAAAGATCTTGGATTTCAGATAAAAAAAACCTCCAAAGCCCTGATGCCGAGACGAGTAATCACTGTAAAACAGACACATCTTTATTTATAAACACCTAAATTTAGCATTGCACTCCAATGAAGAACATTGTGTTTTTCGATATATATCCGTTTCAACAGCAACCAAGAGCTCCCCTCCCGCTTCCCGTTTCCGTAGAAACCACTAATTTCATATCTTGAGTCAGAGGCTGATAGGGCACTGAGGAGCGCGGTTCAGAGACCTCTGCAGAATGCAGCCCCTGGGAGCCAGTCTGCCCCTCTTCCTTCCTCCAAGGATGGCAGACAGTCCTGCCCAATGACTAGCCAGGAATGTGGCCCCCGTTGCACAAGAAGTGACCCTAGCCACCGGGCTCCCCAGAGGGCCACTCTACACAATCCACAGCCGCTTCCATCACTTTCCATTTCAGCTCCACAGGGGTTAAATGAGTGCACGGCGACTTGTCACCTCTCCATCTTTCATCATCTAAACAGGAAGTCCCCGTGACCCTCGGACTGCCTCCCCTCCTGCATCCTGTTTATTCTGCTGCATCCCATCTTGACACCTCCTTGTCACCTCAGGGTCACAGGGAAACATTCCAGCGTCTTTATCCAGGCAGGCGGGACGAGGCCACTGTCACAAGCTGTGATCAGGGCACCATCTTTACACAAACTGGCTTCACCACAAGACTTGTATGGCTGGTAACAGTCCCCATTTACAGTCAGTGAAGACAAGACACGGAACATTTATATTGCGATTTTCTCCTGGCGGACTCATATCGCCAGAGCTGCAGCCACTAGGGTGCGCTCAGTAGCAGTGTTAGGGAGTCTTTCCCAAGATCTCCTTACTGAATAGGTGCTGGCTTACTGAACAGGTAGTGCTGAGTTTTGAACCCAGGTCAACTATGTCGGAGGCAGAGCCTTTAACCAGTACAATATCCAGACAATTAGAAGGGAACAGAGACTGCAAACAGGCTCCAAAACAGCCCTCATCAGGGGCATTAGAAGTTTGCAGCAGGGCGTCACAGTCCCTATGGCATGACCAATCGGTGTGCTTACTAAAGCCTGGTACACCTACCCAATTTTGATTGGCCAATCAGTGACCAATTTTACCACCTCCATGTAGTATGACGGTTTACCTATACAATCTGTTCATAGTTATCAAAATCTTTTGGTCCTCATACTACAGGGAGGTGGGGGAATTGCCTAGTGATTGGCCAATTAAAATTGTGTGTGTGTGTATGCACACTAATGCCTGGTACACAACTTCAATTTTGATTGGCCATTTTTTTCCATTTCCATGTAGTATGAGGGTCAAAAGATTTTGAATACTATGAACAGGATGAAATAGGTAAACTACCATAGTATATGAAGGAAGTAAAATTGGCCATTGATTAGCCAATCATAGTTGAAGGTGTGTATTAAGCTTTATTATAACTAAGGATGAGATTCAATACTGTTTTTCCGTGCAAGTTTCCACTGGCATCAAAAAGAGCCAAGTCAGGTAGCTACTGGTTAAAGCGGAATATAACCCTGCATTTCAACCTTGCTCTTAAACAGTATTTACAGCATATTATATGCAACCAGCATTTTTTTTTACTATACCAGCATTGGAAAGGTTACACACAGAGCTTTTGTGGAGAGAAATGCTGCCGCAGTCGAAGTTTAGATAGATACATTTAAGTAAACAGTGCACAATGTAACAAGTGTGGAATGTGACTCACTCTATGACTGTGCAGGAGCTCCCAGACACACAGAGAGAGTGAGTCACATTCCTCACTTGTTACTTTGTGTTCACCTAAATGTATCTATCTAAACTTCGGCTGCAGCAGCATTTCTCTCCACGGAACTTTAAAGCTCTGTGTGTAACCCTTCCAATGCTGGTCTAGTAAAAAAAAAATGCTTGTTATATATAATATGCTGTAAATAATGTTTTAGAGCAAAGTTGAAATGCAAGGTTATATTCCGCTTTAATTAACCAGCCATCAGCTAATGCACCAAGAGTAAACTAGCGGCTTTGATTGGCTCAATTTCAGGTCAGTGAATATTTTCATCGACTCAAGCTTTCAAGCTCTACTGATCACGTTCCCAGTGGATGGAGTGGTCATTGAAAATGTGTATGGCTGATTGGGATGGCAATGCTTAGGAGAAGTCATGGAGAAGCATGTGATCAGTTTGATCAGCTGATAGATTTATAAGGCTCTGATTTGCTGGTCATGATCATGTGTTAAACCAGGAAATCATCACAGCAAATTAGAGCCTTACAAATCTTTTAGCTAATCAAACTGACTACATGCTTTCTCCATGAGTTCTAAGCATTGTCATCCCTAAATTGTCTGATATCAATCCCTGGGGGGTGAAGTAGGCGTGTAGCGCATTTATCAGGCCATAGAGACTGTTATCAGTCATATACATTCAGAAAATATCAGCGTCAGTATTTATTGTTGCCGGTGGAATGGTGTACAGTATCTCACAAAAGTGAGTACATCTCTCATATTTTAGTAAATATGTTTTTATATCTTTTCATGGGACAACACTGAATATACGACACTGTGATGCAATGTAAAGCAGTCAGTGTAAAGCTTGTATAACATTTACTGTCCCGGACAAATAACTCAACACACAGCCATTAATGTCTAAACCGCTGGCAACAAAAGTGAGTATACTCCTAAGTGAAGAATGTCAAAATTCTGCCCAAAAAGTCAGTCTCTTGTGAGCACAGCATTAATTTTTCACACTTAAAAGAAACCAAGGTGAGGGACTGCCATATTTATTTCCAATACCAGTTGCTTGGCAGCCCCGGTGATCTTTCATGAATCAGCAGTGTCTGAATCACACACCTGAAACAAGTACTCAGCTAATCTTCTCAGATTTTTGTCAGGAACATCTGCATCTGAACATCTGATCTGCATGCTTGTTCAGGGGCTATGGCTAAAAGTATTAGAGGCAGAGGATCAGCAGGACTGCCAGGCAACTGGTATTGCTTAAAAGGAAATAAATATGGCAGCCTCCATATCACTTTCAGTTCTGGCATCCTTTCAGTTTCTTTAGCAAGATGACCACTGGGTCATCTTGGATGTGTGTTTGGAGTAGTAATCATGTAGGAATACTGACCTGCAGCCCAGTGTCCAAAGAAAGAGGATCATGCTCTGATTCAGTATGTCACAGTGCATAATAGCATTAATGGTCCCCTCAATGAGCTGTAGCTCCCCAGTGCCGGAAGAACTCAGGCAGCCCCAAACCATGACACTCCCACCAACATGCTTCACTGTAGAGAAGACACATTTGTCTCTGTGCTCCACACCTGGCTGCCGCCACACATGCTTGGCACATTATGAATCAAAGAAGTTTCACTTGGTCTCACCAGACCACAGGATATGGTTCCAGTAATCTACCGTATGTCCTTAGTCTGCTTGTCTGTTTGCATCGTCTTTAGAAGAGGCTTCCTTCTGAGATGACAGCCATGCAGACCAATTTGATGCCGTGTGTATGGCGTATGGTCTGAGCACTGACAGGCTTACCACCCCACCCCTCCAATGTCAGCACTCATACATCTATTGGCAAAATACAACCTCCGGATATGATGCTATGCATGCGTACTCAACTTCTTAGGTCAACCATGGTGAGGCCTGTTCTGAGTGGAAGCTGTCCTGTTAAATCGTTGTATGGTCTTGGCCACCATTCTGCACCTTGGTTTCAGAGTGTTGGCAATCTTAGCTTAGGCCATCTTTATGTAGGGCAACAATTTTTTTTTAATCTCCTTAGAGAGTTCTCTGCCATGAGGTGCCATGTTGAACTTCCATTGACTAGTGTGAGAGCGAGAGTGTGAGGGGCTGATGAGCCCAATTGGACAAACCGCGTCGGGCGGAACTTAAAGAGACTCCGTAGCAAAAATTGCATCCTGTTTTTTATCATCCTACAAGTTCCAAAAGCTATTCTAATGTGTTATGGCTTACTGCAGCACTTTCTACTATAACAGTCTCTGTAATGAATCAATGTATCTTTCCCCTGTCAGACTTGTCGGCCTGTGTCTGGAAGGCTGCCAAGTTCTTCAGTGTTGTGGTTCTGTGATGAATCTCCCCCCTCCAGGCCCCTCTCTGCACACTGCCTGTGTGTTATTTAGATTAGAGCAGCTTCTCTCTTATCTTTTACAAGCTGGATAAATCGTCCTCTGAGCTGGCTGGGCTTTCACATACTGAGGATTACAGACAAGGGCAAAGCTGTTTGCAAGAAGAAAAGAGCAGCCTGAAACTTCAGTGCATGAGAGCAGAAGGGTGAAAGAAACACACAATGATCTCTTGAGATACAAAAGGAAGGGTGTATACAGCCTGCTTGTGTATGAATGTATTTTCTATGTGTGGACATGCTGTACATCAACCTACTTCCTGTTTTGGTGGCCATTTTGTTTGTTTATAAACAAACTTTTTAAAACTGTTTTTAACCACTTTTAATGTGGCGGGGAGCGGCGAAATTGTGACAGAGGGTAATAGGAGGAGATGTCCCCTAACGCACTGGTATGTTTACTTTTGTGCGATTTTAACAATACAGATTCTCTTTAAGGGCGGAGCGTGCAGGAAGCTGGCAGCCATCTATGATTTTACATGCACATGTGATTTTATTACATGTGAGTGCACTTTTATAACTTTTATAGGTAAAACAAACGGTATTACGCTATGAGGAGAGATGTTTAAGCCTAGTGTTTGTGGAGAATGGATTGGAAGATCTGAACTTCAATGAGATATTTATCTGCTGGTCTGTACTCGTATTGGTGACTGGAAACACACGGGGTGAGAAGTCAACTTTTATTTGCATGGTGGTAGTTGGAAAGGATGCAAGCTTAATCAGTAACAGAGATGGCCCGAACCGTTCACGGGTGAACCTCTAGCTGCAATGAGAACAGCCATCTCCCCCCTGTACTACTTCCGGGTCGCTATGACCCTGAGTTGTACGCCTGCGCTGGCCCGGCGGTGCTCGTCTGTTGCCGGGCACTCTCTGCGCATGAGCGTGATGTCACTCATGACGTCAAGCACATGCGCAGAAAGTGTCCGGCAACAGCCGGGCCAGCGCAGACGTACTACTCCAGGTCATAGCGACCCGGAAGTAGCACAGGGGGAGATGTTCGCCTGCGAACGGTTCGGGAACCGTTCGCGGACATCTCTATTCAGTAATACTACACCATAAGCAATTGTTTGGTTTTTCGAGGACATCCTAAACATCCATGTGTGGATCTGAAGGAAATGCTCTGATGCATAAAACGTTTGTTGCTGGTCTGTCATCGGTCAGCGTTCAGATCTGGTGAACAATTATTTCACATGATACTGATGGATCTGTATTTATTGGTTTATGAAGAGGAGTCATTGAGTTCATAGTGACTTTGGGACTTGGTAATTGTTTGGGAGCGCCTACACATCCTTGAATTTAACATTGTACAGGTTGCTGGGAAATCCATGTATAGCCACACCAATGTGAACAGAGGACTGACCTATAGCAGGGCTTTTCAACCTTCTCACCAATTGTACCACTTCTATCACCTGAAAATGTTCAAGTACCACCAGTGTGCCTCCGCATTAGAGTGGACCCACTCCGGCTGGGCTGCTTCTGTTAGAGCCTGAGCGGAGAGCTGTGTGCCTCCGCAGTAGAGTGGACCCACTCCGGCTCGGCTGCTTCTGTAAGAGCCTGAGCGGAGAGCTGTGTGCCTTTGCAGTAGAGTGGACCCACTCCGGCTCGGCTGCTTCTGTAAGAGCCTGAGCGGAGAGCTGTGTGCCTCCGCAGTAGAGTGGACCCACTCCGGCTCGGCTGCTTCTGTAAGAGCCTGAGCGGAGAGCTGTGTGCCTCCGCAGTAGAGTGGACCCACTCCGGCTCGGCTGCTTCTGTAAGAGCCTGAGCGGAGAGCTGTGTACGCCTCCGCAGTAGAGTGGACCCACTCCGGCTCGGCTGCTTCTGTAAGAGCCTGAGCGGAGAGCTGTGTGCCTCTGCAGTAGAGTGGACCCACTCCGGCTCGGCTGCTTCTGTAAGAGCCTGAGCGGAGAGCTGTGTGCCTCCACAGTAGAGTGGACCCACTCCGGCTCGGCTGCTTCTGTCAGAACCTGAGCGGAGAGTTGCTACTGCGCATGCGCAAACGCCTACAAGCCCTGACAAGGAGATCTTTGGGGGATCCCATCACTGGATCCCTTCTACTGAGGAGGAAGGTGAAAGCCTCTTTAGGATCCAGACGCTTCCCCCTCCCGAGGTAAGTACCCCCCCGGGGCACTTTTTTCTTACAGGTACACTTTAAGAAAATGGGGGCACATGGGAGGAGAAAAGGCAGAGGCATTGGTAGGGAAAAGTCTTAAAATAAGATTGCTAGCCTACAGATTGCCATTATTGGAAATCTGAAGGTAGATTGGCAATATAGGTACGGTAGCTTTTCCAGTTCCTCCATCCCCCCCTGCTTCAATATATGTAGCCTCCCCTCACCACCAGTGAGCTGGACAGTGACTCACCACAAAGTTGGACTTCCCCTCGCTCGCTCCTCACTGTGCTGCCCTGTGGAATAGCTCAGACCTCAGCTTGAAGGAGACAAAAGGAAACCGAGAGCCCAAAATAGTGTAGTATCTCAGTGACCATTAGTCAGGTGTACAACAAAGTAATGGTTATACTCACAAACGTGGGTGGGGAGAATTATAACCTGACCCCGCTCAGGTTTAAGAAGTCGCTTTCTGCAGATAGGAAGGAATGAGGATACACCCCTCCATCAAGGGTGGACTAGACAATTTGTAAATCAGTAACACAGAGGCGTGAGTAGAGTAAAATCGATTAAAAACTGTTTAAAAGAGGAAGTTGGTGGACTCACCTCCCTCGTAGAAAGAAAGACCGGACAATGGGACGTTACATACAGTATAAAGTAACTTTTTATTGAAAGCTCCAAAGTTGCAACGCGTTTCACGGGTCACAATTCCGCTTCATCAGGCAAACATTTTTGGAGGGTACGAAATCGCTGAGCACCTCTGTCGCTCAGACCTCAGATCAGTGGTAACCCGGTAGCAGTGAAGAGACAGCCAGGGGAACGGTGCACAATGATGGCACGTATACTTCAAATACAAGAGGCGAGCAGTGATGTCACTTCCTATATTTGAAGTATATGTGCCATCAATGTGCACCACTTGCCTGGCTGAGGTCTGAAGTATTCAGGGCAGCACAGTAAGGAGCAAGCGAGGGGGAGCCCAGCTTCATGGAGGCAGGACCAGGACAAGAGCAGGCGGGCAATTAAGTAGCAGGCAAACCTGTCGCATACCACCTGGCCAACAGTAAAGTACCACTGGTGGTATGCGTACCACAGACTGAAAAGCCCTGACCTAAAGGGTAGAGAATTCTGAAATTGTTCTTGTAGGCTACACGGGCATCTCTGACTGTGGCCTGCAAGCTCCCATTTTTGCAACACTATGGACCCTGCTGAGCCATGGATATTATTTTTTTATAGTGACACAGAAGGTGGCAGTATGGAGAGTTCAATGAGCTAGCCTTATTTGACAGTTTCATGATTTATCAACTTCAAGACAGAGTGGCTAAAATTACTAAACACAGAGAAGGAAATAGGATGAAGCACACATTCCTAGAGAACGCTGTAGGGGCCTGTTAGTCGCATACTTTGGTGATGAACTCTAACCTCTCCTGCCTCCACCCTTCCACCAGGATGCTGCTCTGTAGACCTCACTAAGATATCCCTTCACCCTTCTGTTTCCTACAACCACCACCACCATAAAGAATCTACCACCATAAAGAATCTACTCTGCAGACCACATAAAGGTGCCCCCTCCCCCTCCTGTTTCTTACAACCACCATATCCACCACACCAAGGTCCCTCTCTCACCCTTCCGCTACAGGCATCACTACCAGGATCTTGCACTGCAGACCTCACTAAGGTGTTCCTTCAACCTTCTGCCTCCTACAAACACCACAACCATGAAGAAGCTACTCTGTAGACAACCATTTTCTCCAGCATGCTGCTTTAGACATCACACTGGGTTGCTCACCCGCTTTTCCCTACAGCTACTAAACAAGGATGCTGCTTTGCAGACCACATTTAGGTACCCCCAAAACTTCCTATCACATGGTAGCTAATGTACAGACCACCAATAGTAAGCTACTCTACAGACTGCACTAAGGCACCCCAGCTGTACCCTACAGCCACCGACGCTTTTGGGGAACTCAGTACAGCATAGAAGAAGTCAGGATCAGGTGGGATTAGGATCAGACCTGGAAGGAATAATACAATTAATTCTGAAATTATGGAAAATTGCCCAGTGTCCTGTTATAAGGGACTTAAAGGATACCCACACTGACATGTGACATGATGAGATAGACATGTGTATGTACAGTGCCTAGCACACAAATCACTATGTTGTGTTCCTTTTTTTCTTTCTCTGCCTGAAAGAGTTGAATATCAGGTATGCAAGTGGCTGACTCAGTCCTGACTCAGACAGGAAGTGACTACAGTGTGACCTTCACTAATAAGAAATTTCAACTATATAATACACTTTCCTAGCAGAAAATGGCTTCTGAGAGCAAGAAAGAGATAAAAAGGGGAATTTCTTATCAGTGTGGGTCACACTGTAGTCACTTCCTGTCTGAGTCAGGATCGAGTCAGCCACTTACACACCTGATATTTAACTCTTTCAGGCAGAGAAAGAAACAAAGGAACAAAGCATAGTTATTTGTGCACCTGGCATTGTACATACACATGTCTATCTCATCATGTCACGTGTCAGTTCGGGTATCCTTTAAGCTGGGGATGTGTCGGGACAGCGGTGGTAGCCCAGTTCCTCTATTCAATTCTTAAGATTAAGTTACCACTTGTCCAGCAGACAGCAGTAGTATCAGCATGTGTTTTGTCAACAGAAGATGGAGTTCTGGGTGGTGTTAAATTAATATTTATTATTATTCTGTTTCAATAATATATACTTAATGTACACACAGAAGGCAAAGCCTTCATTGACAGATATTACCAAATGCGGAGACATTCACAGAACCCTCCGTGCACCAGATCAGTCAGCCATGTTTTGGGGGTCAAACATGACCATGCTCAGTGGTCACCTTTGGTCCTACAACGCTACTCTTTCCTGAAATAATTAAAGTCCACTATTTCCAGTCTATCCCTAAACCCCTTACTCTATCCTGAGGGATCTTCTGTCTCCAGCTGCTGTAGACACATTATTATGACTTGAGTGTCCATATTTAACGCTAGAAAAATGTTTATCTCCAGTGGATTCTTTGCATTTTGCCACCCTCGGGTTTCTGCCACCTTGATTGAGTCCCATCATTATAAGCAGACCCCAACATGGAAAATTCTACAAGGAAGCTTCTTCTAAAGCTGTGTGTCCTCCTCTACTGGTGGCAAGCCACCCCCGGAGTGGTTTGATGTGCTTCTTTCTCGTCTGCTGAGGCGACTTAAGGTTCTGCGGCCAAACTGGGAGACTCTCGAGAAGCTGACATTGATGCAGTGATTGTCCCTTGTGATGGAAATGTCAGAGAAGAAACCCGGAGCCCTTCGACACACAGAAAGAGCATCTGCCCCTTCTAAGTCGTGGAGGACACCCAAAATCTGCTGCCTGGCACTTGGGTCCCAGAAGCCTCGGACATCCAGGAGGGAGGACAGATGACGTTTCCTGAAAAACAGGAGAGAGGGGTCACAGCTGGGTGGAGGAAGAGATAGTGCTGGAATTTTTCTCAGAAGTAGAGAAGCTGGGCTTGTGTATTTACAGACAGGAAAAAGACAAGAGCCGGATTAGGTGGACCTGCGAGAGCACTGATAGCATATCAAGTGATGGGAGGAAGAGGACAAAGGCTAACGCAAGCTTTTTAGAGTAAAGGCTCGTACGCACATGCAACTTTTCAGCACAACCAACCCAATGACATGACAGATCCCATGACCAAGCGAATGCGTGGCTTGTATTTCCATGCATCAACCAACTGAACAACCAACTCATTTGCATACGGCGCACGCAAGCGAAACGACAGACTGTACGATTTTACCGCATTCAAAACAAGTACAAGTCGTTCAAACGACTTCTACACACGCGGCCAGCTGCACGATATCAGCCTAACAGTCGTGTGAGTTGATCTGCCTGTTGGATCGTGCAAACCACCTGTTATCAGTCACTCGTGTAGTCGTTTGTCACGCATACACATGCCCAACTATCGTCCAACAGACCAAGTTTAGACTTTAGTTCGGCGGAAAAGTTGCACGTGTATATAAGCCATTAGGATGACTCTCGAACACCTTGATACACTTTTAGGAAACCTTTGAGATATGTTTTCTAATATGAATACTACTCTGTTCTCAGCTACTGATCTCTCTGTTGGTGGATTCACCTGGTTAAGGGGAGGCAGGTTCATTCTCCAGTGATGTTGTCTGGAGGTATCGAGATATACAAAGTTATTTATGTTGAGGTCTTTCTGACCATAAAATACAACATTCCGGTTGACAAAAATCTGGTATAAAAATGTGCATAATCTTGAATGAACTTGGAAATATTTGCATCTCATTGATCATCCCTGCTGCTGAAGGCGCCGTGGTTGACATTACGATTGACATCATACATGACATCGGCCAAAGAACATCCATTTCGGATCATGAAAAGTTGTTCGCAGGTCAGTCGTGGGGTGAGCAGGGAGCATGTGACAACACGACTTTTGCTCAGTTAGACGTTTTAATTGTTTATGACCAAAAATATTGTATTTAGCTTTAGTCATCTCTTTTTCAAAACTAATAAGCCCAGTTTGTCCCCCCCAAAAAAATCACTAGCGATTTGCGATTTAGCTGTGCAGTGGAAAAAGGCCCTTAATTATATTGGCCATGTGTTGGGCAACACGGTGGCGTAGTGGTTAAAACTCTCGATTTGCAGAGCTGGATCGCCAGTTCCAATCCCAGCCAGGGCACTATCTGCATAGAGTTTGTATGTTCTCCACGTATCTGTGTGGGTTTCCTCTGGGCACTCCGGTTTCATCCCATATCCCCAAAACATACAGATAAATTGAATAGCTTCCCCCTAAATTAGACTATGATACATACACTACACAATACATACATAGACATTAGGGCTGAGCTCTCGGATTCCGAATTTCGAGTTTGCCATCGGAATTTGGCAGTTCCGAGTAAGCACTCGAAACTCGAAAATTCTGCAATTCCGAGTACCGAATTCGTGTTTACATTGAAGTCAACTGTGCTAAATTCCGTGGTGAATTGTGAAGCCCCCTTACATGCTATCATCACCAAATTTGGCATGTATATTAAGCAGATGAGTAGGAACATGGTAAAAAAAAAAATTTGTGAAAAGAGATTATAGTATTTGAAATAAACGATTTTAAAGTTTCATAGGAAAAATGATTTTTAAACTGTGTAAAATGACACTGCTGCAGAGCAGGTTACTGCATTCCGAGTTCTGTATACATATTGTATACATTTCATGAAAACAGACAGCGTGGGGTCCCCCCTCCCAAGCCTCCTTAACCCCTTGTCCCCCATGCAGGCTGGGATAGCCAGAATGCAGAGTCCCGGCCATGTGGGGCTTCACACCCTGAGCTATACCAGCCCGCATGGTCCATGGTATGGGGGGGCTCTGGAGGAGAGGGGCGGCCAACCTCCCCCTCTCCCCCAGAGCCCTTGTCCAATCCATGGATAAGGGGCTCTTCCCCACCTCCGGTGCCCCAGGAGGAGGTGGGGGCCGCCGACGTCCTGGGGGGTTCATGGTGCCGTCCGGGGTTCCCCTTTAACAAGCGGACCCTGGAAGCCGCCCCCTCCCCAGGAGAGATGAGTATAGGGGTACACGGTACCCCTTACCCATTTCAGCAGAGTTAAAAAAAGAAATAAAAACACGACAACGAAAAAAGTCCTTTATTGTTCTAAATTAACCAGGGATACTTACCTTGGGATAATCTCACGCCAGTAACCTCAGGAGTGGTCCCACGCCAGTATCCTCTTAGGACATCTCACCACCCTCCCACACTGACGAACTCCCACCACTGAATGGTCACAGTCAGCCTCTGCATCTGTATAGCAGAGGCTGAGAACACGAAAATTTTGCCTTTAAAACAAGAAATTTCGGCAAACAGTGATGCAATCAAAATGGCCACTGGGAAATCCCCGATCGCTGGAGGCCACACTAGAGTGGCGAAACCAGTGATTTTTCACATAGATGGTGGGTCCAGGTGACCAGAGCAGGAGGTGCCCTAATCCCCTGGACCCACCTATTCATGTGAAATAACGCGTATTCTGACACTCTGAGGTGGCCTCCGGGGAACGGGGATTCCCCAGCAGCCATTTTGTTTATGACACTGTTTGCCGAAAATTCTTGTTTTAGCAAACAATTTTCGTGTTTCTAGTTTATGCAATACAGATTGCAGAGGCTGTCTACAGCCATTCATCCCCAGGAGTTCTGCAGGATCAGCAGGTGCGCGGGACCTCCTAAGAGGATAGAGGGGGGCACAGCGCAGGAAGGTGGGAAAGTGGGCACAGAGCGGCGGGGAGGGGGAAAGCCTCCCCTCCCTCACCTAGGGCCCCCCCCTTGCGCACTCCCCCCCCACCTCCAGAATTCCAGCCAGCCAGCGGAACGGCTTACCGAGAGCGATAGCTCTGTGTGCCGCTGGTCTGGTATTCTGCACTGACACTGTCCAATCACGCTCTCGCAGTACTTCCTGTGAGAGCGTAATTGGACAATGCAATGCAGGAGACCAGACCAGCAGCGGCACACAGAGCTCTTCTCTCGGTAAGTGAGTCCCGCTCGCTGCCGCTGCTGGCTGCAATTTTGGAGGGGGAGCACGGAAGGGGGACCCTAGGTGAGGGAGGGGGGAAGGCTTCCACTCCTCCCCGCCACTCTGTGCCCACTGCCCCCCCTTCCAGCATGGGGGCCCCCACTAACTGGTGACCTGCCTACCTAAACTGGGGACACCTATAGACCTGGGTATATCTATACTGGGGACACCTATATACCTGCCTACCTAAACTTGGAAACTTGGCAGCGAGCGGGAATCACTTACCGAGAGAAGAGCTCTGTGTGCCGCTGCTGGTCTGGTCTCCTACATTGCATTGTCCAATTACGCTCTCACAGGAAGTACTGCGAGAGCGTGATTGGACAGTGTCAGTGCAGAATACCAGACCAGCGGCACACAGAGCTATCGCTCTCGGTAAGCCGTTCCGCTGGCTGGCTGGAATTCTGGAGGTGGGGGGGGGGAGTGCGCAAGGGGGGGGGGGGGGGCTAGGTGAGGGAGGGGAGGCTTCCCCCCCTCCCCGCCACTCTGTGCCCACTTTCCCACCTTCCTGCGCTGTGCCCCCCTCTATTCTCTTAGGAGGTCCCGCGCACCTGCTGATCCTGCAGAACTCCTGGGGATGAATGGCTGTGGACAGCCTCTGCAATCTGTATTGCATAAGCTAGAAACACGAAAATTGTTTGCTAAAACAAGAATTTTCGGCAAACAGTGTCATAAACAAAATGGCTGCTGGGGAATCCCCGTTCCCCGGAGGCCACCTCAGAGTGTCAGAATACGCGTTATTTCACATGAATGGGTGAGTCCAGGGGATTAGGGCACCTCCTGCTCTGGTCACCTGGACCCACCATCTATGTGAAAAATCACTGGTTTCGCCACTCTAGTGTGGCCTCCAGCGATCGGGGATTTCCCAGTGGCCATTTTGATTGCATCACTGTTTGCCGAAATTTCTTGTTTTAAAGGCAAAATTTTCGTGTTCTCAGCCTCTGCTATACAGATGCAGAGGCTGACTGTGACCATTCAGTGGTGGGAGTTCGTCAGGGTGGGAGGGTGGTGGGATGTCATAAGAGGATACTGGCGTGGGACCACTCCTGAGGTTACTGGCGTGAGATTATTGCAAGGTAAGTATCCCTGGTTAATTTAGAACAATAAAGGACTTTTTTCGTTGTCGTTTTTATTTCTTTTTTTAGCTCTGCTGAAATGGGTAAGGGGTACCGTGTACCCCTATACTCATTTCTCCTGGGGAGGGGGCGGCTTCCGGGGTCCGCTTGTTAAAGGGGAACCCCGGATGGCACCATGAACCCCCCAGGACGTCGGCGGCCCCCACCTCCTCCTGGGGCACCGGAGGTGGGGAAGAGCCCCTTGTCCATGGATTGGACAAGGGCTCTGGGGGAGAGGGGGAGGTTGGCCACCCCTCTCCTCCAGAGCCCCCCCATACCATGGACCATGCGGGCTGGTATAGCTCAGGGTGCGAAGCCCCACGTGGCCTGGACTCCGCATTCTGGCTATCCCAGCCTGCATGGGGGACAAGGGGTTAAGGAGGCTTGGGAGGGGGGACCCCACGCTGTCTGTTTTCATGAAATGTATACAATATGTATACAGAACTCGGAATGCAGTAACCTGCTCTGCAGCAGTGTCATTTTACACAGTTTAAAAAACATTTTTCTTATGAAATTTTGAAATCGATTTGCTCAAAAACTATAAGCTCTTTTCACAATTTTTTTTTTTACCATGTTCCTACTCATCTGCCTAACATACATGCCAAATTTGGTGATGATAGCATGTACGGGGGCTTTACAATTAACCGCAGAAGTTAACACTATTTAATTCAATAGAAATGCACTCGGAACACGAAAATTCGGAACACGAAACTCGGTTTTCGCATGCGGTACACGAAATTTCGACGAAATCGGAATTCAGCTGTTCCGATCAGCCCTAATAGACATATGACAATGGCAGGGATTAAATTGTGAGCCCCTCTGAGGGACTGTTAAGTGACATGACTATATACTCTGTACAGCGCTGCAGGAGATGTTGGCGCTATATAAATATTAATAATAATTGGCTATTTATGTATCCTTTGTAAACACTTATATGTCCTTCCTGTAATGTGATGCTAAAATCTCCGATACTGCAGATGGGGCTTCACAAGTGATTAACGGAGAGGAAGTAGTATACTAGCATCTTTTATGGCCCTATGGGAGCATGAGCCTTCTTCCTTCCCCCTCCCCTCTCTGCAGGACGTGCTTCTCAGCCAAGCCCATTGTTCAGGAACTGTCGCTGGCTGCCAGCAGACTTTTGGCCAAAGCCATTACAATCATTTTGGTCAGCAGAGTCAGTTGTCTTTACATGGCTTAAAGGGAACCTAAACTGAACAGAGAAAAAAGATTTTAAAGAGGAACTTCAGCCTAAACAAACATACTGTCTTTAAGTTACATTAGTTATGTTAATTAAAATAGATAGGTAATATAATCTCTTACCCACCCTGTTTTAAAAGATGTTTGTGATTTCATGGGGGCAGCCATCTTTTTGGTTGAAAGGAGGTGACAGGGAGCATGAGACACAGTTCCAACTGTCCTGTGTCCTGATCATCACCCCTACCAGTTGCGCGCGCTAGGCAACGAGAACAACAATATCAGAAATCCCATCATGCTTTGCACGGCCTCAGAGGATGGGGTGGAGCTTAGCTTCTGTGCAGCTAAAAATGAGGCTTGGGTAAGAAAAACCTGATGCTGTGAAACGCCAAGTCTTTTTAGTGCTGCTGAGTAGATTTTTAGTCTGGAGGTTCACTTTAACTTACCTGGGGTAAGGTTTTAGTTTCGTTTTCGGTGACTCAGCCAAGGGTATGGCCACTGCGTCTGCGCGTGTACTCGACTAGCCTGGACTAGCCCATCTCTTCATGGGGTATTCTCAGCAAGGCTCTTATTCTCTAAAGACATTCCCTGAAAAGCATTTAAACAATGATGCTGGCCAACCTCCCTGCTAGGTTTTTTTAGCAGTTGAAAGGAGCAACTGCCATTCACTAAGTGTTTTTGAAAATGAACAAAACCCTGAGAATCCCCTATAAGGAAATGGGCTAGTTGAAAACCTGTCGGTTCTGTCAGATTTTCTACTACCTACTGTAAGTGACAGGAGCATAGGAGAAAAGTCATTTATGGCTCATTTTACTCTGCAAGAAAGGTACTTATTATTTGTATGTGTTTACATGTATTTTAAATTTGTTGATTTTCGGGATAGTGGTCCTTTAAGTTCTAACATCCCAAAAACATATTGGTAGGTTAAATGGGATCTCACACAAACTGGCCATAGACCGAGAGGGACATTGGAAAGTAAACCCAGCCAAGAGATGGTTCGTGATGGAAATTGTCTTATGTGGTCTGTAATTTGATGCAAAAATTTCCAGTAGTGATGGTCGTGTCCAGGGATGATCGTACAGGCCAATTTCCATGGAAAATCTGCTTGCCACCATTGCCGATTACCGCTACCAATTCCACTTTCCGCTACCGATTTCCGCGTTCCGATGTGGATTTTCGCTGAAATTTCCGACGACTTTAACATTGATTTTCTCACAAACTGCAAGGTCTTTTTGATAAAAAAAATGTCCTCTTGTTCCCATTCTTCTGCTTAACATACCCTGAAAATTTGGTGTTTCACACCTATGGGGTCTTTGCTATTAACCTCTAAAGTCGGCGGCCATTGACTGTAATGTAAAATGCAGAGAATCTGCGTTACCTGATATGCAGTAATTTTATGCCAATCAGAAGACTCAGAATGAATAAACCAATCAGATAATGGGGATTTAGGCGGAAATTTCAGAATTTTCTGATTAGCTTTTTCGTTCGGAGTCTTCTGATTGGCTTAAAATTACCGCATATCGGTAATGCAGATTTTCCGCATTTTACATTACAGTCCAAAGCCGCCGTCTTTAAAGGTTAATAGCAAAGACCCCATAAGTGGTAAAAACGCCACACTTTCAGGGTAAGTTAATTCAAGAGGAAAAAAAATCTTTCAAAAAGACCTTGTCGTTTTTGAGAATATCATTGTTAAAGTCGGCAGAAATTTCCGCGATTTCCGCGAAAATCCGTCTACCGCACTTGTATTACCGATTTCCAAATTCCGATGCAGAAATGCAATTTCCGATCGGAAATGCGGAAATTACGTTTCCGTGGAATCCGAATGAGCATCCCTAGTCATGCCTAGGAGAAGTCATGGAGAAGCATGTGATTTGTTTGATCAGCTGATAGATTTGCAGAGCTCTGATTTGCTGGGATCACATCCTGCTTTATCACATGATCATGACTAGCAAATCAGAGACTTACATACAGTATCTGTCACCTGACCATCACTAATTGTCAGCAGTATATTTCTGTCTATTAAAGTAATACTATCGATACCCAAGTGTTCTAAAATGACAGTGTGCAAATAATGTCTAAGTAGCTGTGTAAACATTTTCCTACTTTTCATGTTAAATATCAGAGGCAAAAACTGTAATTTATTGAGGGTAGGATTTAGCTATATTGGGACAAATCAATTGCAGAAGGGGTGTCTGCTTCATTGCACAGCCAGGGTTGCATATCAGACTACAGAAAGCAAATATCAAACATATCAAACTCTGAAAGCAAAAACAGTATGAAAAGCTGTGACAATTAGTTACATTTCCTCTGCTCTCTTTAGACACTTCAGTCAGAAACCCAGGACACAGGAGCTACAGCTGTTGGGAGCTCTCTTCTCTGTCACACACAGAGCTACACATAGAGTTAACTGATCAAGTGTGAGGGGAATATACCCTCTCCTCATGGCTCAGTCAGCTGTCAGTTTTGGCGTCAGTAGACTTTGAAAGTATTTTGCTAACAGTAAACAAAGAAGTTGCTACTAAAATGTATACACCAGTACTTAGCAGCACTTCCCAAACAATTCCTGTGTCAATTGAAAAATATATGTGAATCGATAGTATTCCTTTAATTTGCCTGAACCTTCATCTGTCGTAGATGGCTTACTCTCTTATCATTTCTGAACCCAGGTGTGTGTTTATACATAAGCATAGTGGGGTGGACAGGCAGCTAAATGCAGCGGTCTTACTGACCTGAAGTCTGGGAAGTCTGACACCAGCATCCCCACCTCCATCTGGATGGATGGGATATCTTCCAGGACCAGAATCTCTGTGAGACGAGGGATAACCTGCTCCATGGTGGTCTGTGGAGATTCCTGAGGAACGAGTGAGGTGAAGGTGAAAATGTGATCAGGGAGGGAGTATGTTTAGGGATTACAGTAAATGGTGGGAGGGGTGAGAGGGTGACAATAAAGCAAGATAGTGATAGAGGAAGAATGAGAGGTGAGGGTCGGATGAATGTGGTATTAGTGGGATGATAGGAGGGGACAAGGGAAGGTATTATTAGGTAATAGGACAAAAAAAATAATCTGAAAACGTCAGCGTGCATAACCATTCAAATCCCCATGCCCCCCCCCCCCCCCCCCCGAACCCTCTCACCACCCTCCCCCCAAAAAAAAGTAATTCGTGGAGGAAATTACTTACAGGAATAACTTTGGATAAGTCTTTATGAGCTTGCCGCATCTTTCCACTAGGATTTTTGCCTACTCCTCAGGCCAAACCTCCTTCGTGTTGGATGGTTTTTAACTTGTGAACAGCAATCTTCAAGTTTGCCCACAGATTCTCTATTGGATTGAAGTCTGGACTATGGATAGGCCATTCCAACAATGTAAATATTTCCCCTTAAAACGAACTAGAGCTGAAGCCCACCCTCATGTATGTTACCATATATATCAGTGGGAACATTAGAGAAAACACCTACCCTGCTCTCTGCTTCATCCTTCACAGCTCAGCCTGCTTGTTATCAGCCCTGATAAAATCCCAGACTGAGCATTCAGTCTGGCTTTGCTCAGGAATCACTATAGCTGAGTCATTATAGCAGAGCCAGAAGGGGGCAGTCTTGGGCTTGAAAAGACATCAGAGAAGACAGACTCGGCTATAATGATTCCTAAGCAAAGCCAGACTGAATGCTCAGTTGGGGATTTTATCAGGGCTGGTAACAAGCAAGCTGAGCAGTGAAGAATGAAACGGAGAGCAGGGTAGGTGTTTTCTTTAATGTTTCCACTGATATATATGGTAAAATACATGGGGGTGCTTCGTCTCTGGTTCACTTTAAATCACTCAAGTGTTGCTTGAGCAGTATGCTTCGGGTTATTGTCCTGCTGGAAAGGGAACCCCCGTTCCAGTCTCAAATCACTGACAGACTGACAGATTTTTCTCAAGAATATTCCCGTATCCAGCAACATCCATCTTTCCCTCAAACAGTTTTCCAATCCCTGTTGCTAAAATATGTCCCTACAGCATGATGCTACCACCACCATCTTTCATTGTAGCGATGGTGTTCTTGGGGTGATGGGATGTGTTGGGTTTGTGCCAGACATAGCATTTCCTTGGTGGCCAAAAAGTTAAATTTTATTCTCATCTGACCAGAGCATCTTCCTTAAAACAGGGGAGTTGCCCACATGCCTTTTGACAAACTCAAAATCTGCCTACTTATTTTCAGTGCTATACAGTTGCTTTTTTTCTGACCACTCTTCCATAAAGCCCAGCTCTACAGCTTATTATGATCCTATGGACAGATACTCCAGTCTCTGTTGTGGAACTCTGCAACTCCTGCAGGGTTACCTTTGGTCTCTGTGCTGCCTCTCTGAATTATGCCTTCCTTGCCTGCTCTATGAGTTTTGATGGACGACCCTCTCTTTCTTGTGGTACCATGTTGTTTCTATTAGAAGATGATTGAGTTGATGGTGCTCCAGGGTATATTCAAACCTTTGGATATTTGTTTTTTAACCCAACCCTGACTTGTACCTCTCAACCACTTTGTCCCTAACTTGTTTGGAGAGTTCCTTGGTCTTCGTGGTGTGATGCCTCTTTGTACATGGCTTGTTTGGAGAGCTCCTTGGTCTTCATGGTGTGATGCCTCTTTGTACCCGACTTGTTTGGAGAGCTCCTTGGTCTTCATGATGTGATGCCCCTTTGTACCTGGCTTGTTTGGAGAGCTTTTTGTTTCTTCATGATGTGATGCCTCTTTGTACCTGGCTTGTTTGGAGAGCTCCTTGGTCTTCATGTTGTGATGCCTGTTTGTACCTGGCTTGTTAGGAGAGCTCCTTGGTCTTCATGATGTGATGCCTCTTTGTACCTGGCTTGTTTGGAGAGCTCCTTGGTCTTCATGATGTGATGCCTCTTTGTACCTGGCTTGTTTGGAGAGCTCCTTGGTCTTCATGATGTGATGCCTCTTTGTACCTGGCTTGTTTGGAGAGCTCCTTGGTCTTCATGGTGTGATGCCTCTTTGTACCTGGCTTGTTTGGAGAGCTCCTTGGTCTTCATGGTGTGATGCCTCTTTGTACCTGGCTTGTTTGGAGAGCTCATTGGTCTTCATGGTGTGATGTCTCTTGTACCTGACTTGTTTGGAGAGCTCCTTGGTCTTCATAATGTGATGCCTCTTTGTACCTGTCTTGTTTGGAGAGCTCCTTGGTCTTCATGGTGTGATGCCACTTGGACCCGACTTGTTTGGAGAGCTCCTTGGTCTTCATGTTGTGATGCCTGTTTGTTCCTGGCTTGTTAGGAGAGCTCCTTGGTCTTCATGATGTGATGCCTCTTTGTACCTGGCTTGTTTGGAGAGCCCCATTTGTCTTCACAGTGTGATGCCTCTTTGTACCTGTCTTGTTTGGAGAGCTCCTTGGTCTTCATGATGTGATGCCTCTTTGTACCTGACTTGTTTGGAGAGCTCCTTGGTCTTCATGATGTGATGCCTCTTTGTACCTGGCTTGTTTGGAGAGCTCCTTGGTCTTCATGGTGTGATGCCGCTTTGTACCTGGCTTTTTTGGAGAGCTCCTTGGTCTTCATGGTGTGATGCCTCTTTGTACCTGACTTGTTTGGAGAGCTCCTTGGTCTTCATGTTGTGATGCCTGTTTGTACCTGGCTTATTTGGAGAGCTCCTTGGTCTTCATGGTGTGATGCCTCTTTGTACCTGGCTTGTTTGGAGAGCTCTCTGGTCTTCATGGTGTGATGCGTCTTTGTACCTGACTTGTTTGGTGAGCTCCTTGGTCTTCATGTTGTGTTGCCTCTTTGTACCTGGCTTGTTTGGAGAGCTCCTTGGTCTTCATGGTGTGATGCCTCTTTGTACCTGGCTTGTTTGGAGAGCTCTCTGGTCTTCATGGTGTGATGCGTCTTTGTACCTGACTTGTTTGGTGAGCTCCTTGGTCTTCATGTTGTGTTGCCTCTTTGTACCTGGCTTTTTTGGAGAGCTCCTTGGTCTTCATGGTGTGATGCCTCTTTGTACCTGACTTGTTTGGAGAGCTCCTTGGTCTTCATGTTGTGATGCCTGTTTGTACCTGGCTTATTTGGAGAGCTCCTTGGTCTTCATGGTGTGATGCCTCTTTGTACCTGGCTTGTTTGGAGAGCTCTCTGGTCTTCATGGTGTGATGCGTCTTTGTACCTGACTTGTTTGGTGAGCTCCTTGGTCTTCATGTTGTGTTGCCTCTTTGTACCTGGCTTGTTTGGAGAGCTCCTTGGTCTTCATGGTGTGATGCCTCTTTGTACCTGGCTTGTTTGGAGAGCTCT